>NC_081555.1:66217688-66817688 GCF_963082655.1 Stomoxys calcitrans
ACAAGATTATAGGAGATGCAGATGTGATTAGATATGGCACAATACTCACAAGACAACAACTGCTACCCGCCTATGCCGACGACATCGATTTCAATGGTCGGAAGTAAGCCTTTGAAAAAATCGAAAGGGAATCAGTGAAAATAGGACTGGCAGTAAATGAAGTTATAACGAAATGTATGGTATTAACTTCCAAAACACCCTGCACAACCGATCAGATAAAGAAAATGGAGAAATTTGAGAACAACAACTTTGAGATAGTCAGCAAATTTATCTACCTCGGCATTGTCGTAACTGAAACGAATGACACCAGTTTGTGTTGGCTAGGTCATGTTGTCAGAATGCCTGAAGGACCTCCAGCAAATAAGTTTTTTGAAGGCAAACACGGTAGTACACTAAACCGGGACGACCAAAAGCCCGATGGAAAGATCAAGTGGTGGGAGACACCTTGAAACTTGGTGTAAAAGATTATGGAAGGATCGCAGAAGATCGAGGTTTTTAGAACTTTGTTCAAATTCAGATGCGTGGTTTTTAAATCTATTTTCGTTGAAATTTTAAATTAGTGATTTTGGATTGCCAATTTTTTACCAAAACGTGACATTCTATGGTAACAAAAAATTTTGTTAGATGTCTGTATTGAATGAGAAAAAACATTTTATTCTTTATTTACAAATTCTTTTAAATTTTTAAAATGTATTTTCTCTATTTATTTAGTTTTTGAAATATTTACTCCATATTTTTCACTTCCGTTTCTTTGGAGAACTCACTCGCTTTTAAAATAGCCTATGGTATCAAATAACGCTTGACGGCATGCTGTTTTGTTTTTTATCAATCTATGATGAATGTCACATACATGTAGCTGTTATTGCACGCCATGCCGCTCTTGGTCTTTGCTGCATGCACTCGCATTTGTGATGGTCTGTGATCTGTTAGTAAATTTGTACGGCATGACCTTACAGGACTATGGCATGCTGTCACAGCTGTCAAGGGTTCATTCAATTCGGCTTGTTCAGCCCAGCACTGTGGCTTATGCTTTTCTACTGCTGATATACAATTCAAACATTTATTGCCAAGTTTAGTTTTTAGATACCATATTTATAAGGTCCCATATACATCCTTGATCCCATATACACTTTGCGGTTTCGTAAAAACATTGGGCTGGTCATTCTGAAGAGGCTTTCTGATCGATGTTGTGCATAACAAGATAGGATCTGTTAGGTCTGCTAGTCACATTTATTCAAGAAATTATGGACCAGTTAAAGTTTAGTTAAGTAGCATCGCTTTGCAATCGTTGCGCCGCGAAGAAGTTTTACTCCCAGTGTCTTGATAACAATGTTTATTTATTTGTTGGGTGTAAGTAAATTTTGCTTCAATTTCTTGGTCACTTCAAATTTGCGCAAACCTTTTACTGCAATACCTAATATCCATATAAACCTCTCAAATTTTTAGCATTTTTAAAGCTATCTGGTTGATTCAAATCGAGATATTCTTGTGGTATCAAAAAGGAAACGTATCGTTCCCTTTAAAGGCCTTAAACTTAAATCCCTACCAAATTCTCACCAGGGATCTAAACCATTATTTTTTGGTGTTTGCAAATTTATTGTCGCTGTTGTATATGTACATACAAATTTATATTTACTATACACACACAGGCACACTTTATAACATCGAAAGTATGTCAGTAACATAGAAAGCCACTAAGCTGCACAGACGAGACTTAAAATACATACACAGTCTTAGCATCTTTCTATGTATGGAGCGAAGCAAAACTTTATTTTGTAATAGAAATCAATTTTTAACCCGGAGTTTTAAATGCTAAATACCCAGATTATATGATGGCGTGTCTTAATTTAAGACACAGTCTTAGCTTCTTTCTATGTATGGAGCGAAGCAAAACTTTATTTTGTAATAGAAATCAATTTTTAACCCGGAGTTTTAAATGCTAAATACCCAGTTTATATGATAGCATAAGTAAAATTAATTAAAATTTTATTTTTATGTAGGGAAGACTCTTGTCACTAAGTTATTTCTTTGGTTTTAAAATTGTATAATGGGCAAAGTCTTAATTTCAGCAACAAATTACTGAAATAACAGTGATAAACATTTGACATTCTTTTAATACGGGAGTTTAAGTGGTTTTACTGTCTTACCGATATGTTGATATACAAACTTAAAAGTAAGTAAAAACGCATTCGGCACGGCACAACCTTTGAAAATCGAAATCCATTTTCATCTTCAAACTTTTTTCTAAACTGATAGGTAAAACCAATTGTAAATTTATGCATCAATGGTGTCATTATCATACACAGGTGTTTTTGAAAAAATAGTTAATATGCGGGATTGATTTTGTTGACGCGCTTGAACATCATCCTTACAAAATGTGTATGTATTCCAAACTTAAGTTCAAATGACTTTTAAAACGTTGTTGGCACTGGACAATCCTGTCCTTAACATTTGATTTTATATTTTGTTTTTTGTTTTGAATACTTGAATTTAATTGTACCATTGAATTATAATTGAATTAAATTGTTAAATTGTACTTCCCAACTCTGATTGTAATAGAATGCTAAAAGGCATGTCAGTTTGTACTAAAGGAATGATATGGAATTAGAACATTCCTGACTACATGCCCTTTTTAGAAACTTACCATCAAACACTTGGTCATCAGCGTTCGATCGGTAAGGTTTGAAGATTCTAACTCCTCTTTTCATCTCTTTCCCTGGCGTAACATCTACCTAACCCACTAACCCTATTTAAATAAACTTACATATTATAACGTTTTACTGAAACCAAACTTGTGTTTTGCTTTTTACTCCTTTGCGGTGTTGCTGTGGGTATTCTATTTCTTTGCTTGTTATTCCCCAACTCTGAGGAATAACAAGCTGCTACATACAGTCCACTCATCTACGACCTTCGCTTTACATCATATATTTGGAATCCCCCCCCCCCAAAGCTATTCATGGTCCTCCGCAGCCGTTCACTGGAAACTGCAAGAAAAACTCACACACACAACAGAAGGTAAAACCAAACCAAAATCCCAAAGTTCCCATGTTAGTTGTGTGAAGCACCGGTAAGTGCAAAACCATTTTTTGTTCTCTTGAAGAAAAAACATTTGCAAACAACCGCGAAAAAAATCGTACAGAAAACAGGAAAATCGAACTAATTATCATAAAAAGTGCTCAAAATTTCAAAAATTCCATAAATTTGAAAAATCTGTGATAAAATGTGATAAAAGATAACAAAGAAAAAAAAAAAAAAAAAAAGTCAGTTTGTAATGCAAAGTTGTTGTTTTCGTCGTTTCGACATTAAAAATTGTTAATTTTCGTTAGTTTGAAAGTTGAAAATGGTCAAATTAAAAGCCTAAAAAGCCAAAAAAAAATTGACATAATAACTGCCAAAAACCAATCAAAATTCGTTTGTTTGCAAATGTTCGTTTGTGTGCCAATAAAATTATACACTCAACAAAAAAATCTGCAGAAAATTCAAGAAAAAGTGCAAAGTGCAAAGTGCAAAATTTTTTCGGTTGAAAGGGTGTTTGAAAAATCCATAATTTTTGCTATAACGGTAAAAAAAAAAAACGGTGAAAATAACGGTCGAACACGTGCCCAAAAATCCGAAAGAATCGTCTTATATACATATAGATACAAATACATAAGGTGCACTTATGTACAGGAAAGGCAATAAAGAAGAAGAAACCCAGTCTGTAATCCAAATAGATAGAAGAAGAAAAGCCCATGTAAAAAAAAGAACCGTTTTTGTTTAAAAGAAATTCGAAAAAAAAAGGAGAAAATAAAATTTTTTTTTTCGTTGTGCATGGAGGCTAATATAATACAACAAAAAGGTATTTAAAAAAAAAAAAAAAAGAAAAAATTTTTTTCCTCAAATTCATCTCATCATATTCATTTCATCCTCATCATAAATCATCCCCCATTTTCCTTTTGTCATCATTTGTTAAAATAAAAAAAAAAAAAAAAAAATTATTTAAAATCGTAATTTACAAAAATTTTCCTGAATTATTGCACTATCATCATTAAAATTGCACTGCCCCTTAATCATCTTCAGTTTATTGCACTTTACTCATTTATCATATTGCACACAAACATTATCATTATTTTCCCATAAAATTATATTTCCACTAAAATATTAAAACAAATCAATACAACAACATACACTACAATTTAAAATCATTTCCCATAAACATATCGCTTAAATTTTGCAATTAACTAAGCTACCCATCAAATTGCATTGTATCAAAAAGCATTTTTTTTCGAGTGTACATGATCACCTAATAAGAAAAAGAAAATCAATTCCAACCAACATCAATTGTGATGAAAAAGGGCCAAAGCAATGTATGCCTATTTGAATATACAAACGAACGTACATACATAAAGTCATCGGTGTACAACGAAAGCCAATGTCTGGCCGCTAACAGCAACGAAAAAAAAAAAAAAAAAAAAATAAAGCAGAGTTCTTGTATGTAAATATACACGTGTGTGTGTATACTTGAATGTTCATCGACGGCCACTGCCTGGCCCTAGAAGCAACGAAAAGAAAACAAAACGAAGTAGAAGCATATATGGTTATACACGCGTGTGTGTATACATAAATACTCATCGACACTCAGTCAAAGCTCGCAGCCTTATCCACTGGCAGAGACAAAGAACACACGGCAATAGCAATAAGCGAGGCTGGAAATACAGCCTATGAACATACGTATGATCACAGTACACTGGAAAAAATTGTTGGTAATTTTTTTTAAAGGAAAAGTACAACGTATAATATTGGAAAATTTTTATGTTGATTTGTTTTAACATCTCCATCACAAACATACAAAACCACATACATTTATTCATCGTTAACAACAAGTAAATATCGAAATTGAACAGACAAAGAGTTAGAATCAAATATATAAATCGTTATATCGTTCGAAATTTTAAATAACAACGTTGTGGCTACACAGAGAATCAACTATTGATGTTTGCATCTACAGTAAAACACACCTAGACATGATATGCAAATCATATGCCCATGAATAAGAAAGAAAAGCATTGATAATTTTCTCAAATGAATTGAAACCCCGTCTCTTGATACAAAATTATTTGGTTTGTTTTTAATATTGTGCTGGCTTTTCGCATCGCTTTTATTGATTTCAATATAATTTTTTCCGGAAAGTTAAAAAAAAATTAAAATTTTACAACAACTTTTCTTGAGAATAATGCTCGAACAGTGAAAGTTTATGCCGAACATTTAGACTTTGTCAACATAAAATATATTTTCATCGGTCTTAACAAAAAACAATTAAAATTGTCAACTGTTGCATAAAATCCCTAATCAATTAAAATTGATTTTTTTTGTCGGAATTAACATTTTCATAGTTTCGCCGAAATTATAGAAAAGCTATTATTTCTCAATAACTCCAACAGCTCTTATTAAATTTTAATGTAAAATAAAAAATTTTTGTGTTCGATAATATAATCATTAAACTCGACTCGTATTATTTTTCACGTGTACCGGTGTCCCTAACAAAACGAAAATATCCAAACCTACTTCATCAACATATGTACGTATATATGCAGGAGTCGCCCAACGAAAGGGAAAAAATAGTCAAAGCAAATTCGTCAACATAGGTACGTGTGTATATACATCCATTTGTACACGCAGTCATCGTAACAGCATATCATTCCCCCACTCGCATGAGCAGCGACGGTCGTAGGCAACAGCGGTGATCATTTGCGAATAGAGAAACAGCAAACTGCATAAGGTCAATGCCCTTTCATAGTCAAATATATTTACATGAAGAAAGAATTTAGAAATCATATGGTACAGCACCAGGCCAACATATTAAGACCAAAACAATTCATTTGAGAAAAATAAAAGTTAAAGGAAAAAAAAGCCAACATATTGTCAACAGTGTATCTTTACAACGAGCCCAACGGAACCCCTCTCTTCACAAACAAGTGTTTTGATGATTAGAGACTGAAATATGTTTTAATATAAAGCGTTTTTTATTGGAAAATTGTGGAAATTAAAACACAATTCTTCCGTTCTACGACAATAAACAAAATTTATTCAACGAAAGCGAGCTGTTGGAATATTGTGAAGAAGCAACACAACGATTCCATTCTACGAAAAATAAATTTAAATATTTTAGCGTTATAAGGAAAATTGTGAAACGTAAGCACAATTGTTCCCATCATCAAACAAATAAATAAAATAAAACTATTATAAATGAAAATTACAACTTCATAAAATAACAAACACCATAAAACACATCTTTATTTTCATCATTTTAAAACTAACAACACACATTTCTGAACTAACACAAAACATTGGTCCGCATTTGATACAATTTGCTATCAAATGGAAATACATTTTTTTGGGAATCTCTAATTTATCTGCAGACAAGAATATTTCGACTTGGGACCCTTTGACGTTTTTCGATTCGATTTGGATATTCGCGTCGATTTCTTCTCCCGTCGATCTCTTGCTCTATTGGAAACTTCATTCCCAATCGGAAGTCACATGATTTTTCGAGGAAATTTCTCTTCGTTTGACTGGATTTCTACAAAAATTCGTACTCAATAAGAATTTTTTTTTTTTGTCGTTTATTGGGACTTTTTCAGAGAAATTCTTACTCGAACGAAATTCTGCTATTTCACTGCATTTTACTACGATAATTCTTACTCCAGCAGAATTTCACTACTTTTTATCGTACCTTTCCCAAGAATTCTTGCTCGATAGGAGTTTATAGCCCTTTATTGGATTTCCACGAGAGTTCTTGCAGCGGAGGGTTTGGCTGCCTTTTATGAATTTTTTATCTCAGGAATTCTCAGTGACTGGGATTTCGATTCTTCCACTTTTGATGGAGAGATTCTACGAAGGCCTAACGTTTTCAAATCTCGACAACTCTTATGGTTTTGAAATTGTAAGGTACATATTTGGCAATTCGTTGCATTCCCGCTAGTCACTTACAATTTTCAGGATCAAACCTTTGCATAGAAGAAGGGATCTGTTCTTCCATTTGCTCCTGGTAATTCTGTACCTCACAGAATTTTCGCAATCCATTGCATCACCCCGATCGGCCCACATTCTTCGACTTTGCATTCTGCTTTGAGTGAGACTATTTTTACATTGATTGTTGGCATTTGTAAGTTGTATTTTTTTGGCAATTCGTTGCATTCCCGCTCTGCAGCTTACATTTCCTGATCGCTCTACATTTTGATTGCACTTACAATTAAAATAACAGTTTCTCATTCAACGGATCACATCACGCTTGGGGTTCAAAAGCCATACAGATTCGCGCGAAGATCTTTTTTTGGTGAACCTACGAGATATCGATTCTTCTTCTAGCTGACTCCATCCATGTCATATTTGTCATTGTCGTGCAGTTCTGTTCTTCCCTTTTTTCGAGATGAGTCTGACGACTAAAGGTGCTAAGACCGGCACAGGGGACACTGGATGTATGGATACCAATCCGACATCGGGGTCTACTGACCACAGTAATTCCACCGGAATTACAGGTGGTGCATCTATGGAGACTTCCCTCAACAACGATAAATTTTTGTTCGATTGTGATCACTTGATCTCATTTTGTACACAATTTGAACAAAGTGACATTTCTGACCAAACCGACTCGGTTTTGGAGGTGAAACTAGAGGACTTGGAGAGCCGTTGGCAAAGGCTACAGGCAACTTATGAAGGTGTTATGCTGTCTCCAAGGTCTTCGGACACCAGGGACTTCAGGGAAAATGCGAGGATAAATTTCAACGCCAGTTCTGGGGCGTATTACACAGCCAGATCTCGAATTCTGGATATTCTCAGAATAGCTAGCGGGAATACTAGACAGTCTACGAGACACGGTCTTATCCCCAGTTATATACCACGACAGCAATATATTCCTCAAAACACGTCTCTGGAAGTCTCAAACAGCTGCATTAAGGTACCGCCTTGTGACACTGAGATTTTCAAAGGAGGCTACGAGGAATGGCCGTCATTCCGTGATATGTTCACGGCAGTCTATGTTAACCACCCCAAGTTAACGAAAGCTCAGAAACTTTACCATTTGCGGAATAAGGCCAGAGGTGCCGCTGGTGCAATCGTCAAGAGGTACACCTTATGTGACGAGAATTTCGACATAGCATGGAGTGCTCTGAAATCCCGCTACGAAAACAAGCGTGTGCTTGTTGACAATCAACTGAAGATGCTTTTTAATATTCCTACAGCAACAGTAGAGAATAGTGATTCCATTCAGGGAATCCAATCGGCAGTAAATGATTGTCTGTGTACTCTCAGGACACTTGACGTTGACGTCGAAAGTTGGGATCCGATTTTGATATATCTGGTATCGACGAAATTACCAGATGAAACTCTTTCTCTTTGGGAACAATCTTTGAAATCCCACCGAGATTTACCGACATGGAACCGACTTGACGAGTTCCTCATAAACAGATTCGAGGTTGTAGAACGCATCACCAGCATTAAGTATACGAAACAACAGAATAACATCCCGTCTCAAAATTCTGCCAAGACTCAGTCACCAAATAACTCATCTGCCAAAATTCAAACGTATCACTCCCAAGAGAAACTAAATTCGTCATGTCCTGTTTGTGTTTCCAAACATTCAATTAGGACTTGCCCAGATTTTCGCAAATTTACAGCACAACAGCGTATAGACTTTGTCTACAAGAATAAAATTTGCAATAATTGTTTGGCTTCAAACCATCTAAAAGCAAGTTGTAAAAGCAAAAATACATGCATTATTTGTCACAAAGCACATCACAGTCTTCTCCATCTTAGGAAAACCACTGATAACAACAATAATGTCTCTCAACCACAAACTTCCGAGACGAAGTCAAGTGACGCAGAACCAAATTATCAGTCACAAGACGATATTCCTTCTACATCAAGACAAAATCGTCCTTCCGGTGTTCAAGCAAATTTTGCCTCAAACAACGATATGATTCTTCTAAGGACAGCTTTAGTCCAAATTGAACATCAGGGAGAATTATTCACTGTTAGAGCCCTAATAGACCCGGGTTCTCAACGAACATTTATCTCAAAACGAATTCAGAATTTACTACAAATTCCCACTACTAAAGCCCAATTCGAAATTTTCGGTATTGGAGAACAAACTCAGATCTCTGACAAAGAATGTCAATTAGTGGTGGTATCCGAAAAACACGATGTACGTTTCACTATTTCAGCAATTGTGCTGCCAAAATTAACCAGACGTTTACCGTCTTACTCATTCAAAATACCACATCCTTCAGATTTAGAAGATCTCGATCTGGCGGATCCCCATTTTAATAAATCAGCCCAAATTGATTTAGTTCTTGGCAATGATTCCGAACGTTTCATCAATATTGAAGGAATCAAGAAGAATATTTGTGGTGACACTTCAGCATACAATACTATATTCGGTTGGGTGCTCAGTGGCCCAATGCGAGCTGAAACTGTATTCTCTTTCTCTGTGAACGTTCTCAAACCAGAAGAACCCGCAATAAGCGATCTTCTCAGGAAGTTTTGGGAACAGGAAGAAATACCCTCGTCTCCTCTCGTCTCAGATTCTGATGCGTTCTGTGAGGAATTCTACAGGAAAACTACAACTCGAATATCGGACGGTCGTTATATGGTGAGGTTACCGTTCAAAGACGAATTCTCATACTCTTTGTATTTAGGATCGTCTAGATTCTTGGCTCTTGCTCAGTATAATCGTATGGAGCAAAATCTTTCGAAAGAACCCGA
Organism: Stomoxys calcitrans; assembly: GCF_963082655.1. NCBI lineage: Eukaryota > Metazoa > Arthropoda > Insecta > Diptera > Muscidae > Stomoxys > Stomoxys calcitrans. Next base: position 66,227,430 of record NC_081555.1, read on the forward strand.
ATTAGAATCTCAATACAACGCTGTTTTAGGCGAATATCTGACTCTTAATCACATGGAAGAAACGTCTTCTCGTGAGATATCCATGGAGGGTAAATTTAACTCTTTTTATTTACCCCATCACGCCGTTGTACGCCCTGAGCACAAGTCGACGAAAGTCCGAGTTGTTTTCAACGCTTCTCGAAGGACAAAGTCTGGCTACTCATTGAATGATGTACTTCACGTAGGACCCACATTGCAGTCTGCTTTGACTTCTGTGCTTCTCAATTGGAGGAAGTACCGATACGTTTTCTGTGGAGACATCCAGAAAATGTACAGACAAATTCTTGTTCATCCCCACGACAGACCATACCAGCGGATATTGTTTAAACCCGAAGCGAATGGTCCGGTTAAGGACTATCAACTTAGGACCGTCACTTTTGGCGTAAATTGCGCTCCGTTTCTCGCTATACGTACACTGTTACAACTGGCGTCAGATTCAGAACACGATTATCCTCATGTCGCAGGTATTCTCAGACGAGAAACCTATGTCGACGATATATTGTCCGGAGGCTTCTCTGTGGACGAAGCGGTCCAAGCCCAGAAGGACCTGCTTGTGGTTTTGAAACAAGCAGGATTTCCCCTTAGGAAGTTTATTGCCAACGATAATCAGCTACTGGCTCATCTCTCACCTGAGGATCTTTACGATTCTGAATTTTTACGCTTCCAGGAGTCAAGTTCAGCTAAGACGCTGGGAATCAAATGGAACGCTTTAACTGACACTTTTGGTTATTCCGTCAAACCCGTTGAGTCAAGTCATGAAATGACGAAACGCAAAATTCTCTCTGCAATTGCCCAGCTATTTGATCCCGCTGGTTGGATCACACCTATTATTATTAGGGCCAAGATTCTTATGCAACAACTGTGGTTAGAAGGACTTGAATGGGACGACTTTCTCGGCAGGGATTCTCAGCTTGCGTGGGATGCAATTGTCTCCGATCTATATCACGTGGAGAGCCTTTCTATACCCAGATGGATTAGATTTGTCCCTGACGACGTCATAGAAATCCATGGATTTTCAGACGCTTCACAAGCTGCATACTGCGCTTGCGTTTATATGCGATGTCAGAACGAGAAGTCTGTGGTTTTCTCTAATCTTCTGGTCGCCAAAAGCAAGGTTGCGCCTCTTAAGCCTGTTTGTCTCCCACGGCTGGAGCTGAATGGTGCATACCTCCTTGCCAAGTTGGTCGATTATGTTTTATCTACATGCGACTACGAGATCAGCAGCATAACTCTATGGACGGACTCTTCGATAGTACTCGGCTGGCTTTCAAAGCCGCCTTGGTCTTGGGAGACATATGTTGCTAATCGAACCTCAAAGATTCACGATCTTGTCCCTAATGGTGTTTGGCGTCACGTCCCGACGCATGATAATCCTGCCGATCTTGGCACGAGGGGATGTACACCTCAGTATTTGAATATGAACCCTCTATGGTTCAATGGCCCATGTTGGCTGACTCAACCAAGTTCGTCATGGCCAAGGAACAATCCCTTGGAGTCGCCGGAGTTGGGAAGGCGTTCGAAGGTACAGACATTTCACGAGACGAATGAAGAATCCGGCATATTGCAGAGGTTTTCTTCTTATACTCGGTCTCTAAGGGTGGTCTCTTATATTTTTCGATTCTACGGCAACTGTCTTAGTAGATATCGCTCTACCGAGAAGAATACTTCTTTATATCTTTCGCATAAGGAAGTGAAATTTGCTAAGATTCGCCTAATTTCACTGTCTCAAAGGAAATTTTATCATGATGAATACGACCTGTTAGGCAAGTCCGAGGCAATAAGCGAGAGAAGTTCACTAAAGGTGTTGAATCCATTTCTGGATCGCGAAGGGGTCATGCGAGTTGATGGACGACTGGCTGATTCTTCTCTTCCATATAATGAGAGACATCCCGTGATCTTACCCGGAAATTCCCGATTATGCCACTTGTACCTACTCCATTTACATCATTTCCTGGCTCATGCCGATTGCACACTTATGTGCAGAATGGTCCAAACGGAGTTTTATATTTCTAGACTCGAGCCTAGGGTAAAGGGCGTCATACACAGATGCAGGACGTGCATCATTTTTAAGCATAGACCATGTGCTCAGATCATGGCTCCACTACCTCCTTCGAGATGCGCTCTGACTCCTCCTTTTCACATTACTGGAGTCGATTTTGCAGGGCCTTTCGAGCTTAAAAGCTCTACTTTACGCCGCTCCCCCATGGTAAAGGGATATGCTTCCGTTTTCGTCTGTTTCGCGACGAAAGCAATACACTTAGAGCCATGTTCCGAGCTCTCTTCTGCAGCATTTGAGGCTGCATTCACACGATTCGTCGGAAGGCGGGGGCTACCCCAGAGGGTAGTTTCCGATAATGGTAGAAATTTCGTCGGCGCCAGCCGAAAAATGCTAAGAGAATTCATGACTTTCGTGAAGACTTCAGCAGACGATATAGCCGAGAAGTACTCCAGTCATGGCTTCGAATGGCAGTTTATTCCTCCCTACGCACCGCATATGGGCGGATTGTGGGAATCCGCAGTGAAGAGCTTTAAGCACCATTTTAAGAGAATTACTGGGGCTCACCGATTCACTTTCGAGCAGTTTGCTACTCTTCTTGCCCGTATTGAGGGAATTCTCAACTCCAGACCCATATCAGCGATTTCTGCTGATCCGAGTGATTTGACGGCTTTGACACCCGGCCACTTTATTAAGGGGTCCCCTATCATGGCATTTCCTGAGCAGGATTCACAGAGGTTGTCCCTGGTCAACAGATGGACAAAACTCAAAGCCCTTCATCACCAATTCGCTATAAGGTGGAGGGAAGATTATCTTAAGGCACTCCATAAGAGATATAAGTGGAAAGGTTCGGATCGGAACTTGAAGATAGGCGATTTGGTCGTGGTCATGGATGACCTGCTACCTCCTAACGACTGGCGTTTAGGGAGAATAATCCGGACTCATCCAGGATCCGACGACAATACTCGAGTCGCGGATATACGGATATCGTCTGGTACAATAACTCGTCCCATAGTCAAACTTTGTTATTTACCTCTCTTGGACCAAGATCCATTAGACTCATCACTATCATAATCTTCCTCCCATTCATACTCGCCTTAAATAACACTAACATCACCGCTTAAATCCACATCTAACCCTCATCTAACCCCACATTTCACCTCATTTCATTGGCTTCTTCTAATCCGTAAAAACCTTACTTACCTTCTTCATTTCCAGAAAAAAAATGGGCTCAAAGCAAATGAATCTCAACAAGATTTATGAGTGCGCCATCTGTTTGGAGAGGCACTCGCTCCGCTACTGCCGAATCTTCTGCGGCATGACGGTGGCAGATAGGAGGGTGACCGTCCGTAACCACAAATATTGTATGAACTGCCTGGCCCGGAGTCACGAGGTGGAGGACTGCCACTCAGCCGCCACCTGTCGAAAATGCGGCTACCAGCACCATACGATGCTGCACCCACAAATTCCGGTGCCTCCTACCGCCCTCACACCAGCATATGTAAGCCCCAAAGTTGCCAACCGCTACACGAAGAAAGCGACGACTGAAGCCACCCCCAGACGCAAGAAGTTGAGGACAAGAAGCCAACGACCAGAAATCAAGCCGTCTGAGCTGCTGCAGAAACAGCTGCTCGCTGAGGCGCTGAAATGTGTGGCAACAGTTATCTGCGAAGATGTTGCGTAGATGCAAGGCCGGCGGCATGGACAATCCTGTCCTTAACATTTGATTTTATATTTTGTTTTTTGTTTTGAATACTTGAATTTAATTGTACCATTGAATTATAATTGAATTAAATTGTTAAATTGTACTTCCCAACTCTGATTGTAATAGAATGCTAAAAGGCATGTCAGTTTGTACTAAAGGAATGATATGGAATTAGAACATTCCTGACTACATGCCCTTTTTAGAAACTTACCATCAAACACTTGGTCATCAGCGTTCGATCGGTAAGGTTTGAAGATTCTAACTCCTCTTTTCATCTCTTTCCCTAGCGTAACATCTACCTAACCCACTAACCCTATTTAAATAAACTTACATATTATAACGTTTTACTGAAACCAAACTTGTGTTTTGCTTTTTACTCCTTTGCGGTGTTGCTGTGGGTATTCTATTTCTTTGCTTGTTATTCCCCAACTCTGAGGAATAACAAGCTGCTACATACAGTCCACTCATCTACGACCTTCGCTTTACATCATATATTTGGAATCCCCCCCCCCCAAAGCTATTCAGGCACAGACAAACTTTTTTTGCAATCTTTACAAAAAAACCTATGCTCTACATGTTGACGCCTTTGAATATATCGTTCACAAAAACTGTTGTAAATTTATGAACATTTGTGGTTGGTAAGACAATATCTCAGTGTTGATTCATGAAGTCAATTTGAGGTCATCTGTGCGACACAGCGGAAAAGACATGGAAATACCATAAATTATCATTTCAGAACTCGATCAGAATGCGATACGGTATGAGTTGAAAAACTTATCACCATTTCCGAATTTCATTCGGCGAATCAGAATTCTATAATCCAAATCCGAATTCTATTGGGTTGCCCAAAAAGTAATTGCGGATTTTTCAGGTCGGCCAAATGAAGTTGATGATGACCAAATCAAAGCATTAATCGAATTGGATCGTCATGTAACTGAGCGTGAAATAGGAGAGAAGTTAAATATACCAAAATCAACCGTTCATTATCACATAAAAAGTCTTGGACTGGTGAAAAAGCTTGATATTTGGGTACCACATGTATTTAAAGAAATTCATTTAACAAACCGATTCAACACTTGTGATATGCACCTTAAACGCAATGAATTCGATCCGTTTTTAAAACGAATCATAACTGGAGATGAAAAATGGATTGTTTACAACAACGTTAGTCGAAAACGATCATGGTCCAAGCATGGCGAACCACCTCAAACCACTTCAAAGGCTGATATCCACCAAAAGAAGGTTATGCTGTCTGTTTGGTGGGATTGGAAGGGTGTGGTATATTTTGAGCTGCTTCTAAGGAACCAAACGATTAATTCGGATGTTTACTGTCAATAATTGGACAAATTGAATACAGCCATCAAGGAGAAGCGACCAGAATTGGTCAATCGTAAAGGTGTCATATTCCACCAGGACAACGCTAGACCGCACACATCTTTGGTCACTCGCCAAAAACTGAGTGAGCTTGGCTGGGAACTTTTGATGCATCCACCATATAGCCCTGACCTTGCACTATCAGACTACCATTTATTTCGATCTTTGCAGAACTCCTTAAATGGTAAACCTTTCGGCAATGATGAGGCTATAAAATCGTACTTGGTTCAGTATTTGGCAGATAAAGGCCAGAAGTTCTATGAGCGTGGAATACTAAATTTGCCAGGAAGATGGGAAAAGGTTATCGAACAAAATGGCTATAATATATTTGATTAAAGTTCATTCTAAGCTTTATTAAAAATGCATTTACTTTCTTTTAAAAAATCAAGAAATTACTTTTTGGGCAACCCAATATAAAACTTAAATTCAGAATTTCGGACGAACATATATATCGGATCTATATCCAAATCCGAAATGTATATATGAAATTGATCAGTAATGTCGGGAGTCATAAGAAAATCCTTCCTGCCAAATTTCGAGAGAATCGGTAAACAAATGACTATTTTATTGCATTTTTACTGCAAATTGGACGAACATATGTATGGGAGCTATATCTACATCTGAATCGTTTTGTTTGCAATTTCAATAGGTTTTGTTTCTAGGCCGAAAAACTTGCCTGTACCAAATTTGAAGAAAATCGGATGAACATTGTGACCTGTTGGGTTAGGTTAGGTTGAAAAGCGGGGCAATGACAAAAGAAATGCTCCAACGTCTCATCATCTCCCCGCATGCTCTATACATGCTATCATTTGCCGCACCGATTTTACATAAGTGAGCTCGTAGTCCTATGTGTCCCGTTATGATACCAATAGCTATACTGACCTCCATCTTGCTTCCTTTCAGCAAATGCCTCGTCTTCTCACGATCTGGATCCAGCCATAGGATTTTCGCCGTCCTAACGACCATTTCGCTGTTTCACAATGTTGCATGCGCATTCGTCGCCCAATCCCTTAACTCGGACTGCGTTGATCCGAAAGGCTTCTGGTTAACCAAGTTTATTGACGGCAGTCCTCTGGTCTTCACCGCCAAATCGTCTGCCCTATCATTTCCCCTTTCCGATCCTCAGATAAGCCGTTAATCTTTTTCTTACACTGCAAGACGGTTCGTGACTTTACCGTCCCGGTTGTTATTGCCCTTATGGCAATTTTACTGTCGGTAAAGATGTTTACACCCCACGTTCTCGGGTTAGCACCACACCACTTCATGCATTCCGTGATCGCCCGTATCTCCGCCTTCAGGACCGCATTTTGGTCAGGTAGTCTAAAACAGATCTCACTTCCTGGGTTTTCAATGTAAACCCCACGCCCACTCTGTCCTCTAGCTTTAATCCATACGTGTAACACGATCTTCCAGATGGCAATACTAGGGTTCCGTAAATCCAAGACTGTACCGATGGCAGCAGTGCCTCGCACTCGACTTCAAGGTTCATTTCAGGTATCCGATTGGAAACCTCTTCCCTTTTCTCCAGGTTTCGTGTCGTCGCCTCGATTATACCGCGATGGTATGAGCTGCCATTATCCCATTGCCTTAAGTCTCATAGCCGCAGTGGCTGCATGGAAGTGGATGTGACACTTCCATTCAGTTTCCTGTCCAAGATCACACGTAATTATTTGACCTTGTCAGATATCGAAATCGTCTTATTGAGGAAACTTGGTGAGTTAAATTAGCCCACCTTCGTCTTCCTCGTGAACGGGCATATTTTAGTCTTCTCTGGGCATACATTGAGACCTCTGGGTCTAGCCCAGTCATATGCTATATGCAAGACGCTTTCGGCCCTTCTGCATAGCTCGTTTGGATCTTTACCCCTTAGAAGTACTATAACATCGTCTGCGTAGCATACGGGTTCAAATACCTCCCCAGTCAGCATCCGTAATAGGTCGTTTATGGTGGTCACCCATAGGAGTGGCGATAAAATGCCCCCCTGTGGCATGCCCTGTGCCACTTTCTCCCTTATATTTATGCCATGAGACACACAATTTATACACGTGTTCCTTACCTTACAGTTTACCCAGTCTCTAAGGTACTGGTCCACCCGGTACTGGTCTAAGGATTGGAGCAATGTGTCGGTCCGCACATTGTTAAAAGCCCCTTCGATGTCAATGCATACCGCCAGTGTGTACATTTTTGCATCGAAGGATTCTTCTATTTTATGCACAACCTCGTGCAGGTCAGTCTCCGCCGACATTGCCTTGACAAAGGCATGCTGTTTGTATTTGTCATACTCTTTATCACGGTGTCCACAATACGTTCCATGGTTTTGAGTAGAAGGAACGTAAGGCTTATGGGTCTATAGGCCTTTGGTGTCGCATAACTTGCCTCTCCGGAAATATTCCATAAGGTTTGAAGCTCCTCAAGGATTCTTCACCATAAATTCCGTTATTATAAACCTTCGATCAACGTCATTATTCCAAGATTCCGGTGTCTCCGTGGAAAATGCCACATAAACCGATCTCGGATCTTGACTTCTTGAGCCTCAATGGTGCGCAATTATTATACGAATTGGTTGCAATTTTGATGAAAATATATTGATACGGCTTCCAGAAACTGTGATAAGTTGGTTTAAATCGGTTAATAAGCTTATATAGCTGCCATATAAACCGGTCATGGTTCTTGTCTTCTTGAGCCTCTAGAGGGTGCAATTGTTATCCGATATGGCTGATTTTGTATGAAGTGTTTTGTTATGGCTTCCAACAATTGCGCCAAATATGGTTTAAATCGGTTCATAGCCTTATATAGCTTCCAGATAATCCGATGTCACGATTATACTTCTTGAGCCTCTACAGGCGCAATTCTTATCTGATTTGGATGAAATTTTGTGCGACATATGTGCTAAATATAGTCTAAATCGGTCTATAACCGGATGTAGCCCCCATATAAGCCGATCTCTTAACTTTACTTCTTGAGCCCCTATAAGGCGCAATTCCTATTCGATTCGGTTGAAATTTATCACAATGACTTCTACTACGGTCTAAAATATTTAAACCAAGTATGGTCCGAATCGGTCCATAGCCAGATATTGTTCCAATAGCATAGAAATTCTTATCCATTATCTTTGTTTGCCAGGCAAAGTACTTAACAAATGCCATCCATGGTGGAGGGTATAAAGGACTCGTCCTGGCCGAATTAGTACGCTTTTACTTGTTTGATGTAAAATTTCCGTGTTATTTCCAAACCTGGCAACAGTATTATATGGCATATACATAAGCTTTTAACCGGATTTACGATTTTTTGGACACTAAATATATTTTGTATTTGTTGTTATATGAACTTGCAAAGAAGATATTGTATTCGTGATCCAAAAAGGTTTTTGGTGAATGTACATTAAAAAAATATAATAAAATCTATATCGAACTTTGCCTATTAACAGTACTTTAAAATAGAATTACATGATCATAATAAGCCATAGGTTTAATTTCTTATACGTCAGAAATGCGCTATTTGTCTACAATTTTATTCCAGTGGAAAAAGAGATGCCAAAAGCCTTAACAACTATTCCCCAGTGGGTGCCCCATACTTGGCTCAAAGAATCCATACTCTAAGCAATATTTCAAATATTTCTTTAAATCAATTTAAATGTCGCCTTCCTCTGTTAACGAATATTTGTTTGGATTATTCAATTCTGAGGAAATTTTCACTTATGTATATGCATATGTATGTATATGAGCTCTTAGGTTCGGCGACGTAAATAACCACGATCTAAGGACTCAAAAGTTATTTTAGTTTTGTATTTGAACCTTTTTTATCCTATTACCATTTTAATTTCTGTGGGACACTTTGGGGTCTAGCTCTCCCAAAATGGAGACGAAAAAAAGTTCATTAATATTTCATGTCATTCGTTTCAATTAGTCCCTAAGTCGATATCACTTGGAAATTGTATTAGCAGACATAAATGCAAAGCTACTTCAGAACTGTGCCAGAAAGTCATTAAATATTTGATGGACATTGGCTGGCTATTTTAGAATTCATTACTAGCGAAGTTTGAATTTGCCAAAAACACCACTAGAGCAGTCTAGTCAATTGGAAAAATATAATAAAAATATTAAATGTGTCAACAAATTGGCTTATCTAACAGATTTTGCGGTGGTTTCAGGCGTTGCGACGCGTTTCATAGGTTTAATAATTTAGTAATTTCCCGTTGGTATTTAAATAAAAATTTCAAACAATTAAAAAAAAAACATTTCTATCAAATCCTAAATGAGATTCGGGTGATCACGGAATGCATGAGGTGGTGTGGTTTTCACGCGAGGACATCGAGTGTGAACATCTTTTCGGACAGTAAACTAGCCATCAGAGCAAAAACAAATAGGACGGTAAGGTCACGAACAGTCATGGAGTGTAAGAAGGAGATTAATGCCTTTTCTGAGGATGGCTACTCCGCATCGTTAAGCAAAAGCAGACGATTTGACAGTAAAGGCCAGAGGACCGCCGTCAATAAACTTGATTAACCCAAAGCCTTTCGGGTCGACGCAGTCCGAGTTGGGGGATGGGCTACAAACGCGCATATAACACTGTGGAATAGCGAAACGGTCAGTAGGACGGCGAAAATTCTATGGGGAGTTCAGGATCATGAGAAAACAAGGCTATTACGGCAATGGTATCATAACGGGATACATAGGACTGCGAGCTCACTTATGCAAAATCGGTGTGGCAAGTGATAACATGTGTAGGGCATGTGCGGAAGATGATGAGACGTTGAAGCATTTCCTATGTCATTGCCCTGCTTTCGCGTCTAACAGACACCGGTACTTTGTTGGAGACACAAAACCAGATATGAACCAACGTAGAGGCGTGGTATGGAAAACAATTAAGATTTTGTAGGTATCACGGAATTCCTAACTTAGATTTTCTTTTACTTTTTAGTATTTAGAGCGCACAACAAGCCGACTATAGGCTTAGGTGTATGTCCATAGTGACATAGGGCGCTTTTATATCCACACCCTTTTTTCAACCTAACCTTGGTTATCCGGGTGCTCTTCGGCAGGCCCAAAAGTTAGTCACTTTTGTATTTCGAAAATTTGTTGGGGCTGGAAGATCTTCGTTTGTAGTCCGATTTCCAAAATTTGCAGGTGGTGCTTAAAATCCCTACAAAAAAGTCGTTTTGAGGTCTATAATATCTCCAATAGTTTCGAGGATACTCGACTTTTAATTTCTTTTTGCAATTTTGACAGTTGTGGTTCGATTTTCAATTTAATGCATGATTTGTATTTGTGGAAAATTTACAATGACTTTACTGAAAAATAGTCAACATCAATCCAGTTAAAAAATACACAGTTTGTCAAAAAACCATTCCAAATTTCAAATTTTGGTAAGCATTAAAAATTAAAAGTAAAAAACCCAATATTATTCTTTTATTTTACTTTGTTTGTAAGAACTTTTAAAATTAAAATGCAATTTACAATTTTTGCATCGATGGAATATTTTCACACATCACAAATGATTTCGCAAAGGATTTATACTAAAGGGTGATTTTTTTGAGGTTAGGATTTTCATGCATTAGTATTTGACAGATCACGTGGGATTTCAGACATGGTGTCAAAGAGAAAGATGCTCAGTATGCTTTGACATTTCATCATGAATAGACTTACTAACGAGCAACGCTTGCAAATCATTGAATTTTATTACCAAATTCAGTGTTCGGTTCGAAATGTGTTCATTCACCGTTCAGCGATGAGGCTCATTTCTGGTTGAATGGCTACGTAAATAAGCAAAATTGCCGCATTTGGAGTGAAGAGCAACCAGAAGCCGTTCAAGAACTGCCCATGCATCCCGAAAAATGCACTGTTTGGTGTGGTTTGTACGCTGGTGGAATCATTGGACCGTATTTTTTCAAAGATGCTGTTGGACGCAACGTTACGGTGAATGAACACATTTCGAACCGAACACTGATTTTGGTAATAAAATTCAATGATTTGCAAGCGTTGCTCGTTAGTAAGTCTATTCATGATGAAATGTCAAAGCATACTGAGCATCTTTCTCTTTGACACCATGTCTGAAATCCCACGTGATCTGTCAAATACTAATGCATGAAAATCCTAACCTCAAAAAAATCACCCTTTACTTATTACACACAGATTCATTGTTGCGACAAGCGTGCAAAGTTCGGCCGGGCCGAATCTTATATACCCTCCATCATGGGGCGCATTTGTCGAGTTCTTTTTCCGGCATCTATTCTTAGGCAAAAAATGATATAAGAAAAGATTTGCTCTGCTATTAGAGCGATATCAAGATATGATTAGGTTTAGACCACAATTAAATTATATGTTGGAGACCTGTGTAAAATGTCAGCCAATTCGAATAAGAATTGCGCCCTTTGGGGGCTCAAGAAGTAAAATAGAGAGATCGATTTATATGGTAGCTGTACCGGGTTATAGACCGATTCAGACCATAATAAACACGTATGTTGATGGTCATCAGAGGATCCGTCGTACAAAATTTCAGGCAAATCGGATAATAATTGCGACCTCTAAAGGCTCAAGAAGTCAAGATCCCAGATCGGTTTATATGGCAGCTATATCAGGTTATGAACCGATTTGAACCTTATTTGACACAGTTGTTAAAAGTAAGAATAAAATGCGTCTTGCAAAATTTAAGCCAAATCGGATAGGAATTGCGCCCTCTAGTAGCTCAAGAAGTCAAGTCCCCAGATCTGTTTATATGACAGCTATATCAGGTTATGGACCGATTACAACCATACTTGGGACAGTTATTGGATATCATAATAAAATACTTCGTGCAAAAATTCATTCAAATCGGATAAGAATTGCGCACTGTAGAGGCTCAAGAAGTCAAGACCCAAGATCGGTTTATATGAACCGATTTGAACCTTATTTGGCACAGTAGTTGAAAGTAAGAATAAAATACGTCTTGCAAAGTTTCATTAAAATCGGATAAAAATTGCGACCTCTAGAGGCTCAAGAAGTCAAGATCCCAGATCCGTTTATATGACAGCTATATCAGGTTATGAACCGATTTGAACCATACTTGGCACAGTTGTTCGGCATCATAACAAAATATTACGTGCAAAAATTCATTCAAATCGGATAAAAATTGCGCCCTCTAGAGGCTCAAGAATTCAAGACACAAGATCGGTTTATATGGCAGCTATATCAGGTTATGGACCGATTTGAACCATACTTGGCACAGTTGTTGAATATCATATCATAACAAAACAAGTCGTTTAAAGTTTCATTCAAATCGGATAAGAATTGCGCACACTAGAGGCTCAAGAAGTCAAGACCCAAGATCGGTTTATATGGCAGCTATATCAAAACATAGACCGATATGACCCATTTACAATGCCAACCGACTAATAAGAAGTATTTGTGCAAAATTTTAAGCGGCTAGCTTTACTCCTTCGGAAGTTAGCGTGCTTTCGACTGACAGACGGACGAACATGGCTAGATCGACATGAAATTTCGCGACGATCAAGAATATATATACTTTATGGGGTCTCAGACGAATATTTCGAGTAGTTACAAACAGAATGACGAAATTAGTATACCCCCCATCCTATGTTGGAGGGTATAAAAAAGGAGATCGGTTTATAGGGGAGCTATATTACGATTTAAACTGATTCATGCCATATTCGACACGTATATTAAAGGTTATGTCAGAAGCCGTTGTACAAAATTTCAGCCAAATCGGATAATACTTGCGCCCTTTAGAGGCTCAAGAAGTTAAGATCCCATATCCGTTTGTATGGCAGCTATATCAGGTTATGGACCCATTTGATCTTAGCACTGTTGTTGAAAGTCATAACAAAATACCTCATGAAAAATTCAGCTAAATCAGATAATAATTGCGCCCTCTAGTGGCTTAAGAAGTCAAGACCCCAGATCGGTTTATAAGGCAGCTATATCAGGTTATGGAACGATTTGAACCATTCTTAATGCAGTAGTTGGAAGTCACAACAAAACACGTCATGCGAAATTTCAGCCAAATCGGGTAATAATTGCGTCCTCTAGTGGCTCAAGAAGTCAAGACCCCAGATCGGTTTATATGATAGCTATATCAGGTTATGAACCGATTCAGCACAGTTATTTGAAGTCATAATAAACTACCTCATGCAAAATTTCAGCAAATCAGATAAGAATTGTGCCCTCTACCCAAGACCCAAGATCAGTTTATATGGCAGCTATATCAAAACGTCGACTGATATAGCTCATTCACAATACCAACCGATCTACACTAATAAGAAGTATTTGGGCAAAATTTCAAGCAGCTAGCTTTACTCCTTCGAAAGTTAGCGTGCTTTCGACAGACAGACGGACGGACGGACATGGCTAGCTCGACTTAAAATGTCATGACGATCAAGAATATATATACTTTATGTGGTCTTGGACGAATGTTTCGAGGAGTTTCAAACAGAATGACGAAATTAGCTATGTAGGATGGTATAAAAAGTCATTCAAAGTCTTGCGAAATGCTTGTTGAGGTTAGCTCCGCAAAATACGCTGAACTGACCAAAATATATACTAACCTCGAAAGACACTTTCATATTTTGTAGCGTGCGTCACACAACTTTGAGACCATTTTTTTAACAATGTATGGTATAAAAAAAAATTGTTGTTCATTCGAAAGTATCACGTTGAGTAGATAGAATAATCTTTTTTCACATCACAAAAAAATCATATATATCAATCAACAAGTAAAAGCGTGCTAAATTCAGGAACGGCCATGGATTCTGCTATAAATTTATACAAAATAAATATTTTTGTAGGGCATAATTTTATCTTTATCGGGAGACCGATTTACTTGGGAGCTATGTCAGGTTATGGACCGATTAAGATCGTAGTTGGAACAGTTGTTGGAAGTCATAACATAACATCACATGCAAATTGCGACTTGTAAGGGATCAAGAAGTAAAATCAGGAGATCGGTTTACATGGGAGCTATGTTAGGTTACATTTTGATTCGGACCGTACTTGGCACAGTTGTTGGAAGTCATAACACAACACTATATGCAAAATTTGAGCCAAATCGGACAAATATTCCGGCTTGTAAGGGCTGAAGAAGTCGAATTTGGAGATCGGTTTATATGGGAGCTATATCAGATTATAGACCGATCCGCACAATTGTTGGAAGTCGTAACGTAGCACTATGTGCAAAGTTTCAGCCAAATCGAACAAATATTGCGGCTTCCAGGGGCTCAAGAAATCAAATTGGGAGATCGGTTTATATGGGAGCTATATCAAAATCTGAACCGATATAGCCCTTTTGCAACCCTAACGACATACATCAATATTAAGTATCTGTGCATAATTTCAAGTCGCTAGCTTAACTTGTTCGACCGCTATTGTGATTTCGACAGATGGACGGACGGACATGGCTAAATCGAATCAGAATGTCGAGGCTATCCAGAATATATGTATTCTTTGTTGGGTTTCAGATCAAAGTATGTAGTTTAGTATACCCCTATCCTATGGTGGTGGGTATAAAAATTGCGTAAATAAGTAGCGTTCGTCATGCAGTATTCACCCATATACCGATTTTACGATTTAAGTTCCTGGAACATAAATGGCGTTTTTATACCCTCCACCATAAGATGGGGGGTATACTAATTTCGTCATTCTGTTTGTAACTACTCGAAATATTCGTCTGAGACCCCATAAAGTATATATATTCTTGATCGTCGTGACATTTTATGTCGATCTAGCAATGTCCGTCCGTCTGTCCGTCCGTCCGTCCGTCTGTCTGTCGAAAGCACGCTAACTTCCGAAGGAGTAAAGCTAGCCGCTTGAAATTTTGCACAAATACTTCTTCTTAGTGTAGGTCGGTTGGTATTGTAAATGGGCCATATCGGTCCATGTTTTGATATAGCTGCCATATAAACCGATCTTGGGTCTTGACTTCTTGAGCCTCTAGAGTGCGCAATTCTTATCCGATTGGAATGAAATTTTGCACGACGTGTTTTGTTATGATATCCAACAACTGTGCCAAGTATGGTCCAAATCGGTCCATAACCTGATATAGCTGCCATATAAACCGATCTTGGGTCTTGAATTCTTGAGCCTCTAGCGTGCGCAATTCTTATCCGATCAGAATGAAATTTTGCACGACGTGTTTTGTTACGATATCCAACAACTGTGTTAAGTATGGTTCAAATCGGTCCATAACCTGATATAGCTACCATATAAACCGATCTTGGGTCTTGACTTCTTGAGCCTCTAGAGGGCGCAATTCTTATCCGATTGAAATGAAATTTTGCACGACGTGTTTTGTTATTATATCCAACAACTGTGCCAAGTATGGTTCAAATTGGCCCATAACCTGATATAGCTGCCATATAAACCGAATTTGGGTCTTGACTTCTTGAGCCTCTAGAGGGCACAATTCTTATCCAATTTGAATGAATTTTTGAACGAAGTATTTCGTTATGATATCCAACAACTGTGCCAAGTATGGTTGAAATCGGTCCATAACCTGATATAGCTGTCATATAAACAGATCTGGGGATTTGACTTCTTGAGCTTTTAGAGGGCGCAATTCCTATCCGATTTGGCTGAAATTTTGCATGACGTATTTTATTTTTACTTTCAACATCTGTGTCAAATAAGGTTCAAATCGGTTCTTAACCTGATATAGCTGCCATATAAACCGATCTGGGATCTTGACTTCTTGACCCCTAGAGGTCGCAATTATTATCCGATATGCCTGAAATTTTGTACGACGGATCCTCTCATGACCATCAACAAACGTGTTTATTATGGTCTGAATCGGTCTATAGCCCGATACAGATCTCATATAAATCGTTCTCTCTATTTTACTTCGTGAGTCCCAATGGGCGCAATTCTTATACGAATTGGCTGAAATTTTACACAGGTCTCCAACATATAATTTAATTGTGGTCCGAACCGGACCATATCTTGATATCGTTTTAATAGCAGAGCAACTCTTTTCTTATATCCTTTTTTGCCAAAGAAGAGATGCCGGGAAAAGAACTCGACAAATGCGATCCATGGTGGAGGGTATATAAGATTCGGCCCGGCCGAACTTAGCACGCTTTTACTTGTTATTACCCGATTTGGCACAATGTGCCATGTTATATTCTTCGTTGGGTTCATAAGTGGCGATTTTCACCGAATTTTGACAAAATTGTGTTAATATATGCATGCATATAACTGAGGTGGAAGATATGCGAAGCTCGGCGAAAGAAAGTTCTGAGTCTTAACAATTTAAAAGCTATATTTTGAAAGATGCAAATACAAAATACTAATATGCTTTGTAGATCCTCGCAATGCCTTAACAAAATATTTTGACAGATTTGTTTGTGTATAATTAAAGCTTACATTTTTGCGGCAAGTGCATTCCATAAATAAAACTTCAATTATTTATCTGTTCGCTTCGAAGTTTAAGGTTTTTTTTGAGGTGGCTTCCCACAATATGCTAGATATTTATTTTCATACTTTTTGTTGTCGATAGCTAAAATAAATTTTATTATACCATAAAAAAATACCCTTGTACACATTGTTTTAAAAACACATACAAGTATTGTAAATATTGTAGCTATTGCCATGTAAATAACAAAAGAGAAAACGTAGAAAACAATGTTGGCCGTCATGCATATTTTAAATAAACTGCATGACCAAATGTTTTTAAGAGCCAGCAACATGTCTCGAAAAAGTTTTAAATTTATCTCCATAGTAAGGATAACAAGAAGAATTGAAGCTGCAACAGAGAGGATAAAAGGGCTAAAATCACGTAGCACACGTGAAGGCACGAAACATAAATACCCAGAGCAGAGACATCTAAAGTGCATTGATGGTGCTTCTACTGGTGCTGGTGATCTGTGGTTATAGGACCCATTCTTATGGCATTGTGTGCAGTTCTTGAATACTTGAGATAGCAACAAGTAACATCCATGAAACATCTACAGAAAGAGAGATTTGGCACTTAAAATATACTCATAGAGAATAGCATAAAGACTGGTACTATGTTCGCTTTCGCATTAAATTTTTTTATTTTATTCGCGATTAGGTTTCGTAGATAATAGATACTGCGGCTAAAACTGGTTGATTTTATTCAGTAGGACATTCCCCCTCTACATATGATTAAATTTTAATAAAAGTATTATGTTTTGTAATGTTTCAAAAAGTAATCGCAAAAAAACTTTAAAGCACTGGGAATGGGCATTTCGCGCGGGTTTCTCCATAATCGTAGTTGGTATCAAGCAAAAATCCCAGCACTTAAAGAAGCATTGAATTGACCAAGTTACTATATTTTAACGACGGTTTACGCAGATATCTTCTCAAGTGCTAGAATGTATAGAGAAAAAACAAGTGAAAGCGTACCAAGTTCTGCCGGGCTTAATCTTATATACCCTCCACCATTGATCACATTTGTCGAGTTCTTTTCCCGGCATCTCTTCTTAGGCAAAAAAGGATATAAGAAAAGATTTGTTCTGCTATTAGAGCGATATCAATATATGGCCCGATTTGGACCACAATTAAATAATATGTTGGAGACCTGTGTGAAATGTCAGCCAATTCGAATAAGAATTGCGCCCTTTGGGGGCTCAAGAAGTAAAATAGGGAGATCGATTTATATGGGAGCTGTATCGGGCTATAGACTGATTCAGACCATAAGAAACACGTATGTTGACGGTCATGAGTGGATCCGTCGTAGAAAATTTCATGCAAATCGGATAATAATTGCGACTTCAAGAAGTCAAGTCCCCAGATCGGTTTATATGGCAGCTATATCATGTTATGAACCGATTTGAACCATACTTGGCACAGTTGTTGAATATCATAACAAAACACGTCGTGCAAAATTTCATTCCAATCGGATAAGAATTGCGCACTCTAGAGGCTCAAGAAGTCAAGACCCAAGATCGGTTTATATGGCAGTTATATCAGGTTGTGGACCGATTTGAGCCATATTGGTACAGTTGTTGGATATCATAACAAAACACGTCGTGCAAAATTTCATTCCAATCGGATAAGAATTGCGCACTACAGAGGCTCAAGAAGTCAAGACCCAAGATCGGTTTATATGGCAGCTATATCATGTTATGGTCCGATTTGAACCATACTTGGCTTGGTTGGACATCATAACAAAATACTACGTACTAAATTTGAGTCAAATCGGATAAGAATTGCGCCCTCTAGAGGCTCAAGAAATTAAGACCAAAGATCGGTTTATATGACAGCTACATCTGGTTATGGACGGATTTGAATCATACTTGGCACAGTTGTTGGATATCATAACATAATACTACCTGCAAAAATTCATTACAATCGGATAAGAATTGCGCCCTCTAGAGGCTCAAGAAGTCAAGACCCTAGATCGGTTTATATGACAGCTATATCAGGTTATGAACCGATTTTAAGTATATTTGACACAATTGTTGGAAATCATAATAAAACTCGTCATGCAAAATTTCAGCTAAATCAGATTAGAATTGCGCCCTCTAGAAGCTTAAGAAAATCCCAGATCCCAGATCGGTTGATATCACAGCTATATCAGGTTACGAACTGATTTCAAACATACTTGGTGCAGTTATTGGAAATCATAACAAGGCACCTCATGCTAAATTTCTGCCAATTCGGATAATAATTGCGCCCTCTGGTTCCTTAAGAAGTCAAGATCTGTTTACATAGCAGCTTTATCAAAAGATGGACCGATATGGCTCATTTACAATCCCAACCGATCTACTTTACATCTTCAAAAGTAATCGTGCTTTCTATAGACAGACGGTCGGACGGACGGACATGGCTAGATCGACTCAGGACGTCGAGACGATCAAGAATATATATAGTTTATGTATACCCCCATCCTATGGTGGAGGGTATAAAAATATTTTCAGCGATGGTTTTTTTTTTTTTTTTTTGAGGTACAATGCCATGCACGCCGTTAGGACTCGGCTGAAAAAGGAAGGGCGTTATCATTAAGCTTAAACTTGAACCGGATAGCACTCATTGTTCCTTAATGGAATGTTCATGGGCAAATTTGCATTATAAACCAGTAAGGAAAGGCAAAAGTCGGCCGGTGCCGACTACGTAATACCCTACACCAACTATTGCATGTAGTACTTTTTATATGTAGAACTTATATGGAAATCTAGTCAGACTTTGGATACCAATTAAAATAGCAATTTATAACCTTGTAAGATTTTCCTATCATAGGACAAAAGATTTGGATTTCCACATCTTTAAAAGGCCATATCGGGTAAAAGATTATAAAGGAGTTATATCGAAATCTGTGCCAATTTTAATGACACATATTGGGACGTCAAATATAGCATCTCACGCCCTAGATTGTAGAGATGTGACCAAAATTGTGGATTTTACTGCCTTAAAAGTCCATAGCGGATGAAATATACACACTGGAGCTATATCTAAATTAGGACCGATTTTAATGAAATTTTGCGCATGTACTAAAACGTCAATTCAAACGTCTCATATAAAATCGGGCGAAAGTTGTGGATTCTACAGCCTTTAAAGGCCATATCGGATGAAAGATATATATGGTAGATATATCTAAATCTAAACAGATTTTTATGAAATTTTGCACATATATGAAGACATCAAATAAAACACCTCATGCAAAATTTTGTAAAAATGGGACCAAAATTTTGGCTTCTACATTCTTAAAAAACCAAATCGGATGAAAGATATATATGGGAGCTATATCTAAATCTGAACCGATTTTTATGAAATTTTGCACACATATGTAGACTTCAAATAAAATACCCAATTCCAAATTTTGTGAAGATCGGACGAAAATTGTGGCTTCTCCAGCCTTAAAAAGCCATATCGGATGAAATATATATATGGGAGCTATATCTAAATCTGATCCGATTTTTGTAAAATTTTGCACACATATGTAGACTTCAAATAAAATACCCAATGCCAAATTTTGTGTAGATGGGACCAAAATTTTGGCTTCTACAGTCTTAAAAAGCCAAATCGGATGAAAGATATATATGGGAGCTATATCTAAATCTGATCCGATTTTTGTAAAATTTTGCACACATATGTAGACTTCAAATAAAATACCCAGTGCCAAATTTTGTGAAGATCGGACGAAAATTGTGGCTTCTCCAGCCTTAAAAAGCCATATCGGATGAAAGATATATAAGGGATCTATATCTAAATCTGAACCGATTCTTTTTCAAAATCAATAGCGTTTGTCCTTGGGGCAAAACTGTAACATGTGCAAAATTTCGTGACAATCGAGCAATAAATACGACCTGCACTTTGATCACAAGAATACACGGACTAACAGACGGACAGACGGACGGACGGACAGACTGACATGGCTAAATCGAATCAGAAAGTGATTCTGAGTCGATCGGTATACTTATCAGTGGGCACTAGCACTTCTCCTTCTTAGCGTTGCAAACAAATGCACAAATCTAAAATACCCTGTACCACAGTGGTGGTGGAATCTGTGGGAATGCGACTAACAACATATGAGGTAATTCTTCGTATTAAGGTCCAAACGACAACGGATGATTAATAAATGAGTCTACCGCTTTGCTGTTGCTCTCCTGCACCTATGGTATCACGATGAACTAATATGTATAACTGAATCTCATTAGACACTGTCACTAAATCCTAACCTTACACGATGGCCCAATGACCAGATTCAGAGGCAAAAAGTCGTTTCTGAACTAAGGAATTTTTAAAAAGCAACAAGTAAAAACGTGCTATGTTCTGCCGGGCCGAATCTTATATACCCTCCACCATGAATCGCATTTGTCGAGTTCTTTTCCCGGCATCTCTTCTCAGGCAAAACAAGAAAAAGCGTGCTAAGTTCGGCCGGGCCGAATCTTATATACCCTTCACCATGGATCGCATTTGTCGAGTTCTTTTCCCGGCATCTCTTCTTAGGCAAAAAAGGATATAAGGATATTAGGAATTGCGCCCTCTAGAAGCTCAAGAAGTCAAGTCCCTAGATCTGTTTATATGACAGCTATATCAGGTTATGAACCGATTTGAACCATACTTGGCACAGTTGTTGGATATCATAACAAAATACTGCGACCTCTAGAGGCTCAAGAAGTCAAGATCCCCGATCGGTTTATATGGCAGCTAAATCAGGTTATGAACCGATTTGAACCTTATTTGACACAGTTGTTGAAAGTAAGAATAAAATACGTCTTTGAAAATTTCATTCAAATCGGATAAGAATTGTGCACTCTAGAGGCTCCAAAAGTCAAAACCCAAGATCGGTTTATGTGGCAGCTATATCAGGTTATGAACCGATTTGAACCATACATGGCAAAGTTGTTGGAAATCATAACAAAACATGTCGTGCAAACTTTCATTCGAATCGGATAAGAATTGCGGATTCTAGAGGCTCAAGAAGTCAAGACTTAAGATCGGTTTATATGGCAGCTATATCAGGTAATGGACCGATATGGCCTATTTACAATAACAACCGACCTGCACTAATAAGAAGTACTTGTGCAAAATTGCAAGCGGCTAGCTTTACTACTTTGGAAGTTAGCGTGCTTTCGACAGACAGACGGACAGACGGATGGACGGACGGACAGACGGACAGACTGACGGACATGGCTAGATCGACATAAAATGTCGCGACGATCAAGAATATATATACTTTATGGGGTCTCAGACGAATATTTCGAGTAGTTACAAACAGAATGACGAAATTAGTATACCCCCATCCTATGGTGGAGGGTATAAAAATGGGGTTTTATGTCTACGAACATGGAAAGCTAAAAAATAAAATATTGGACCTAGGTGGCTACTCTGTATTTAGAAATCATTTGGTTATGTTGTCATTAGTTGTGGTGTAAATTTGTTTGGTTTTTTTAACCAAATTACGAATAATGAACACTTGAGTGTCAAAAAAAAGTTTAAACTGTATTTAAGTGAAATAAATGGCAAATGCTCTTGTCCGACCAAATATACATACTGTTTGAAAGGAAATTATATAAGCTTTAACTACTATCGATCTCCGATTGATAAACCTATCTCCGTGCTGATTTCTAGAGTCCCTACAGGACGCAAATATTATACGAATTGACTAAATGTTTGCACACTGACTTCTACTTCGACCGCCAAGCATTCATGTCAAGTATAGCTCCCATATAAATCGATCCGGGATTTGACTTCAAGAAGTCCAATCGAGAGATTGGTTTATATGGACCTATATAGACCGATTTGTACCGGACTTGGCACGAATGATGGAAATCATAGCAGTACAATGCGATAAAAATTTCAATTGATGCCCTCAATGTCGTTGGTGCAAAATTTTTGAGTTTTAGCTGCTTCCTGGGATTTGTTGCTTTTAAAACGGGTGATATCTTAATATGACAGGTGAGGGTCATATTATAGGAATAAAGAGAAGTCACTGCAAAGTGAGGAACTTCGTCAAACGAAAACAGTTGGCGAGACCATCAGAAAAAATTTTTTCAACGGTGGTTTTCCCCTCCTAATGCTGGCAACATTTGTGAGGTATTATGCCATGTAAAACTACTCTCCAAAGAGGTGTCGCACTGCGGCACGCCGTTGGGACTCGGCTAAAAAAAGGAGGCCCCTTATCATTGAGCTTAAACTTGAAACGGACTGCACTCATTGATATGTGAAAAGTTTACCCCTGTTCTTTAGTGGAATGTTCATGGGCAAAATTTGCAGTATCAACAATCATTTTAAACTAAAAATCCTTTACTTAAGTTTCAACCCAAAAAACTTGACGTTGTGACCATGCTATGAATAACACTTTATACGCAATTGTTTTATCTTATAGCAAATTTTCATATTGTGGATTTTTGTATATATTTTTTGCTTCAAAAAAGGTCGTATGAATAATTTCAATGTAATCAGAAAGCGCTCAAAGGAAGATAATGGATGTAATGAAGTAAATCCATAAATGACCGGCAATTTACAGAAATGAAATGTCTTGTAATTCTAATAAGAAAAAAAAAACAAGTCAAAAAGCGTTAAGTTCGGCCGGCCAAACATTTTATACCCACCACCAAATCCGGTGAAAAATGCATAATTTATGCCGCCATAGCAGATATATCAAAATATGGTCCGATTTGGACCAAATTCGGCAATTATAATAAGTACAAGTCATTGGTCAATTTTGTAAAACAAAATATTGGTCTTTTTGGTAGCCATATCCAAATATAGACCGATCTGAACCATATACGACACGGATGTTGAAAAACCTAACATTAGTTACTGTCTCAAATCAAATCGAAAGATCGATCTGGGCCAAATTAAAGAGGAATGTCGAGAGGAATAACACAATTCACTGTCCCAAACGCGTCATTTATGGACCCAAGATGTAAATCGTGAGATCGATCTATATGGCAGCTATATTTAAAGTTGGACGGATCTGGCCCAAATTAAAGAAGGATGTAGAATGCCCTAACGCAAATCACTGTCCTAAGTTTTGGCGACATCGGACAATAAATGCGCCTTTTATGGGGCCAAGACCTTAAATACAGCGATCGGTCTATATGGCAGCTTTATTCAAATCTGGACCGATCTGAACCAATTTAAAGAGAAATGTCAAAGGGACTAACACAACTCAATGTCCGCAATTTCGGCGGCATCGGACAATAAGTGCGCATTTTATGGGCCCAAAACCTTAAATCGAGAGATTGGTCTATATGGCAGCTATATCCAAATCTTGACCGATCGGGGCCCAATTGAAGAAGGATAACGAGTGGTGTAACACAACTCATTGTTCTAAATTTCAGCAAAATCGGACAATAAATGAGGCTTTTATTGGCCTAAGACCTCAAAATCGGTGGATCGGTCTATATGGGGGCTATGTCAAGATATAGTCCGATATAGCCCATCACCAAGGTTAACCTGCGTATGGACAAAAAAAAATTGTGCAAAGTTTCAGCTCACTATCTCGGACATGGCTAGATCGTCTTAGATTTTTACGACGATCAAGAATTTATATACTTTATAGGGTCGGAAATGGATATTTCGATGTGTTGCAAACGGAATGACAAAATGAATATACCCGTATCCTTCGACGGTAGCTATAAAAAGAAAACATATTCCGTCCAATTTTTGCTTGGACAGCTAATAAGGGACACATATGCAATTTATTTATTAAGTAAACAACTGTTATTATTCGTTTTACTTAAATTGGTTCTTCGGGTTGTTTTTAAGGCACGGTAATTCTTGTGATTGTAGATTTTGAAATAACTTATCCCCCTCCCCAAAGTTCTTTCGACGTCTTCCGAAAGTGTTTTAATGGGTCTTGAAATGGTGATCTAAGAGGATCAGATCAATAAATCTAAGGTTTAATCAGAAAAGCCATGTCCTTACACCACTGGACGCATGTCCAGTTGTTGGGGATTGCAAACGGGTCATATCGGTTCAGATTTAGATATAGCTCCCATATAAACCGATCTCCCGATTTGATTTCTTGAGCCCTTATAAGCCGCATTTTTTGCCAAATTTTGGTGAAATTTTGCGTGTAGCATTCTGTTATGACTTCCAAAAACTGTGTCAAGTACAGTCCAAATAGGTCTATAACCTGATACAGCTGCCATATAAACCGATCTTCCGATTTGACTTCTTGAATCCTTAGGTTAGGCTAGATTTTAGTGACGGTCTACCATCACACTCACTTACTCGTTTTCGTCCATTGCGATACCACAGGAACAGAAGAAGGAAGGTGCCTTCTAGTTCCTACCGTAGAACCATCCTGATCGTTTTAAAAAGCCGAACAACATGCGAATGTTCATATCCGCTAAATCAGACAAGATCTTAAAAAAATGAGGACTTAAAGTGGAACTCCTTATGTCTGCTAATGCGGGGCACACACGCAGAAGGTGTTTTATTGTCTCTTCTTCTTCGATTTCCTCACAGCTTCTGCAAAAGTCGTTGCTGGCAACCTCCAGTCTGTCAGCATATTTTCCGATTAAACAGTGACCTGTCATGACGGACACAATGCCTGAGAACAGGTGAATTTTGAGCAGCCATCTCGTTAAGAGATCTGCGACAGTCAAGGGTTGTTTTTGTGTTTAGAAATACGTTCTCCAGGGATTTAATGGCTGCCTGGCTGTCTGAGAAGATATCAATGCCAATCTTCGCTATGACATCATATCTTAGCCATTCCACCACTTCCTTAATTGCAAGGATCTCCGCTCGATACGCACTGCATTAGACGGGTAATCTTTTAGACATGACCAGTTCTAGATCTTTAGAGAACACCCCAAAGCCCACCTGGTCGTCTAGTTTGGAACCATCCGTATTGAAGTCTATATAACTTCTATTACCAGGAATATCGTAGTTCCAATCGTTTCTATCAGGAATAGTGGCGCAGTACTTTTTATCAAACAACGGCTTAGGTAGGATGTAATCCACACTGCCTGGAGCTTCGGATTTTGTATCAAGAATAACACAGTGTAGCCGTAAAATGACCAAAGAGGTAGCTCCCTTAGCCTCACGGCAGTGGACGCTGCAATTTGGGTAGCCACAATGTCCAGAGTCATTAGATGTAGCATTAAACTCGGTGCATCAGATGGTGTCATCCTCAGTGCTGCTGTGTTGCACAAGCAAGCCAATCTTTGGATCCGGTTAAGTATTAAGCAGACCACAACACTACATAGCATTATGGGTCTGACAACTACAGTATATACACAATGCATGACGCTCTGTCTTAACCCCCCAATATATACACCTGCTCTCTGGCAGGTGTATAAGGCAAAAGTCTCCCTTCTTGCTCTTTCCAAAATGTTGGATTTGAAGTTTAATTTCCTGTCCAGCAAAACAGCCAGGTATTGTGCGCTTTCTATAAATGGAACATTCTCTCCTCCCAAGGAGTCTGGTGCCACTGAAGGCATCTTGTGTCTCCTGCTGAAGAGAACTACTTCTGTTTTGCACGGATTTATACCTAGACCACTTTCGGTAGCCCACTTCGCTGTTGTACGTACAGCTTCCTGAGCTATATCTATTAGATTGCTGGGAAGCTTTCCCCTAACCGCAATAGTCTCGTCATTAGCATACGGGACCACTTTTAAACCTTTTTCTTCCAGAAAAAATAATATATTGTTAAGGGCTATATTCCAAAGTAGAGGAGACAGTACACCTCCTTGAGGTGTTTCTCTCCTGACCCATCTTTTGAGGTCCACAGATCCCAAGCCTGTCGTTATGCATCTATTAGTAAGTAAGTTATTTATGAACTTTCTTACGGTAGAGTTTGTCTACAAACTGCAACTCTTTCATAATTAAAAACACCTTCAATGTCAAGAAGTGCTACAAGTGTAGCAAGAAGTGTATATTCCTTGACAGCGAGAGCACCCTCTATGTAAGCGACTAGGTCGTTAAGGGCTGTTTCAGAGGATTTGCCCCTCCTATATCAATCAACTTCTCAAGAGCCTTCAGCATAAAGGATGACAGACTAAAAGGACGAAAATCTTTCGCCTTCTTGTGGTAAGGTTTCCTACTTTCGGAATGAAAATGACCTTCGTGTCCCTCCATCCCACTGGTATATATGAAATTCTGATACAAGCAGAGTATATCTCCTAAGCCAGGCCAGCCACTCTATCAGACACTGCTTGTAATTCAACCAGTGATATATCATCACAGCCTGGCGACTTAAAGGAGTGGAAACTTCTTATCGCCCATAGGATTTTCGGGAGAATTTCCCGGAAAAGCTGTATCACAGAGTCGTAATATGTGTATCAAAGAGTCGTAATAAGTCTCGAGGGCAGAATTTTCCTTAGCCTAGAGGCCTCCATCTCCGTGGAGGATACATCTGGTAGATGCAGAATTCTACCCAGGATTTGTTCTGAGCCTTTCTCAGCTTGCCCTTATAGTTGTCCCAATCGTGACGTACTCTTGTGGCTTTTGCTCTGTTGAAGAATTTTCTGCAGTCCTTCCCCAGACCAACCAGTTATGGGGTCCATGGCGGTCGGTGTTTGCCCATTGTCTTGTCATTAGGACATGCTGACACAAGCGAGTCATTCAGGGCCTTCGTGATCCGCTTGAGCATTGTGTCTTCCTGTGCAGTTGCTACTTCCTTTTCTGGGATAGAAGTGCAGAATGTGTGCCGAAATCTATCCCAATCGGCCGATTTCTGCACACATTCATCTGTTTAGATGAAAGGCAGATGATACCACTTCTGCAGTATTTTCGCCAAGGCTGAAACTCAGAGATGATGGCCATCCAATGATATGGCTTTCGTGATGCAATTTTTATGGAAAACAGCAAAGTCAACACAATAGAGCAACATGAAGAAGATTTGTATTATCCGGAATTAATGCAAAGCGAAGGTGCAGATTCAGGGGAGAGTGGAAATCTTACTCAACCAAATGTAAGTGAATCGGCCGATTGGGATAGATTTCTGCACACATTCATCTGTTTAGATGAAAGGCAGATGATACCACTTCTGCAGTATTTTCGCCAAGGCTGAAACTCAGAGATGATGGCCATCCAATGATATGGCTTTCGTGATGCATTTTTTATGGAAAACAGCAAAGCCAACACAATAGAGCAACATGAAGAAGATTTGTATTATCCGGAATTAAGCAAAGCGAATGTGCAGATTCAGGGGAGAGTGGAAATCTTACTCAACCAAATGTTAGTGAATCAATACCTTCGGTAACAGCCAATGAAGATTCCAATGTGGCGGACTCAAATGAAGACAATCTAATTCCTCAAGTTATTCATACTGAAGAATCTGATACCGATAGTGAGTATATGGATAGAGGGGCCAATTATCCGAAGATCCGAGCGTATTGCAAATCGAAACCGAAATTCGTCAACGTTTTGTGCCATTGATTTTGTTTCAAATGATCTTGAAAGCTACAAAGAAGCAATGGCTACAGAAAATGCTAGTAAAAGGAAACTAGCAATGAAAGAAGACATTGAGTCATTAAAACATAATAATACTTGGACTGGACAAATTTGCATTTGTCCCTTAAAAATTAAGAACATATCGTAGAATAAGTTGTATGAATTATTGAATTGTATTGTGAATTGATATGAATTGTCTAGCGTATAAGAGATCCTTTTTTGCCATCCGTACTAGATTGTAAGACTATTGTGAATTGTTAGTTATAAGCCTTTTAGTACTGCAGCTCACTTGCCCTTTCTGTAATTTTTAAAACTTCACTTCTTACACAACCGCAGCAAGGTGAGCATCCACACTTTTTTCTCCTCTCCTAATAACACCCTTACCTTTGTAATCTCGCAACCGAAACACTTACCATCTTTTTATTTCCACTTGTCTCTTTTGGGTTTATCTCCTCTTTTTCTAACTTATTATTCCTCTGTGCGTGAGGAATAATAAGCTTAGTAAACCGCCTAAATTACAGTCCACTCATCATCAGCCATCGAGGGAATTCCGATTGTGACGTCATCTCTCTCGATCACTCACCCCCGCTCCGTCTACATTGGAATCCCAAGCGTGTTCATGGTCCTTCGAAGCCGTCCACTGAGACAACCAGAGACAACCATCGATTGAGGTAAATCCCATCTACATTGACATACATACATAGTTGTGTGCCATCGTTTCGCCTTTCTGTGAACTTGTTTGACAAGTTAAAGAATTTCTATGAATTAAACAGAGATATTTGAAGAAATTTATCAAGCTTTGGAGAAGTATGTGTTTTTAGATTTTTGAGAAATTCACTTACACATATCAGCTGATAAGCCACTCTAGATAAATTTCAACAGATATCATCTGAACATTTGTCAATTATTGAATAATTGCTCGCAATTAGTACGCGGCAGTGTATAGTTGTGAGAAAAGGCGACAAGTTATCTTTTGCCACACTCCTCTACAACAGAACCTTTTCCTTTTTGATTGTAATGCAATTCAAATTGACGGTTCTCTGTCTATTGAACTGCAGTTTATAAGTTTGGTGCAATTCAATTAAAATTGAATTTTCGGACACCACTTATCCCTCCGACTATGCTCATCACGGGAATTTCAGTCCCTCACGTCTAATGTTATGAATTATTTGGATTAGCTGTGAAATCTTGCCTTTGGTATTCTCGCCTTTAAATCTAAGACTGCTCTTTAGACGCCCGCAAAGATTCTGAGTTTTTAAAATTATATTTGGCATATTATGCAGAACCCGCTACTTTAATTATTCGGAATCTTATCACCTCTCTTACTAGCTGAACAATTTTGGTTATTCAACGAAGCTTTACGCTTGCACTCAACCCAATCGCAAATCAAAATTGTTTCTATCTCCCTGTGTTTCCAGAGGCAAATAGATTTCTCACGACAGTACACCAAATAATTCTTCTGCGCTACTTTCTTGGACAAGAGTTGAAATCTCTACTCGAAGTAATTCTTCTGCACTATTTTCCCAGACAGGAGTTGAAATCTCTTCACTCTTCGCTTATTTGCTCTATTTCTCATTGTTCACTCTATTGTACGGAATCAGTACAGAATGAACTTAGAGGAAGCCACCACGGACATGGCTTCTCTGCCTTCGGGATCTAATCCTTTATCGAATCCCACTTCCGCAATTAAGACTTCGTCGAATCAAGACAAGTTTCTCTTTGATTGCGACCATTTGATCAACTTTTGCACTCAATTTGAACAGAGTGACATTCAGGATCAAACTGATTCGGTATTGGAAGTAAAGTTAGAGGACCTCGAGAATCGGTGGCAACGACTTCAGGCTACCTATGAAGGTCTCATGCTAGCTCCAAGAAGTGTCAATACCAAGGACTACAGGGACAACGCTAGAGTTAATTTCAATGCCAGCTCCGAAGCCTATTACATGGCAAGGTCCCAAATCCTGGATATTCTGAGAATATCAGGAGGAAATGCTCGCCAGAACGCTAGGCACAGCCTTATTCCGGCTTATATTCCCCAGCCTTCGGTTGATCACTCCTCTCAAGAGGTGGCTGGCAGTTACATCAAAGTGCCTCCCTGTGATACAGAGGTATTTAAAGGGGGTTACGAGGAATGGCCATCATTCCGTGACATGTTCACGGCCGTTTACGTTAACCATCCAAAATTGACGAGAGCTCAGAAGTTATATCATCTGCGGAACAAGACTAGAGGTGCAGCTGGCGCCATAGTCAAGAGATTCACTCTATGCGATGAAAACTTCGAACTCGCTTGGAGTGCTCTAAAGGCTCGTTATGAGAACAAGCGGGTCTTAGTAGACAATCAATTAAAGGTTCTCTTCAACATTCCTATGGCATCTGTGGAGAATAGTGAAGCAATTCACAAAATTCAATCCACCGTGAATGATTGCCTGTGCACTCTCGAGACTCTTGACGTCAATGTAGAAAGCTGGGATCCCATACTCTTATACTTGGTTTCGACCAAGTTGCCAGATGAAACGCTGGCTCTGTGGGAGCAATCCCTCAAATCTCACCGCGATCTTCCTACCTGGAAACAGCTCGATGAATTCCTCATCAACAGGTACGAAATCGTGGAACGGCTCTCGAGCATAAAAGCCACAAAGACCAGAAGTTCGCTCCCGTCTCAAAGCAGTGGTAAGGTTCAAACTTATCACTCGCAAGAAAAGCTAAGCTCTTCTTGCCCCCTATGCAGTTCCGACCACACCATAAGAAGTTGTGGACAGTTTCGGAAATATACTGCGCAACAACGCATAGATTTTGCATACAAGCACAAGTTATGCATAAATTGCCTCTCCTCATCTCATCTCAAGACAAATTGCAAAAGTGTGAACACCTGTATAATTTGTCATAAGCCACACCACACTCTGCTTCATCTAAGAAGTAATCCAGAAGTGGAAACTGAAGATCAGGCAACCCATTCTAGTCGCGAGGATGACAAGGGTCAAATGAAATCGTCTGGCATGAATTCGAGAAACACGGGTCATAATGAGGCTCCCTCAACTTCAGGCGCAAGGCGCCCCTCTCACGTTCAGGCCAATTTCTCGTCCAACAACGAAATGATTTTGTTACGAACAGCTCTGGTTCGGATGGAACATCAAGGGGAGTTGTTTACGTTAAGAGCTCTTATTGATCCTGGTTCTCAACGAACCTTTATAACACAGCGAATTCAGAAGCGCTTACAAATTCCCACTTCTAAAGCGCATTTTGAGATTTTTGGTATTGGCGAACAGACTCAAACGTCAAATAAGGAATGCCAACTTGTCATTGTGGCGGAGAAATACGATGTTCGCTTCACAGTCTCGGCAATAGTATTGCCTAAAATGACAAAATGGCTTCCTTCCGTCTCATTCAAAATCTCAAATCCGTCCGAGTTGGAGGAGTTAGATCTGGCCGATCCAAACTTCAACAAATCCGCTCAAATTGACCTAATTTTAGGCAATGATTCTGAACGATTCATTAATATGGAAGGAATCAGGAGGAATATATGTGGCGATACCTCAGCATACAATACAGTTTTTGGCTGGGTATTGAGCGGTCCAATGCAAACTGAGAGAATTTTATCATTTTCCACGAACGTGGTGGAATCCGAGGATATAGAAATCAGCGAACTTCTGAGAAAATTCTGGGAGCAAGAAGAGGTACCCATGGCTCCTCCTCTTTGTGAAGATGATCAGTTTTGCGAAGAGTTCTACTCTAAAACTACCTCCAGGTCGCCGGACGGTAAATACGTCGTGAGACTGCCTTTCAAAGCAGAATTCTCCGACTCCCTCTCTCTTGGCTCATCTCGCTTTCTGGCTCTGGCTCAGTATAATCGGATGGAGACAAAGCTCTCTAATGATCCCGAGCTAAAAACCGAGTACAATTCGGTTTTAAACGAGT
The DNA here is from genome assembly GCF_963082655.1 of Stomoxys calcitrans. Classification (NCBI taxonomy): domain Eukaryota; kingdom Metazoa; phylum Arthropoda; class Insecta; order Diptera; family Muscidae; genus Stomoxys; species Stomoxys calcitrans. Next base: position 66,259,261 of record NC_081555.1, read on the forward strand.
ACATTTCTCTTGATCACGCTCAGGAGACCTCGTCTCAGGAAATCAACTGCGATGGACGATACAATTCATTTTATCTCCCACACCACGCAGTCGTCCGTCCAGAACACAAGTCCACGAAGGTGAGAGTTGTGTTCAACGCATCTCGTAGGAGCAAATCTGGTTATTCGCTGAATGATGTGCTCCGCACAGGACCTACACTGCAGACCGATTTAACGTCTGTGATCCTCAATTGGCGCCGATACCGATATGTGTTCGGTGGCGACATTCAGAAGATGTATAGGCAAATATGGCTACATCCGATCGACAGAGCATATCAACGCATACTTTTCAGACCGGATCCTAACGGACCGGTGAAGGATTTTGAACTAAAAACGGTTACCTTTGGTCTGAACTGCGCACCGTTTTTAGCAATTCGCACTCTATTGCAACTCGCCTCTGATTCCGAGGATGAGTTTCCGAATGTCGCAAAGACACTGAGGAAGGAGACTTATGTCGACGACATTCTGTCTGGTGGCTTCACTATAGAGGACACTATCCGCAAGCAAGAGGACTTGATATCAGTTCTGGGGCAAGCAGGGTTTCCTCTTGTGAAACTGACTGCAAACGACCCACAATTACTTGCCCGGCTTCCCAAAGAGAGTCTCTATGACTCTGACTTCTTGCGTTTCGATGAAGCGAGCACAACGAAAACCTTGGGTATCAAATGGAATGCGCTTACTGATTCTTTCAGTTACACCCTCGGCGCTCTTCCAACAGATCAGCCCATGAGCAAACGCAAGGTACTGTCTGCCGTTGCTCAGTTATTCGATCCTGCAGGATGGGTGGCTCCCATTGTAATCAGGTCGAAGATACTGATGCAGCAACTTTGGCTAGAAGGTTTGGATTGGGACGACGAACTCGGCTCAGAAACTCTAATGAAGTGGAATTCTCTGATATCCGACTTGAATCACATCGGATCAATCTCCATACCCAGATGGCTACAGTACTATCCGACTGATACAGTAGAGATTCACGGGTTCGCCGACGCGTCTCAGGCGGCGATCTGTGCATGCGTCTACATTAGGTGTCGGGCCTCAAAATCCGTTGTATCCTCGAATTTACTCGTTGCGAAGAGTAGAGTGGCTCCACTGAAGCCTGTATGCCTACCACGTTTGGAGCTCAATGGAGCCTTTCTCTTGGCAAAACTTGTCAACATTGTGCTATCCACTTTCGATCTGGACATTAGTGGCATAACTCTTTGGACGGACTCATCCATTGTCCTTGGATGGTTAACAAAACCACCATGGACATGGGAAACATACGTGGCCAATCGGACGTCCAAGATTCATGACCTTCTTCCAGGGGGGACATGGCGACATGTCCCTACTCACGACAATCCAGCCGACCTCGGCACAAGAGGTTGTAGGCCGCAAGACCTCACATGCAACTCATTGTGGTTTCATGGCCCAAATTGGCTGACGAACCCACCGTCAGAATGGCCAAACAGGAACCCTTTGGTATCCCCTGGAATGGGAAAGCGCATGAATATCCAGGTTATGCACGAGACAGTGGAAGACTCAGACATCCTGCTCAGATTCTCGTCATACCCCCGAGCACTTAGGGTAGTCTCCTATATATTCAGATTCTACTATAACTGCCTTGCTGAATCTAGAGGGACCACTAGTAACTCCTCTCCAATTCTTACCCAAGATGAGGTAAGAAACACGAAATTCCGTCTGATAATGTTGGCCCAGATGAAGTGGTACCCAGACGAATACAAGCAGGTTAGTAGTTCTGAAGAACTCTCCAACAAAAGCTCACTACAATGTCTGAACCCCTTCCTGGATCGGGACAAGGTCCTACGCGTTAATGGTCGACTCGCGGCTTGTTCTTTACCCTACAACGAGAGATTTCCTATCATACTTCCAGGGAACTCTCGGCTTTGCCACCTTTATTTGCTCCATTTGCACGAATTTCTCGCCCACGGTGAATGCACCCTAATGTGTCGTATGATTCAGACAGAATTTCACATCTCACGTCTCAAACCAAGGGTGAAGGGCATTATTCACAAGTGCAAAACGTGCATCATCTTCAAGAAGAAGCCTTGCTCCCAGATTATGGCTCCGCTCCCTCTTGACAGATGTACAATAACACCACCATTTCACGTGACGGGCATAGATTTCGCAGGGCCCTTTGATCTCAAAAGTTCAGCTCTTCGCAGAGCCCCTCTCTTAAAGGGTTATGTAAGCATTTTCGTGTGCTTCTCAACAAAGGCTGTGCACTTAGAGCCATGCTCCGAGCTCTCCACGGCGGCATTTGAAGCCGCCTTTTCTCGATTCGTTGGGAGGCGAGGCCTACCTCGTAAGGTAGTATCTGATAATGGCAGGAATTTCGTGGGTGCCAGTCGAAAGATGCTACGAGAGTTTAGGAGTTTCATTCAGGTTGCAGCAAGCGACATTGCTGAGAGGTACTCTACACAGGGCTTTGAGTGGCAGTTTATACCCCCTCATGCTCCACATATGGGTGGGCTTTGGGAATCGGCCGTGAAATGTTTTAAGCACCATTTCAGGAGAGTGGCTGGCGCTCATTTATTCACGTTCGAGCAATTTGCCACATTACTTGCTCGTATTGAAGGAGTTCTGAACTCTCGCCCCATCTCTGCCGTCTCTGAGGATCCGAATGATCTCACGGCGCTGACTCCCGGACATTTTTTGAAAGGCGCTCCGATAATGTCATTTCCCGAGCCTTTGGCTGGGGATATCTCCGTGGTAAATAGGTGGGTGAAGTTGAAGGCCATCCATCACCAGTTTGCTATACGATGGAAAGAGGAGTATCTGAGGACGCTGCAGAAGCGTTATAAATGGAAGACCACTTCTCCCAATGTGAAGGTCGGTGATCTTGTAGTCGTAATGGACGATCTACTACCGCCTAGTGACTGGCGACTGGGAAGAGTGTCTAAGACCTACAGCGGTTCCGATAGGAACACCAGAATTGCGGATGTGAAGATCGCATCCGGGGTCATTACTCGACCAATCGTTAAACTATGTCACTTACCCATACTTGATCAAACCCAATAGGGGAAATTATTACCGCATAAGTGTGTCTGCTTCTCCCCTCATTTCCATTTCCTTTACTTTTCATACCCGTTTATATACTCTATCTCACTCTCATTTGTTTTCTCATTTCTTGCTTACCTCAACAGTCAATAAACATCTGTCTACTTTCAGGTCAAAATGAGTGCCCAAAACCTCTACAAGTGCATGTTGTGCAAAAAATTGCCTCTCTCCATGCCCTCAGATACTGCCCAATTTTCATCCAGATGACGGTGGAGGACAGGAGGGTAGTAGTTCGACAGCACAACTACTGCCGAAATTGTCTGGCGAAAAGCCACACAATTGATGACTGCCAGTCGGCAGATACTTGTCGAAAATGTGGGTTTCGGCATCACACCATGCTGCACCCACGAAAACTCACCTTCAACTCCAGCAGCTCTACCATCACCACCAAATCGACCTCATCAAGACAACAACCCCAAAAGAAACCACCAACTTTAGCACGGCCTCGACGACAACAATCAACATCAACTCCGGCCCAACGCAAACAACCAGCTAAATCACGCCTTGGCCAACGTCAACACACAGCCTCAGCTGGTCAACAACAGCGACAACCCAAAAAACGCTACAGGTCTCAGAGTCAAAGAGGCCGCCTGCCACCAAAGCCAAGACCTCAGCAAAAGCCAAGACCTCAACAGAAGCCAAAGCCACAGAAAGCCAAAAAAGAACGCTCAGCAGCCCCTCAACCGAATTACTTGATACTGTCAGAGGCTATAAAGTCCTTGGCGACCGTACTTTGCGCTTCCTCATCAAATTTTGCGTAACCGCAAGGCCGGCGCCATGGACAAATTTGCATTTGTCCCTTAAAAATTAAGAACATATCGTAGAATAAGTTGTATGAATTATTGAATTGTATTGTGAATTGATATGAATTGTCTAGCGTATAAGAGATCCTTTTTTGCCATCCGTACTAGATTGTAAGACTATTGTGAATTGTTAGTTATAAGCCTTTTAGTACTGCAGCTCACTTGCCCTTTCTGTAATTTTTAAAACTTCACTTCTTACACAACCGCAGCAAGGTGAGCATCCACACTTTTTTCTCCTCTCCTAATAACACCCTTACCTTTGTAATCTCGCAACCGAAACACTTACCATCTTTTTATTTCCACTTGTCTCTTTTGGGTTTATCTCCTCTTTTTCTAACTTATTATTCCTCTGTGCGTGAGGAATAATAAGCTTAGTAAACCGCCTAAATTACAGTCCACTCATCATCAGCCATCGAGGGAATTCCGATTGTGACGTCATCTCTCTCGATCACTCACCCCCGCTCCGTCTACATTGGAATCCCAATCGTGTTCATGGACTTTAACAGAATTACCACCAGGACAAAAGGCTATCAAATCCAAACGGGTTTTCAAGACGAAAACTGATGAAAACGGAATTCCTAACAGATATAAGGCTAGATTAGTCGCCAAAGGTTTTAGTCAACGAGAAGGAATTGACTACAACGAAACTTTTTCACCAGTAGTCAGATATGACTCTATAAGGTACTTGGTTGCACTGGCCGCTAAGTATAGAATTGAAATTCATCAAATGGATGCAGTAAGTGCATATTTAAATGGGAACCTTAAGGAGGTCATTTATATGCAGCAACCTGAGGGATTCTCTGATGAAACGAAAAGAGTCTGCAAACTAGAAAAGTCAATATACGGGCTCAAGCAATCTGGAAGAGTCTGGAACGAGATGCTAAATTGTGAACTCATAAAGCTGGGACTCGTACGGAGTGATGTAGATCAATGTATATACCACAACTTGGACAATGGGTATAAACTATATATTGCGATATATGTTGATGACGTCCTTATATTCTGTAATAATATAAAGATACTACAAAATATAAAGAAGAAGCTTTCCAAAATATTTAAAATGAAGGATCTAGGAGAAGTTTCTACAATACTTGGAATGCGAATAACTCGAAATCGTGATAACATAAAAATATATCAATCAAAATATATAAATGATGTTTTATATCGTTTTGGAATGAACGAGTGCAATCTAATTTCAACATCGATTGACACTAATCTGAAGCTATCTGTTTCCATGTGCCCAAAGAATGAAAATGAGAGACAGGAAATGTCAAAGGTTCCTTATACGCAAGCAATTGGATGTTTGTTGTACGCAGCACAAGTGTCACGCCCAGACATCTCATATGCAGTAAATATATTAAGTCGATTCAGCACTAATCCAGGGAGAGCTCACTGGGAAGCAGTGAAGCGTGTCATGCGATACTTAAAAGGCACGGCAACTGTAGGTCTCGAGTATAAATTTGATGTGGAGAGTTCAGTTGTTGGATACTGTGATGCTGACTGGGCTGGAAATATAGACGACCGCCAATCGACCACTGGATATATATTTAAACACAATAACTACTTGCAACAACTGTGACAAATACGGTCCAAATCAGTCTATAACCTGATATAGCACCCATCATAACCGGTCTAACCTTCATCCTTGTTCAGTTCCTAGAAGCTTTAATTTTTCTGGTTTGCCAGAAGTATGGTATGTAGAATAAAATTATTCCCTTCAATTAAATTTTTTTGTATAAATGGTAGTGGGTTCCCAAGATTCGGCCTGGCCGAACTTCGGACGCTTTTACTTATTCGTTCTATCCTTTGTCATTGTACAAACCTTGCAATTATTTTTCGAATTACTATATATACACCGGTAATGTGGCATGAAATGTAAACTAATATTTTAAAGCCAACTGGAGTGATCACATTAAGACCCTTAATCGGCAGATTGGTCTATATGGCAACTATATCTAAATATGTTCGGATCTGGACTTTTTTTATTCCGATATCGACGAGCCTAATAAAACTCACTATGCTGAATTTCAGTGAAATCGGGTAATAAATGTGCCTGTTATGAACTTGAGACCCTAATTCGGCAGACCAGACGACGTGGCAGCTAGTCGCATGTTGATGAGCCTAATACCGTTTTTTGTTCCGAAATTCAACGACTTCACATAATAAACGCGACTATATAGCAGCTTTTTTATAGTCGACTTTCTGACCTGGGCCTGCTCCGCTGCGCTTTGTTTTACTTTATATGGAACAAAATTTTCCTTGGAATCTTTATTTTCGACAATTAAAGAGCTTTTAATGAAATACCATGCTACGAAAATAGTATATCGCTTGACAAACAGTTTAACAATATAAGTGCCTTTATCTGAATCCCATATTATGTTTACTTTATTTCCGTCCGATATTCTTATGATGTCTGATTTAGGGGTGTTTTCGGGGGTGAGGTGGTCCTCCAGACACTTGGCCCTGAAAAAATATCAGCATCGTGCTCTTCTTTCAAGTACCATTTATTTAAACCCCATATTGTCATTGGTTTAGGGGAGTTTACACGATGAGTCGTCCCCCAAACACATGGCCCCAAAATAGGTTATCAAATTCGTTTTCTAATCTCGAATACCTTTTATTTGAGCCACATATTGCCATGATCGAAAAATGTTTACCCTTTGGGGGTGTTTTGTGGAATGGATGATGCCCTAAATACATGGTCCTTTAGATATCAAAGTCGTATTCTAATCCCAAATACTTTAATTTGAGCCCCATATTGCGATGGTCAGTAAAAAATTGCTGTTTGTGGGAAAGGGGTTAACCCCCAGAAAATTGATCCCGAAAGTGGGTATCAATTCTTGCTCTACCTCCCAATACCTTTCATTTCAGCTCCACATGATATGGTCGGGAAATATGTCCGATTTATAAGTGTTTAGGAGATTGGGGTGGTCCCCCAAACACTAAGAACTGAAAATATATAAGCAACGTGCTCTCTTCTCATATATCTATATATCATTTATTTGAACCCCATATTGGCATTGACATCAAAATTGGACATTAAATTCGTTTTCTAATCTCATTTAAACTCCTTATTGCAAATGTGTCCGGTTTGGGGTATTAACCCTAAAAACTATGAATATTTAGTTCCACTCTTTTTGACCCAAATTGTTGATATCAGATACGTGGTCTACTCTCAAATACCTTTAATTTGAGCCCCATATTTCCATAGTCCGCAAGCATAACCGGCTTGAGGGGTGTGTTGGGGGATGGGCGGCCACTCAGTGAATTGGCCTTGAAAAGAAACCTTCTTATTTGAGCGTCATATTGCAATATTCAGAGAATACTTACTATTTGGGTAGTGTTGTTGGGGTGGGATGGTCCCATAGACACTTTTTCCGAATATTGATATCAGATTTGTGATTTACTCCCAAAGAATTTTCATTTGAGCCCCATATTGCTATGGTCGTAATTTCGTCCCCTTTGTAGGATTTTTTTAGTGAGAGGCGGCCCCCCAAACATTTGATCCCATATTTGGATATCAGATTCTACACTCAAATACCTTTTATTTAAGTCCCATATTCCCATGGTCAGTAAATAATTCCTGTTTGGGGGGTGTTTTAAGAAAAGGGTGGACCCCCAGAAACGTGGTCCCACATTTGAATAAAAAAAGCGCATTCTATTCGCAAATACCTTTCATTTGAGTCCCATATTGCCATGGTCGGTAAATATGTCCGATTTAGGGATGTTTTGGGGGTTGGGGTTCGGGGTGGTCCCCCTAACACATGGTCCGACAATTGGATATCAGATACATTTTTTTATCCTAAATACCTTTCATTTGAGTTCCATATTGTCGTGATTGGTCTAAATATATGTTTGGTAGGTTTTAAGGTGGGGCGGGCCCCCTAGGTACCCCATCCGAAATTTAGATATAAAAATTTTTATTCTTAGGGTACTATATGAGTGCACACAAAATTTCGCTTTAATCGCACTACCCATCTCCGATATCTGGCGTTTCTGCAAATTAGGGTAAGGGGGAGGGTCCGCCTCCCTTCAGATACCAAAAAAATTTAGTACCCTATTTTCACCACGGGATCATTATGCACCATCTGTGAAAATTTCAAGAAAATCGGTTCATCCGTTTCTGAGTCTATAAGAAACACAAATGAACAACAAACAAACACAAATTGATTTATATATATAAAACTAGCAGAGCCCGGCCAGCTCTGCTGCGCCCGATTATGCTATGTTGGAGAGAAGTACTGTAACTGTGAACATTTCTGCGTAAAGGTAGTCGAAAATGTATTCCAATTTTCCTATGGATTTTTCTACACTCAAGTACCTCTTATTTAAACCCACATTGCAATGGTCAGTAAAAGTCCTTCTTGGGGTGTGGTGGACCCCCAGACACTTGGTCCTAAAAGTGAAAGTCAAATTTTATGCTCTCTTCCCAAAGAACTTTCATTTGAGATCCATATTGCCATGGCCGGTATATATGTCCAATTTGAGGGGTTTTATAGTGGTGGGGTGACCAACAAAACACTTAGTTCCGCAATTGGATATTAGATTCGTTTTCTACTCTTAAATACGTTTAATTTGAGTCCCATATTGTAGTGGTTGGTCTATGAATCCGTTTGCCGGGTTTTGGGGGTTGGCGGCTCTCCTAGGCATCCCACCCCAGATTTTTTACTTTTTGATCCTTCCTATATTCCTATATTCTATTTTTATACCCTCCACCATAGGATGGGGGGTATACTAATTTCGTCATTCTGTTTGTAACTACTCGAAATATTCGTCTGAGACCCCATAAAGTATATATATTTTTGATCGTCGCGACATTTTATGTCGATCTAGCAATGTCCGTCCGTCCGTCTGTCTGTTGAAAGCACGCTAACTTCCGAAGGAGTAAAGCTAGCTGCTTGAAATTTTGCACAAATACTTCTTATTAGTGTAGGTCGGTTGGTATTGTAAATAGGCCATATCGGTCGATGTTTTGTGCCAAGTATGGTTCAAATCGGTTCATAACCTGATATAGTTGTCATATAAACCGATCTTGGGTCTTGACTTCTTGAGCCTCTAGAGTGCGCAATTATTATCCGATTTGCCTGAAATTTTGTACGATGGATTCTCTTATGACCATCAACAAACGTGTTTATTATGATCTGAATTGGCCTATAGCCCGATACAGCTCCCATATAAATCGGTCTCTCTATTTTACTTCTTGAGCACCCAAAGGACGCAATTCTTATTCGAATTGGCTGACATTTTACACAGGTCTCCAATATATAATTAAATTGAGGTCCAAACCGGACCATATCTTGATATCGCTCTAAAAGCAGAGCATCTTTTCTTATATCCTGCTTTGCCTAAGAAGAGATGCCGGGAAAAGAACTCGACAAATGCGATCAATGGTGGAGGATATATAAGATTCTGCCCGGCCGAACTTAGCACGCTTTTACTTGTTCTTTATTCAACCTATCGGTCGGTTGTCATAACAAAGATACATGCTGATGATTAATTTTTACCACTCTACCTTCTCTCTGTTCATATTGGCATGTTTTTAATTGGATCAACTAAATCCAATTGGATCAAACAATTTCAGTTGAAGACTGCCAGATGACACTAATTTAAATGTTAGTGCTACTCGCTTATAGTGGACCATATGGTATGGTGGTTGTCTATGAATAGTCATTCATAGACAACCACCATACCATATAACTACCAATAAAATAGTCATCATTTAGTCTCTTTTTATACCCACCACCGAAGGATGGGGGTATATAAATTTTCGATTGCAACATATCGAATTATCCATTTCCGACCATATAGAGTATATATATTTTTGATCAGCGTAAAAATTTAAGAGATCTAGACATGTCCGTCCGTCTGTATGTTGAAATCACGCTACAATCTTTAAAAATAGAGATATTGAGCTTAAACTTTGCACAGATTTTTTTTTCCATAAGCGGGTTAAATTCGAAGATGGGCTATATCGGACTTTATATTGATATAGCCCCCATATAGACCGATCCGTCGATTTAGGGTCTTTAATGTGATAAAACACACATTTATTATCAGATGTTGCTTAAATTTGGGACAGAGAGATGTGTTAGGCCCTTAAAAATCCTTCGCCAATTTGGCTCAGATCGGCCCAGATTTGGATAGAGCTGCCATGTAGACCGATAACTCGATTTAAAGTCTTGGCCCTATAAAAGGCGCATGTATAATCCGATTTTACTGAAATTTAACACAGTGACTTATGTTAGGCTTTTCGACATCCGTGTCGTATATGGTTCAGATCGGTTTATTTTTAGATATAGCTACTAAAAAGATCCCTACTTTGTTATGCACAATTGAATTGTATTTATTAGTATTTGGTCAAAATCGGAACATATTTCGATATAACTGCTATGAGACATAAGGTATGAAATTTTCACCGAATTTTGATGAAAGGTGGTTTATTTATATACCCGAGGTGGTGGGTATCCAAAGTTCGGCCCGGCCGAACTTAACGCTTTTTTACTTGTTTTTAAATCATATTAAATTGCCATATTAAACGATTTTCTGTGGTTAAAAACTAATTTTGCCAGTATATATATATTTGGTGTAAAAAAGTGTTGCCCAGCAACATGTCGTTTGGTCTCGTCTATCTGTGAGCTAAAAATGGTTGCAACCTTATCGTTAAGGTTTGCAACTCCTGCTTTCACGCTGAATGTTATAATTTCGGGGCTATGGCGGCATTCCATTATTTAAATCACACAGTGTCCCGATAGGTCTTTTTAATTGATCGACTGTTTTGGGGTGAGGTGGTCCGCTAGATATATGAGCAGAATAATGATATCAGATTCGCATTACACAACCTTATACTTTTAATTTAACCTTATATTGTCATGATTGGTGTTGGTGGAGGGCATCTATATGAGGGTTGTGCGCCATACTGCCACTTGATACCACATTCGCTTTCTACTCTCCAATATCTTTCATTTGATATCCATATTGTCCCTATCGGACAACTGTTGATTTTGGGTGGTGTTTTTGTGGTAACGGGGGAGGATTCGCCCCTTCCAACAAATTACATAGCCTATATCTCCTTCCTGACCATATTCGTAATCTACTCTTGAATACCTTTCATTTAAGTCCCAATCGGTCCACTTTTAGTTTTGGGTGGTACTTTTGGGGTAAGTAGGAGGATCCGCCCACCTTGCGATATCAAAAACTTATATAGCCTATTGCTCCTTCCGGGCCGTATTCGTAATCTACTCCCGAATACCTTTCATTCGATTCCCATTTTGTAATTTTCGTCCGATAAACCTATTTTTTGGGTTTTGGGGTCGAGGTGGCCCCCGAATTACTTGGACCCAATTTTTAATATGGAGTTTGTTCTCTAATCTTGAATACCTTTCATTTAAGTCCCAAATTTGGATGCCTTTTTCATCCAAAAGGATGAGGACTTTGATCTGTCTTCAAGACCTTAAGGCTGATAATTCTTTGAAAAACGTCCAAACGGAAAAAGTTCGGGACCGTTTTAGGGATCGATTTTCCAAATGTCGTTCATTTTCAACCTAATCTGCTTTTGTGCTTTCTATAAGCAAAATCATAAAGTTTCGGTTTGTTCCAAATTAGTCATCTTCTGATCTTTTCACGTTGATTAAACGCCATAACTGTCTAGTAGTAGGCAGGGGTGCGGAGAAGACTCCGACTCCGGGATGATTGCACGACTCCGAATATTTTTAATTAAAACAAGTAAAAGCGTGCTAAATTCGGCCGAACCGAATCTTTGGAACCCATCACTATGGTTTCTGCTATATATATAAACTAAATTTATTTGAAGGGCAAAATTTTATTCTACATACCAAACTTCTGTCAAAACAGCAAAAACTAAAGCTACTAGGCACCAAGCAAGGAAAATCGAAAGACCGGTTTACATGGAAGCTAAATCACGTTATAGACTGATTTGGACCGTACTTCGCACAGTTGTTAGACGTCGTCACAGAACACCGCATGCAGAATTTCAGCCAAATCGGACAAAAAATAGGCTATAAACCAATTCGAACCGCACTTGGTACAATTGTTGAATGTCACAACCGAACCCCACATTCAAAATTTCAGCCAAATCGTACAAAAATTGCGGCTTGTTAGGGCTCACGAAGTCAAATCGAGAGATCGGTTTATATGAGAGCTATTTCAGATTATTGGCCGATTTAGACCATAATTGACACATTTGTTGCAAGTCATAACATAACACTATGTGCAAAATTTTAGCCAAATCGGAAAATTGCCCACGTGTTCAAAAAGTCAAATCGGGAGATCGGTTTATATGGGAGCTTTATCCAAATCTGAACCGATATGCCCCTAAATTTTGCAACTCCCAACGACCTACGTCAATATAAAGTATCTGTCCAAAATTTTAAGCGGCTTGCTTTACGCGTTCAACCACTATCGTTATTTCGACAGAAGGACGGACGGACGGACTAGATCGAATCAAAATGTCGAGACCCTAAACCTACACTTTTAGTTGAAATTGGGAGCTATATTTTAATCTGAACCGAATTTAATGGACTCCGGTGGAGGTTTTCAGATAGGATGTAAAACAATCCATATCGAAAGTAATAAAAAAATATTTCCTGTCAAATTGCTCAAAATTCGACGAACATATGTATGGGTACTATATCCAAATTTAAACCGATTTTTTTCAATTTTAATAGGTTCGTCTCTTGACTAGAAAAATGTTGGTGCCAAATTTGAAGATGATTGGATGAAAATTGCGCCCTGTGCTTTGTCACACAAATTAACATGGACAGACAGACAGACGGGTATAGCTAAATCGAATCTGAAGGTGATTCTGAGGCGATCGGTATACTTATCAATGGGTCAAGCTCTCTTCTTTCTGGGTGTTACAAACAAGTGCACTGAACTATAAAACAATGTACCACAGTAGCGGTGTAGGGAATAAAAAATATAATTTTCTTAACATTTTATACCCATTTAGTGAAGAAAAGTGGATTTTAATCACTTTGACATTAAACCACACCTGCTTTCAAAAGTAATAACCTTATCACCTTTAATTTGTCTTTTCAATACAGAAACCATCAAAAGCAACAAGACTCTGAATCAGTTTTAACAAATTTCACTCCTAAGAATTTTTAAACATTTTTTTGTTTGATTTTTAACCTATATTGGAAGAAAAATTTTATTAAGAAAAATTTCCTAAAGAAAATTTTTAATGAAGTTCTTTTAAAGACAAACTTTCAATTAAATTTATTAGTTTATTTTTTTAAATTTTAATGACATTTTTGTAAAAAAATTATGATGATGGATAAAGATCCTAATGCTGAAACATCTGGCCGTGCTTTGACAGAGAACTCAATGCCGCTAAACGCGCAGGGAGGCGACGATGAGATCACAACCCACTCCCAAGAACCCCATTTACTCAAGATTTGGAAGGCTAGTATTTGCAAAGATTCTAATATTTGAAAATCAGGCAGTGCAGGGACCGTAGACTCAATACAGCCTAGCGAACAGGCACCCGATGATGGGACCATTACCGACTTTTTCGAGATTCCGATGACTAGGATATGCAAAGATCCTAATATTAAAACATCATTCAGCGCAGTGACGGGAAACTCAATGCAACCTACGGAAGAGGGAGCAGAAGATGAGACCATCACCTACTCCCAAGAAGACCATCTAATGGAGGACCAATGATTAAAGTCATCCAGATAAGCCTCCACCGGAGCGACACAACAACTCACGCTCTGATGGAGAAAATCAACAAGGGGCGAGATTCATATTGCCTTAATTCAGGAGCCATGGATGACCCGGAACAAAGTTTCTGGACTGAACCATATCAACTACTAATTATTCTATGCTTATATCAACAGGATTGCGACTGCACTAGTGGAGTCTTTCAAAAAAATTTGTCCGCTTGGAAAGAAAACCCCTGGATGAAAAATTTGTCCTCTTGGAAAGAAAACCCCTGGATGAGCAGGGATATTCGCAACATTGGGAAAGAAGTCCACAGTCAGACCTCTAGCTCCATCTGCGCAGTATGAATTTTGAATAGATCCTTTAATCACTAATCATATATTTCTTAGTTGTACCTACATTCAAATTTCAGACCTCTAGCTCCATCTATAAAGAAAGTACCAAATAGTACCAATTTTGGTACCTAAATGTTCGAATTGTGAAAATACCATTTAGTCGCCCACCATATATTTCTAAGTTTTACCAACATGCCATATTTCAGACCTCTAACTCCATCTGCACAGAAAGTACCAAATGGTGTCAATATTGGTACCAAAATGTACGAATTGAAAAAAGATCATAATCACCCATCATATTTTTCCTAATGGAATCTGCATGCCAAAGTTCAGACCTAAAGCTCCATCTGTAAAGAAAGGGCCAAATGATACCAATTTTGGTACCAAAATATACGAATTTTGAAAGATCGTTTTGTCACCCATCATATATTTCCTAGTTGTACCCACACGCCAAACTTCAGATCTCTAGCTCCATCTATAAAGGAAGTAACAATTGCGGTACTAGACGTACGTTTTCTTCCGTTAACAGTACTATTTTTCCATTTTTTCTATTCACCCTCATCCATGTCACTTAAGTCAAATTTCAAAATTCTTCTTCTATCCGCCTCCATCCGCCCTGTTCAATATTCACCTATTTTCGTACCTTTTTGGTAAATTTTTTAGAACCTAAGTGTACAAATTTCCAAAAACTCTAATAGACGCCCGATTAAGGTTACCATGGGTTGCCTAAGTTAAAAAATTCAGAGTTCTAGCTCAATTTACAAAAAGTACTAAATAGTACCAATTGCGGTGCTCAAAGTACTATTTCTCGTACTTCCGGTACGGTTTTCCAAATTTTTTTTTACCAAACCTTATTTTTTCGAGACGGTCTTTAGTTTGAGTCAAAGAACATAATTCTAGCCCATTCCGCTCACGCTATGTACAATTTCGTACTTTTTGGTACGTTTTAGTACCTAAACGAACGGATATCACCAAATCCAGCCTTATCCTGTGCCTACGACCCAAGACCAATATTCACGCAAAATTTCATGATTCTAGCTTTAGCCGTTTGGGCTGGGTGATGATCAGTCAGTAAGCAATCAGTCAGTCACGTAATTCTTATACATACAAATAGCTCCCATATGAGCCGATCTCCCGATTTGACATTGTGAGCCCATGGAAGAAGCAAATTATGTCCCATTTAGCTAAAATTTTGCACGTGGTGTTATGTCTTCCAATATCAGTGCCAAGTTCGGTTTCTAGAAGCTTTAATTATTGCCTGCTTTGGCTGAAATTTGAGAAAAACTATGCCCTTCAATTAAATTTATTTTGTGTAAGTTTTTAGCAGAATCCATGGTGGTGGGTTCCCAATATTTGGCCCTGCCAAACTTAGCGAGTTTTCACTTGTTTTTATACCCGTCAGCATAGGATGGAAGTATACTTACCTAATCATACCGTTGGTAACACCTCGAAAAATTGATCTGCGACCCCATAAAGAATATATATTCTTGATCGTCTAGATATTTTGAGTAAATCAAGGCATGTCCGTCCGTCCATCTGTCTATCGAAATCACGATAAGGGTCGAACGCATAATGCTAGAACCTTAAAATTTTGCACATATACATCTTATTGATGTAGGTCATTTGAAATTGCAAATTGCTAGTAGCCGCAAGTGTTATCCGATTGGGCTCAAATTTTGCATGTAGTGTTCTGTTTCTATGTCCAATACACCGTGCCAAGTACGGTTAAACTCGGTCTCTAATTTGATATAGCTCCCATATAAACCAATATCTCGATTTGACGCCACAATTTTTGTCCGATTTGGCTAAAATTTTGTAAGTGATGTTCTGTTACGACTTCCAGCAACTATGCCAAGTACGGCCTAAATCGTTTTCAACCGGATGTAGCTTCCATATATCTTCGATCTTTCGATTATCCTTGTTCGGTTTTCGGAAGCTTTCATCGTTGCCTGGTTTGGCAGAAATTTGGTGCGTAGAGTAAGATTATGCCTTTCAACTAATTTTATTTTTCGTCAATTATAAAGATCAGTATGTTTTTATACCCTCCACCATAAGATGGGGGGTATACTTATTTCGTCATTCTATTTGTAACTACTCGAAATATACGTCTAAGACCCCATACAGTATATATATTCTTGATCGTCGCGACATTTTATGTCGATCTAGCCATGTCCGTCCGTCAGTCCGTCCGTCTGTCTGTCGAAAGCACGCTAACTTCCGAAGGAGTAAAGCTAGCCGCTTGAAATTTTGCACAAATACTTCTTATTAGTGTAGGTCGGTTGGTATTGTAAATGGGCCATATCGGTCCATGTTTTAATATAGCTGCAATATAAACCGATCTTGGGTCTTGACTTCTTGAGCCTGTACAGTGTGCAATTCTTATCCGATTGGGATCAAATTTGGCACGACGTGTTTTTTATGATATCCAATAACTGTGCCAAGTGTGATTCAAATCGGTCTATGTTTTGATATAGCTGCCATATAAACCGATCTTGGGTCTTGATTTCTTGAGCCTCAAGAGTGCTTAATTCTTATCCGATTAGAATGAAATTTTGCACGACGTGTTTTGTTATGATATCCAACAACTGCGTTAAGTAAAGTTCAAATCGGTCCATAACCTGATAAAGCTGCCATATCAATCTATCTAGGGTCTTGACTTCTTGAGCCTCTAGAGTGCGCAATTCTTATCCGATTGGAATGAAATTTTGCACGACGTGTTTTGTTATGATATCCAATAAATGTGCCAAGTATGATTCAAATCGGTCCATAACCTGATATAGCTGACATATAAACCGATCTTGGGTCTTGATTTCTTGAGCCTCTAGAGTGCGCAATCCTTATCCGATTGGAATGAAATTTTGCACAACGTGTTTTGTTATGATATCCAATAAATGTGCAAAGTATGATTTAAATTGGTCCATAACCTGATATAGCTGCCATATAAACCGATCTTGGGTCTTGACTTCTTGAGCCTCTAGAGTGCGCAATTCTTATCCGATTGGAATGAAATTTTGCACGACGTGTTTTGTTATGATATCCAATAAATGTGCCAAGTATGATTCAAATCGGTTCATCACCTGATATAGTTGCCATATAAACCGATCTTGGGTTTTGACTTCTTGAGCCTCTACAGTGCGCAATTCTTATCCGATTGGAATGAAATTTTGCACTACGTGTTTTGTTATGATATCCAATAAATGTGCCAAGTATGATTCAAATCGGTCCATAACCTGATATAGCTGCCATATAAACCGATCTTGGGTCTTGACTTCTTGAGCCTCTAGAGTGCGCAATTCTTATCCGATTGGAATGAAATTTTGCACGACATGTTTTGTTATGATATCCAACAACTGTGACATGTATAGTTAAAATCGGTTCATAACCTGATATAGTTGCCATATCAACCCATCTTGGGTCTTGACTTCTTGAGCCTCTAGAGGGCTCAATTCTTATCCAATTTGAATGAATTTTGGCACGTAGTATGTTGTTAGGATATCAAACAACTGTGCCAAATATGGTTCAAATCGGTTCATAACCTGATATAGCTGTCATATAAACAGATCTGGGGACTTGATTTCTTGAGCTTCTAGAGGGCGCAATTCCTATCCGATTTGGCTGAAATTTCGCAAGACGTTTTTTTATTGTTACTTTCAACAACTATGTCAAATAAAGTACAAGTCGGTTCATAACCTGATTTAGCTGCCATATAAACCGATCTTTGGTCTTGACTTCTTGAGCCTCTAGAGTGCGCAATTCTTATCCGATTGGAATGAAATTTTGCACGACGTGTTTTGTTATGATATCCAACAACTGTGCCATGTATAGTTAAAATCGTTTCATAACCTGATATAGCTGCCATATCAACCCATCTTGGGTCTTGACTTCTTGAGCCTCTAGAGTGCGCAATTCTTATCCGATTGGAATGAAATTTTGCACGACGTGTTTCGTTATAATATCCAACAACTGTGCCAAGTATGGTTCAAATCGGTTCATAACCTGATATAGCTGCCATATAAACCGATGTGGGATTTTGTCTTCTTGAGCCTCTAGAGGACGCAATTATTATCCGATTTGCCTGAAATTATGTACTACGGATCCTCTCATGACTATCAACATACGTGTTTATTATGATCTGAATCGGTCTATTGCCCGATTCAGCTCCCATATAAATCGATCTCTCTATTTTACATCTTGAGCCCCCAAAGGGCGCAATTCTTATTCGAATTGGCTGACATTTTACACAGGTCTCCAACATATAATAATACAATAATAGTAGAGCAAATCTTTTCTTATATACTTTTTTGCCTAAGAATAGATGCCGGGAGAAGAACTCGGCAAATGCGATCCTTGGTAGAGGATATGTAAGATTCGGCCCGGCCGAACTTAACACACTTTTACTTGTTACTTCTTTTTTTTTTTATCCCAATAAGCAAAATACGAAATATTATGGCGATCGTGTGGTACTTTCGAAGAAAACTTCATAGTAGTTAATAGAGCTTCGTCTATGACTCCAAGTATTGCAGTCGCTGTTGTCCAATATTGGGAGGTACCACGATTGGAGAATGCATGTGACATTTGACATTTCATCATTTGCAATCTTAAACAAGTAAAAGCGTGCTAAGTTCGGCCGGGCCGAATCTTATATACCCTCCACCATGGATCGCATTTGTCGAGTTCTTTTCCCGGCATCTCGTCTTAGGCAAAAAAAACAAAAAGGATACAAGAAACGATTTGCTCTGCTATTAGAGCGATATTAAGATATGGTCCGGTTTGGACCACAATTAAATTATATTTATGTTGGAGACCTGTGTAAAATGTCAGCCAATTCGAATAAGAATTGCGCTCTTTGTGGGCTCAAGAAGTAAAAAAGAGAGATCGAAATATATGGGATCTGTATCGGGCTATAGACCGATTTAGACGATAATAAACACGTATGTTAACGGTCATGAGAGAATCCGTCGTAAAAAATTTCAGGCAAATCGGATAATAATTGCGACCTCTAGAGGCTCAAGAAGTCAAGATCCCAGATCGGTTTATATGGCAGCTAAATCAGGTTATGAACCGACTTGTACTTTATTTGACATACAGGGTGGCTGATGAATATTGCTACAATGATGAATATTGCTACATTTTTTTTTCGGTGTATGGAATACATTTTTCTTTTATTCATGTTAAATTAAATTATTAAATTAATTATTAAATTATTATTAATTAAATTAATTAATTAATTAATTAAATTAATTATTAAATTATTATTATTAAATAGAAAAAAAGTTATTACATTTTTTTTTGGTAGCGGCTTTCATCAGCCACCCTGTAGTTGTTGAAAGTAACAATAAAATACGTCTTGCGAAATTTCAGCCAAATCGGATGAGAATTGCGCACTCTAGAGGCTCAAGAAGTCAAGACCCAAGATCGATTTATATGGCAGCTATATCAGGCTATGAACCGATTTGAACCATACTTAACACAGTTGTTGGATATCATAGCAAAACACGTCGTGCAAAACTTCATTCCAATCGGATAAGAATTGCGCACTCTAGAGGCTCAAGAAGTCAAGACCTAAGATCGGTTTATATGCCAGCGTAGTAGTAGTATTTTGTTATGATATCCAACAACTGTGCCAAGTATGGTTCAAATCGGTTCATAACCGGATATAGCTGCCATAAAAACCGATCCGGAATTTTGACTTCTTAAGCCTCTAGAGGTCGCAATTATTATCCGATTTGCCTGAAATTTTGTACGACGGATTCTCTCATGACCATCAACATTTGCCTGAAATTTTGTACGACGGATTCTCTCATGACCATCAACATACGTGTTTATTATGGTCTGAATCGGCCTATAGCCCGATATAGCTCCCATATAAATCGATCTCTCTACTTTACTTCTTGAGTCCCCATAGGGCGGAATTCTTATTCGAATTGGCTGACATTTTACGCAGGTCTCCAACATATAATTTAATTGTGGTCCAAACCGGACCATATCTTGATATCGCTCTAATAGCAGAGCAAATCTTTTCTTATATCCTGTTTTGCCTAAGAAGAGATGCCGGGAAAAGAACCTGACAAATGCGATCAATGGTTGAGGGTATGTAAGATTCGGCCCGGCCGAACTTAGCACGCTTTTACTTGTTTTTATTTTGTTTGTAAACATCGGCATTAAGAACTTTTTCAATTGTTTTTGTTTTTTAGCAAAGACTGCTGAACTATAAATGCTTGATAACTTATGAGCCATTTCCAACTTAAAGTACTATGTTCAGTGGTGCAGGGTATTCATTTATGCAATGATAAAAGGACCACAATTTGTGGTTGTCGTCAACAAAAAATCCTGTTTGAGTGTCGTAAACAAAATAATAACACATTTGATACGGCGAATGAAGTTACGATACGATTTATTTCAATTTAAATTATAATTTAAATTACGATAGCTGTATAGTCTGTCATATAGTATAAATGCGAAATACGCTTTAAAATTGCAATTATATATACATATAAAAGTACCATGCAGATGTAAGTGACATTAAATCATTTTAAAAATAAAATAATCCTTTGAATAAAAAAAATTAATAAAATAAAAATTATGTGTCACAGATAAAAAAAAAGCACTCACGCTAAGGCTACAACTGTTTGTATTGTTCGTAAATCAACAACACATTTTGTACATTTTCCGTGATGCTCGACGGACTTTTAATTCTGCCCCATCATGCTATGCCTTATATTGTACAAACGATGACATTGTAGATTGCTTTCAAAGGCGATACATTTAAACTAACGCTTTGCACATGGAATCACCTCCGACACTGTTATAATCCGTGTTTGGGAACAATTTTATTATTCCTGCGTACACATGTATGAGCACACAATTTTGAACGTTACGAGGTAAAGTTTTTCCCTTTTCATTTATAGTTACACAAACAAAATGTCAAACAGTTAGGAATTTAACGAAGTGTGATTCATTTAATTGCATTAAATCGCGATGTTGTTTCAATGCTTTAAGAGCCTCCTACAATTCCAGGATCAACCGCAAACGAGAAAACTTAAAAATAAGTAAGTGAAACTAGTTTAAATTCGATCTTAATATTTATTGGCAAACAATTTTTTTCAAAAACCGGACAAAATGCAGCCACGTAAAATTCATTAATTTGTGAGTTTTAATTTATTATACCCTCCACCATAAGATGGGGGGTATACTAATTTCGTCATTCTGTTTGTAACTACTCGAAATATTCGTCTGAGACCCCATAAAGTATATATATTCTTGATCGTAGCGACATTTTATGTCGATCTAGCCATGTCCGTCAGTCTGTCCGTCCGTCTGGCTGTCGAAAGCACGCTAACTTCCGAAGGAGTAAAGCTAGCCGCTTGAAATTTTGCACAAATACTTCTTATTAGTGTAGGTCGGTTGGTATTGTAAATGGGCCATATCGGTCCATGTTTTGATATAGGTGCCATATAAACCGATCTTGGGTCTTGACATCTTGAGCCTCTAGAGTGCGCAATTCTTATCCGATTGGGATGAAATTGCACGACGTGTTTTGTTATAATATCCAATAACTATGCCAAGTGTGATTCAAATCGGTCCATAACCTGATATAGCTGCCATATAAACCGATCTTGGGTCTTGACTTCTTGAGCCTCTAGAGTGCGCAATTCTTATTCGTTTGGAATGAAATTTTTCACGACGTGTTTTGTTATGATATCCAATAACTATGCCAAGTGCGGTTCAAATCGGTCCATAACCTGATATAGCTGTCATATAAACCGATCTTGGGTCTTGACTTCCGGAGCCTCTAGAGGGCGCATTTCTCACCCGATTTGGCTGAAATTTTGCAAGATATGTTTTGTTATGACTTCCAATAAGTGTTATAAGTATGGTGGAAATCGGTACATAACATGATATAAGTGCCATATAAACCGGTCTGGGATCTTGACTTCTTGAGCCCCTATAAGGCGCAATTCTTATCCGAATGAACCGAAATATGACATAATGACTTCTACAATGTTCAGCATTGATTTTTTGTCCGAATCGGTTTAAAATTTGATATTGCTCCAATAGCACAACAGTTCTTATTCAATATTCTTTGTTTGCCTAAAATGAGATACTGCACATAGAACTCGACAAATGCGATCCATGGTGGAGGGTATATAAGATTCGGCCCGGCCGAACTTACCACGCTCTTACTTGTTTTTTAGTTTATATTTGCATAAGTAAATATCAGCCAGACCTCTCAATGAGATTGTGGAATAGTCTAAAATTCACCTGTTATTTGTGTCGTACCACAGGGAATTGTAGAATAGACTTACTAGAATGGGTGAACTAGAATCTGTGAATATGAATCCAGCAAGATGCAAGGTTGTTTTTCGACATAAGGATTAAAAGGCAATGGATGACAGATGGCCCAGAATTGTCGAAAAACTCCAAAAATATTTGGCCCATTCTGCTGTCTTTGGCTAGAATACAAGTCTGTTATGATGTCGAGAAACAGGTGCTGCACTGGCAAGCAAAAGGAGTTCCTTTTTGGGTTCTCATTTCTTAAAGGACTTAATTAGCGGATGTGACGGACATGACAAAAACAAACAAACCGTAAATAAAAATAAATCGATATGGTTGCATACCATCCTATTATCGAGTTTGGCCAAATTGAAATCTACTACCCTACGGTATTTAAATAATTTAGATGACTTTATGTAAAGTTATATATGAAAGTCCTAATACTCTCCGAGAAAATTTGTAGCAAACAACAGCAACAATTCTTGCTTTGCAAATGCAAATTATCCCACGAACATACCATTAAGAGACATTGTTTTGTTTTGTTTTGTTTTGTTTTGTTTTGTTTTGTTTTGTTTTGTTTTGTTTTGTTTTGTTTTGTTTTGTTTTGTTTTGTTTTGTTTTGTTTTGTTTTGTTTTGTTTTGTTTTGTTTTGTTTTGTTTTGTTTTGTTTTGTTTTGTTTTGTTTTGTTTTGTTTTGTTTTGTTTTGTTTTGTTTTGTTTTGTTTTGTTTTGTTTTGTTTTGTTTTGTTTTGTTTTGTTTTGTTTTGTTTTGTTTTGTTTTGTTTTGTTTTGTTTTGTTTTGTTTTGTTTTGTTTTGTTTTGTTTTGTTTTGTTTTGTTTTGTTTTGTTTTGTTTTGTTTTGTTTTGTTTTGTTTTGTTTTGTTTTGTTTTGTTTTGTTTTGTTTTGTTTTGTTTTGTTTTGTTTTGTTTTGTTTTGTTTTGTTTTGTTTTGTTTTGTTTTGTTTTGTTTTGTTTTGTTTTGTTTTGTTTTGTTTTGTTTTGTTTTGTTTTGTTTTGTTTTGTTTTGTTTTGTTTTGTTTTGTTTTGTTTTGTTTTGTTTTGTTTTGTTTTGTTTTGTTTTGTTTTGTTTTGTTTTGTTTTGTTTTGTTTTGTTTTGTTTTGTTTTGTTTTGTTTTCGTATCCAATTTGGCTGAAAATTTGAATGTCGTATTTTCTTATGAGTTCCAAAGACTATGGCACTGCTCCCATATAAACCGATCTCCCATATTTAACTTCTTATCCCCAAAAGTACGCAATTTTTATTCGAATTTGCTGACATATTTCACAATGACTTATACATTCTTCAACATTCAATTTGATTATGGTCCGAATCAGACCATAACTTGGCTCCAATAGCATAGCAACTATTTTCTTTTATTCTTTCCCTACGGGAAATGGGACTTGTCCCAAACGTGTCACAGGATACTTCGTCTGGTGATAGGGATCGGTACCAGTTCTCGTCCACTTACATGGAAAAAACCTATAAATTTTGTAAGGGTTTGTCGCTCGAAGTGACGAATTGCCACCATTCTAACACCGTAGGATAGGTCCTGGGAAAGTTCGAAAAGGACGAGT
Source organism: Stomoxys calcitrans (assembly GCF_963082655.1). NCBI lineage: Eukaryota > Metazoa > Arthropoda > Insecta > Diptera > Muscidae > Stomoxys > Stomoxys calcitrans. The sequence goes on from NC_081555.1 coordinate 66,283,027, forward strand.
ATACTTTCAAGTATTTTTAAGGGAGATAACATACGTTAGCAATTATAATTTACGGATAAACAATTTTTAACAATCATTTAGAATGACAATTGAAACTTTTCATTCTCTGTAGAATATGTCCTGTGACATAGATAGAATTGTTGTTGTGTTTGTTTTGAGAAAATTTAGAAAACATGGCAGCAGTCATAAGAGTATTATATGTTCCATTCATCGTGGCAATCGGTTAAAAAACAAGTCGGACGGGAGCTATATACAAATCTGAACCGATTTTTCCGATTTCAATCGCCTTTGTCTCCTGGCTAAAAGAATGTCTGTGCCAAAGATAATCGGATGAAAATTACGACCTGTACTTACTACACAAGACTGACAGACTTAGCTTATTCAAATCGGAAAGTGATTCTGAATTGATCGCTATACAAAATGTACTAAGTTAAAATACCCTGTACCACAATAGTGGTGTAGGGTATAAAAATTGTGTATTGCAATCTTTCTTTTAGTTTCAGGGATATATGTATAATATAATTTCTTTTTCTAATTTTCTGCAATTTCAAATAAAAGCAGACAAAATATCTACTAAAACCATAACCAAAAATATCCCAAATTGAAAATAAATGGTTTAGATGTTAAAAGTGTTTCCTTCAAAGATAAAAACTTTTAATATAAAACCAGCAGACAATGTTTGCCTATCTCCGTATGCACAAATTAAGTGCTAAACTGCAGGTAATAGGTAAAAAATTGCAGTCTTCATGATCAAATTTGGTCTACATACCAACTCCATAGAAATAAGTCGTTGTTGATGATATTTACAACGGGCGTTGTGAAATCTATTTAACTAGGCCTTAAAATTTCACCGGAAGAAAAGTACTACCTCTAAATTTTTTTCAAAAAGTATTTATTTATACATCAATAACTATCTTTTCCCCTTCAAAGTAATACTAGCATCGTCCTTCCGTTTGTAACTCATCGAAGTGATGATCTGAGACCCAAACAAGTAAAAGCGTGCTAAGTTCGGCCGGGCCGAATCTTATATACCCTCCACCATGGATCGCATTTGTCGAGTTCTTTTCCCGGCATCTCTTCTTAGACAAAAAAGGATATAAGAAAAGAGTTGCTCTGCTATTAAAACGATATCAAGATATGGTCCGGTTCGGACCACAATTAAATTATATGTTGGAGGCCTGTGTAAACTTTCAGCCACTTCGTATAAGAATTGCTCCCATTGGGGCTCACGAAGTAAAATAGAGAGAACGATTTATATGGGATCTGTATCGGGCTATAGACCGATTCAGACCATAATAAACACGTTTGTTGATGGTCATGAGAGGATCCATCGTACAAAATTTCAGGCATATCGGATAATAATTGCGACCTCTAGGGGTCAAGAAGTCAAGATTCCAGATCGGTTTATATGGCAGCTATATCAGGTTATGAACCGATTTGAACCTTATTTGACACAGTTGTTGAAAGTAAAAATAAAATACGTCATGCAAAATTTCAGCCAAATCGGATAGGAATTGCGCCCTCTAGAAGCTCAAGAAGTCAAATCCCCAGATCTGTTTATATGACAGCTATATCAGATTATGAACCGATTTGAACCATACTTGGCACAGTTGTTGGATATCATAACGAAATACTTCGTGCAAAAATTCATTCAAATCGGATAAGAATTGTGCCCTCTAGAGGGTCAAGAAGTCAAGACCCAAGATCGGTTTATATGGTAGCTATATCAGGTTATGGACCGATTTGAACCATACTTGGCACAGTTGTTGGGTATCATAACAAAACACGTCGTGCAAAATTTCATTCCCATCGTATAAGAATTGCGGACTCTAGAGGCTCAAGAAGTCAAGACCCAAGATCGGTTTATATGGCAGCTATATCAGGTTATGGACCGATTTGAACCATACTTGGCACAGTTGTTGGATATCATAACAAAACACGTTGTGCAAAATTTCATTCTGATCGGATAAGAACTGCGCACGCTAGAGGCTCAAGAAGTCAAGACCCAAGATCGGTTTATATGGCAGCTATAACAGGTTATGGACCGATTTCAACCATACTTGGCACAGTTGTTGAATATTAGAGCAAAACACGTCATGCAAAATTTCATTTCAATCGGATAAGAATTGCGCACTCTAGAGGCTCAAGAAATCAAGACCCAAGATCGGTTTATATGGCAGCTATATCAAAACATGGACCGATATAGCCCATTTACAATACCAGCCGAGCTACACTAATAAAAAGTATTTGTGCAAAATTTCAAGCGGCTAGCTTTACTCCTTCGGAAGTTAGCGTGCTTTCGACAGACAGACGGACGGACGGACGGACGGACGGACAGACGGACGGACATGGCTAGATCGACATAAAATGTCACGACGATCAAGAATATATATACTTTATGGGGTCTCAGACGAATATTTCGAGTAGTTACAAACAGAATGACGAAATTAGTATACCCCCCATCTTATGGTGGAGGGTATAAAAATATATGGATCTATTCAAGCAAGTAAAAGCGTGCAAAATTCGGCCGGGCCGAATCTTATATACCCTCCACCATTAATAGCATTGGTCGAATTCTTTTCCCGGTATCTCTTTTTAGATAAACAAAGAAAAAAGGAAAGGATTGATATGCTATTGGAGCTATATCAAGTTATGGTCCGATTTGGACCATAATTGAATAAAATGTTGGAGACCGTGGTAGAAGTGTGAAATTCCAGCCAAACCGAATAAAATTTGCGCCCTTAAGGGGCTCAAGAAGTAATATCGGGAGATCGGGGAGCTGGTTCAGGTTATATACCATATTTGACACATATCTTGCAGGTCATGGAAGAAGCCGTTGTACAAAATTTCAGCCAAATCGGATGAGAATTGCGCTCTCTAGTGGCTCAAGAAGTCATGATCCCAGATCGGTTTATATGACAGCTATAATGAACCATACTTAGCACAGTTGTTGGAAGCCATAACAAAAAATTTCTTGCAAAATTTCAACCAAATCGGATAAGAATTGTTGTGGTTCAAGAAGTCAAGAAAAAAGATCGTTTTATATGGCCGCTATATCAGGTTGTGGAACGATATGGTCCATTTACAATCCCAACCGACCTACACTGATAAGGAGTATTGGTTCAAAATTTTAAGCGCCTAGCTTTACTCTTTCGAAAGTTAGCGTGCTTTCGACAGACAGACGGAAGGACATGGCTACTTAAAATGTCATGACAATCAAGAATATATATACTTTATGGGTTCTTAATCGAATATTTCGAGGAGTTACAAACAGAAGGACGAAATTAGTATACCTCCATCCTATGGTGGAGGGTATAAAAATAACCGTTATTTTAATTTTTTTTTCAAAAAGTATTTATTTATTCATCAATAACTATCTTGTCCCCTACAAGTAATCCCCTTCAGATATTTTTCCAATCCTCTAAAAACTTCTGCAACTCTCTTTTGGCTACACATAACTTAATGCAATTTCTTTGATCCAGTTTTTCGAAAAGTAAAAAATCGAAAAGCGCACCTTTTTATCTGTCAAAAACAAGCTGTCAATCCAAAACAACTGATATTACCAATATATATAACAGACGAGTGCACCAACATAACAGAAAAAGTGAGAACATCGAACCTACATAACTCACGAAATTTGAAAATTACGGTTATGTTTGATTGGACCTCGTATGTGTATATAAAAAGTTCACTTTTTTTTGCAGTACCTAGATGGATTGGAGTTGGAGGCCACAGTGGCGCAAAGGTTAGCATGTCCATGTTTTGTAGTACTTTTATTTTATATTTACTTTTAAACGTTGGAAATAGTTAAGTTCACAGCAGGTCAAATAGTTTTCATACCACCACCGTTTGCAACACATCGAAATATCCATTTCCGACCCTATAAAGTATATATATTCTTGATCAGCGTAAAAATCTAAGACGATCTAGCCATGTCCGTCCGTCTGTCTGTTGAAATCACGGTCTACAGTCTTTAAAAATAGATATATTGAGCTGAAATTTTGTAAGATTCTTTTTTTGTCCATCAGTAGGTTAAGTTCGAAGATGGGCTATATCGGACTATATCTTGATATAGCCCCCATTTAGACCGTTCCGCCGATTTAGGGTCTTAGTCCCATAAAAGCCACATTTATTATCCGATTTTGCTGAAATTTGGGACAGTGAGTTGTGTTAGGCCACTCGACATCTTAATTCAATTTGGCTCACATCAGTCCAGATTTGGATATAGCTGCCATATAGACCGATCCGCCGATTTAGGGTCTAAGGCCTATGAAAGCAACATTTATTATCCGATTTTACTGAAATTTGGAACAGTGAGTTGTGTTAGGCAAATCGAAGTCCTTCTTCAATTTGGCTCTGATTCGTGTAGATTTTAATATAGCTGGTATATATTCCGATCTCTCAATTTAAGGTTTTGGGGCCATATAAGGCGCATTTATAATCCGATTTCGCCGAGATATGGGACAGTGAGTTGTGTTAGGACCTTCGACATCCTTCTTCAGTTTGACACAGATTTGTATATAGCTGCAATATAGACCGATCTCTCGATTTAGATTTTTTGCCCATAAAAGGCACATTTATTGTCCGATGTCGCCAAAATTTGGGACAGTGAGATAGGTTAGGCTCTTCGACATACTTCTATAATATGGCAGAGATCGGTCCAGATTGGGATATAGCTGCCATATAAACCGATTTCTCGAATTTTAGATAAAGCTACTAAAAAGATCAATATTTTGTTATATACAATTAAACAACGGCTTGTACTTATTAGTATTTGATCCAAATCGGAACATATGTCGATATAGCTGCTATGGGGCATAAGGTATACATTTTTTACCGGATTTTGACGAAAGGTGATTTACGCATATACTCGAGTGGTGGGTATTTGAAGTTCGGCCCGGCCGAACTTAACGCCTTTTTACTTGTTACTTGTTCATTTTGGCGTGTACCTTTATTTACAATTGCATTTACTGAAAAGTATTGAATGGACTTTTTGTTCCCTTCTTACCGAAATGTTTTGTTTAAGTGGTTCAGCTTTGTTGTTTTGCAAATAAAATAAAGTTTTTATTGCATTTTGCCTAACGTTTCATCAATTATTTTTGACTTCTTCAGTGGATTTTTAATCCATCTATTTAAATAATATTATAGTCACACAATTATGCACATAGTAAGAACTTTTTCATAATTTACAACTTTATTTTAATCGATTACATTGATTTTTTGCTAACATTGAATATAAAAACCAAAACACGACTTAAACTAATATCAGAGACTATAAAATGGTAACACTGTAGCTAGCGCCTATGTTGTTTGTATCTTCCTTTAAATTCATCGTCCTGTTTATGTTCTGTTGCATTCGCAGGCTCTTTATTGTGAATCGTTTTCTTTCTTTCGTTTCTTTATTCAATATCCAATATTCGTATGTTTTCTAAGTCAGATGAGTGGCCGTTTTTATACCCTCCACCATAGGATGGGAGTATACTAATTTCGTCATTTTGTTTGTAACTACTCGAAATATTCGTCAGAGACCCCATAAAGTATATATATTCTTGATCGTCGCGACATTTTATGTCGATCTAGCCATGTCCGTCCGTCCGTCTGTCTGTCGAAAGTACGCTAACTTCCGAAGGAGTAAAACTAGCCGCTTGAAATTTTGCAGAAATACTTTATATTAGTGTAGGTCGGTTGGAATTGGAAACGGGTCATACAATTTTGATATAGATGCCATATAAACCGATCTTGGGTCTTGACTTCTTGAGCCTCTAGAGGACGCAATTCTTATCCGATTGGAATGAAATTTTGCACGACGTGTTTTGTATGATATCCAACAACTGTGCTAAGTATGGCTCAATTCGGTTCATAACCTGATATAGCTGTCATATAAACCGATCTGGGAATTTGACTTCTTGAGCCTCTAGGGAGCGCAATTCCTATTCGATTTGGCTGAAATTTTGCATGACGTATTTTCGACAACTATGTCAAATAAGGTTCAAATCTGTTCATAACCTGATATAGCTCCCATATAAACCGATCTGTGATCTTGACTTCTTGATCCTCTAGAAGTCGCAATTATTATCCGATTCGCCAGAAATTTTGTACGACGGATGCTCTCATGACCATCAACATACGTGTTTATTATGGTCTGAATCGTTCAATAGCCCGATACAGCTCCCAAATAAATCGGTCTTTCTATTTTACTTCTTGAGTCCCCAAATGCGCGATTCTCTTTCGAATTGGCTGACATTTTACACAGGTCTCCAACATATAATTGCTAATAGCAGAGCAAATCTTTTCTTATATCCTGTTTTGCCTAAGAACAGATGCCGGGAAAAGAACTCGACAAATGCGATCCGTGGTGGAGGCTCGGCCAAATTTAGCACGCTTTTACTTGTTCCTTTTGTTGTTTGTTCCTTGTGTTATTGTTGATCTTATTAACTTGTTGTCCATTAAGTGGGGTATACACTGTACACTGTAAAAATATTTTTCTATTGATTCTATTTCATTTATGTTAAGGCTATTTTCCAAAATTTTGTTCTATTCATGTCTTTACTTTTTGTTTGTTTCTTCAATTAGTTGTAATTGAAGCATGTTTGGGAAACTTTTATTTTTCAGAATAGTGTTTTTTTCAGAATTTTGATACATTCTTTATATGAAACCGTTTGTCACTTATTTCCAGAACCTTGTATAATAAATTTTTAGCATTGTTGATAATGTGTGATTGTTCCTAATATTGCACAAATACATTTCTTCTTCGCAATTTAACAAATGCAATGTACTTTTTTATGAATTACGTATGATTTTTCTAATTTTGCTGTCTCCTTGTGGCCACACAAAAAAGTGCCGATGACTTCTACGAGCAAAAATATTTAGACCTCATACTTGCTTGTACGTTTTAGACACTCAATAAACAGCAGTTTTTGTCTGCTGAAAATGGGAAGGCAGACATTACTGCTGTTTCAGCAAACATAGAGCTGCTGTGTTAGCAAACATTTCTTACTGCTATTTCAACTAACAAAATCTGATGTGAACGAATGATTCAAACAAAGAGAGTGTCAGTAAGAAACACCCAACATGCGTGAATGCCCAAACGCTAACTTAAATAATATCAAAATAATTCATTGTGGTTGCCAGTGAACTGTTTTCACTGTCACGGCCGCTAAACTCTTTGTGCTGATATTGCTACAATTCTTATGCACTTTTCGGGAAAATGCAAAGATATTATAAAGAAATGGAATTCATAAATGCACTAGATGCATATTTTGTATAAAGACTTGGATGTAAGAGATGTTTGTATGTATTACAAATATCCATCAAAAGACGCCGGCAGAGCGATCATTTAGTATAAATTCGATGGCATTCCTCCAAAGAGACATTCAATAAAGTAATATCATCAGGCATATATCTGCGTGCTCCAAGCCTAAATAGAAAAGTCTTTATATATTTACTAAAGTTGCCCGTCACTCGTTTGATTACTTTATGCATTTTTTAGAAATTTTGTTCAAAGAGATGATTTTAATATATGGAATACTACTGTAAAGAAATTACCTGATCCATCCATTGGTATACATTTCGAAATGTGGCTGTGCAAGCTTTCAGTTTTGATATTGCACTACTAATGTGCACATGGCAGGCATGACCTTTTGTACCTTAATTTAAAGAAAAAAGGTTATGGAATGTATACATTTAGTGGCGATTATAACCATCCACTGCGACACACATTTACAGATGTGTACTATTTGTATACCCTCCACCATAGGATGGGGGTATACTAATTTCGTCATTCTGTTTGTAACTCCTCGAAACATTGGTCTGAGACCCCATAAAGAATATATATTCTAGATCGTCATGACATTTAATGTCGATCTAGCCATGTCCATCCGTCTGTCCGTACGTCCGTCCGTCTGTCTGTCGAAAACACGCTAACTTTCGAAGAAGTAAAGCTAGCCGCATGAAATTTTGCACAAATACTTCTTATTAGTATAGGTCGGTTGGGATTGTAAATGGGCTACATCGGTCCATGGATCTTGTCATCTTGAGCCACTAGAGAGCGCCATTCTTATTCGATTTTACAGAAATTTTGCATGACCTGTTTTGTTATGATTTTTGATTTTTTTTGGTGTATGGAACAAAAAAAAAAACAAGTAAAAGCGTGCTAAGTTCGGCCGGGCCGAATCTTATATACCCTCCACCATGGATCGCATTTGTCGAGTTTTTTTCCCGGCATCTCTTCTTGGGCAAAAAGAAGATTTAAGAAAAGATTTGCTCTTCTATTAGAGCGATATCAAGATATGGTCCGGTTTGGACCACAATTAAATTATATGTTGGAGACCTGTGTAAACTGTCAGCCAATTCGAATAAGAATTGCGCCCTTTGGGGGCTCATGAAGTAATATAGAGAGATCGATTTATATGGGAGCTGTATCGGGCTATAGACCGATTCAGACCATAATAAACATTTATGTTGATGGTCATGAGAGAATCCGTCGTACAAAATTTCAGACAAATCGGATAATAATTGCGACCTCTAGAGGGTCAAAAAGTCAAGATCCCAGATCGGTTTATATGGTAGCTATATCAGGTTATTAACCGATTTGAACCATACTTGGCACAGTTGTTGGATATCATAACAAAACACGTCGTGCAAAATTTCATTCCAATCGAATAAGAATTGCGCACTCTAGAGGCTCAAGAAGTCAAGAGCCCAGATCGGTTTATATGGCAGCTATATCATGTTATGAACCGATTTGAACCATACCCAACACAGTTGTTGCATATCATAATAAAACACGTCGTGCAAAATTTCATTCCAATCGGATAAGAATTGCGCACTCTAGAGGCTCAAGAAATCAAGACCCCAGATCGGTTTATATGGCAGCTATATCAGGTTATGAACCGATTTGAACCAAACTTGGCACAGTTGTTGAATATCTTAACAAAACACGTCGTGCAAAATTTCATCCCAATCGGATAAGAATTGCGCACTCTAGAGGCTCAAGAAGTCAAGACCCCAGATCGGTTTATATGGCAGCTATATCAAAACATGGACCGATATGGCCCATTTACAATACCAACCGACCTACACTAATAAGAAGTATTTGTGCAAAATTTCAAGAGGCTAGCTTTACTCCTTCGGAAGTTAGCGTGCTTTCGACAGACAGACGGACGGACGGACGGACGGACGGACGGACAGACGGACGGACATGGCTAGATCGACATAAAATGTCACGACGATCAAGAATATATATACTTTATGGGGTCTCAGACGAATATTTCGAGTAGTTACAAACAGAATGACGAAATTAGTATAGCCCCCATCTTATGGTGGAGGGTATAAAAAGAGATTTATGGAATAAATTGTTTGAAAATCACTATTTAACTTCGACTAGATCTCTCCTTACAACTACTTTCCTTTGAGACATTCCATCAAAGGAAGTGGTTGATTTTGGCATTGGTGAAGTGAAAAATGTTCCTTAAATCATTATAAGTTTTATAAAAAAGCGTTTCATGAATGTAATTCAGATTAGATTAGATTTTTGATGAAATAAAATGAAGTTCAATACATCCTAATCGTTGGTATTAAAACATTATACATTTAAAGCCTCAAGTAATATTTATCGCTTTTAGACTTTTTGTTCAACAATTTGTTAACTCAACTTTTGGTGTCTGTGTTTGCATGCTCCAAGGTCTGCCAGAAAAGTATTTGCATAATGTTTAAAAATATTGAAATATTTCCTGAATTTAAAATGAAACTCGTTTTATTCGTTATGGATAGATGGGTGTTTCTTTATTTAGAAACAGGTCCACCCACTCTAACCTCAAGAGCACTGCAAACATAAAAGTTGCTCATATACCGCATGTACCACATGTTATCGCAAAGTAGTTTCTGACTTTTTACAAAGTTTCATTAGCAGAAAAAAACAAGTAAAAGCGTGCTAAGTTCAGCCGTGCCGAATCTTATATACCCTCCACCATGGATCGCATTTGTCGAGTTCTTTTCCCGGCATCTCTTTTTAGGCAAAAAAATGATATAAGAAATAATTTGCTCTGCCATTAGAGCGATATCAAGATATAGTCCGGTTTGGACCACAATTAAATTATATGTTGGAGACCTGTGAAAAATGTCAGCCAATTCGAATAAGAATTGCGCCCTTTGTGGCCTCAAGAAGTAAAATGGAGAAATCGATTTATATGGGAGTTGTATCGGGCTATAGACCGATTCAGACCATAATAAACACGTATGTTAATGGTCATGAGAGAATCCGTCGTACAAAATTTCAGGCAAATTGGATAATAGTTGCGACCTCTAGAGGCTCAAGAAGTCAAGATCCCAGATCGGTTTATATGGCAGCTATATCAGGTTGTGAACCGACTTGTACCTTACTTGACATAGTTGTTGAAAGTAACAATAAAAAATGTCTTGCAAAATTTCAGCCAAATCGGATAGGAATTGCGCCCTCTAGAAGCTCAAGAAGTCAAGTCCCCAGATTTGTTTATATGACAGCTATATCAGGTTATGAACCGATTTGAACCATACTTAGCACAGTTGTTGGATACCATAACAAAATACTACGTGCCTAAATTCATTCAAATTGGATAAGAATTGCGCCCTCCAGAGGCTCAAGAAGTCAAAACCCATGATCGGTTTATATGGCAGATATATCAAAATATAGACCGATATGGCCCATTTACAATACCAACCGACCTACACTAATAAGAAGTATTTGTGCAAAATAGTGCAAGCGGCTATCTTTACTCCTTCGGGAGTTAGCGTACTTTCGACAGACAGACGGACGGACATGGCTAGATCGACATAAAATTTCACGACGGTCAAGAATATATATACTTTATGGGGTCTCAGACGAATATTTCGAGTAGTTACAATAAGAATGACGAAATTAGTATACCCCCCATCCTATGGTGAAGGGTATAAAAACAAAGAACAAAAGAACATTTATTGTCTTTGGCCCATAAAAGCCACATTTATTATCCCATTTTGCTGAAATTTGGAACAGTGGGTTGTGTTAGGCCCTTCGACATCCTCCGTCAATTTGGCTCAGATTGGTCCAAATTTGGATATAGCTGCCATATAGACCGATCCTCCGATTTATGGTGTTAGGCCCATAAAAGCCACATTTATTATCCGATTTTGCTCAAATTTGGGACAGTGAGTTGTGTTAGGTTAGAAAGATGTCGAAGTCTTTCTTCAATTTGGCCCAGATAGGTTCAAATTTGGATATAGCTGCCATATAGACCGATTTCTTGATTTAAGATTTTTGGGCCCATAAAAAGCTTATTTATTGTCCGATGTCGCCGACATTTGGGACAGTGTGTTAAGTTTAGCCCCTTGACATACTTCTGCAATATCGCACAGATCGGTCCAGATTTGGATATAGCTGCCATATAGACCGATATCTAGGTTTAGGTTTTGCGGCCATAAAAGAGGCATTTCTTTTTCGATTTCGCCGAAATTTGGGACAGTGCTTTGTGTTAGGCTCTTCGACATTTTTATGCAACTTGACCCAAATCGGTCCAGATTTGGATATAGCTGCCATGTAGACCGATATCTCGATTTAAAGTCTTGGCCCCATAAAAGGCGCATTTATAATCCGATTTCACAGAAATTTGGAACAGTGACTTATGTTAGGCTTTTCGACATCCTTGTCGTATATGGTTCAGATCGGTTTATTTTTAGATATAGCTACTGTACTTATTAGTATTTGGTCCAAATCAGAACATATGTCGATATAACTGCTATGGGACATGAGGTATGAACATTTCACCGAATTTTGATGAATGGTGGTTTACATATATTCGCGATGTGGTGGGTATCCCGGCCGAACTAACGCCTTTTTAATTGTTATATATAAATAGAAGATAGTTAGAGTCTAACTAACAGAGTTGGACTTTCTGGAGTAAGGATGAACACAAGCACGCTATTGAAATAATATTATAAAAATTTCCAAGAACATAAGCCCACTGAATAAAGTTTTTGCTTACACAGATGACCAAGAACATGTAAAAGTGTGCTTAGGAACCCACGACCAAGGATTCTGTAAAAAATTTATACAAAATAAATATAGTTAAAAGGTATAATTTTATTCTACATACCAAACTTCTGTCAAACCACCAAAAAAAAAAAAAACTCCAAGAGCTTAACAAGGATGATAGAGAAATCGGTTTATATGGGAGCTATATCAGGTTATAGACTGATTTGCACCGCATTTGGCACAAGGGGCTCAAGATGTCTAATCGGGAGATAGGTTTATATGGGAGCTATGTCATGTTATAGACCGATTTAGATCGTACTTAGCAAAGTTGTTGGAAGTCATAACAGAACACTACATGCAAAATTTCAGCTGCTTAAAAATTGCTGCTTCCAGGGGCTCAAGAAGTCTGATCGGTTTATATGGGAGTTATATCTAAATCTGAACCGATATGACTCATTTGCAATCCCCAACGACCTACATCAATAGATAGTATCTGCGCAAAATTTCAAGCGACTGACTTTACGCGTTCGACCGCTATTGTGATTTCGACAGACGGACGGACATGGCTAGGTCGACTTAGAAAATTGAGATGATCAAATATATGTATACATTATGGGGTCTTTAACGAAAATTTCGAGGTGTTACAAACGGAATGACTAGATTAGCATACCCCCATCGTATGGTGGTGGGTATAAAAATAATATGCGGTCAAGTGCCCTACATTTCGTAGCACACAGTTTCAATATGTCTTATTCTACTTGAAATCTGTCATAAGCCCAGTCATTTGTATTTTGGAATGATTTTTTGGCTTGGCTTTTGATACGCTTAATTCAATAATGTCAATATATTAAGTTGTGCAGCCAATGATGAATACGACAAAGTAAATTAGAGATATTTTCAGGGTCTCAAATCAATTACATTACTGACTTTAGATTGCAATCTCTTACACTATACCGTAATGGCCATATTTGGATATAGCTGCCATATAAAGCCAGTTTGAGCTATCAAAACTCTAGAAGTTAACTTTTGCCTCTCTTTTTAAAAGTATACATCATTTCCGATTTGGCTGTGATTTTTCATGTTAAGTGTACTTATAACTTTTAGTACTTGTAACAAATATGACCAATTTATTGTAGTTTCTTATATTAATATTCGCCTTATATAAACAATTTCTCCGATATGGCTTCCTAATTGGAAATTTGGAATGTGGAGTATTCTTCCAATACCAACATCGATCACTTTCCAAGATGACATGGTGGGTCTCCACGTTTGGCCCTGCCGAAGTAAGTACTTGAATATGGTGCACATGTCTGCCTTTGCTAGTTGTACTTTATGTCATGGACGATGTCGAATGGATCATGGTGCTTTATATACCACCCCAACTAGAGTAGGTTGTAAAGCACACAACTGAAGTTTCATTATAAGCTCAATTTTGTCAACCAAAAGAAGGAATATTCCAGGAATAATCCCGACCATATGGGAAGCCTAAATCACATTCTGAGTTAGGTATGATCGTCTGTCTATAATATCCACAATGAGAAGTAAGACCTATTAAGAGATAGGCCTTTGAATGGAGCGGACATATTTAAATTTCGCTCCTCAATGAAAAATATCCGTATCTCGGAATAGGTACTACTTATTACAAAACATTTTAAAGCCTGTTGGGAGTAGGCTTAAAATGGACGCCAAAGACCCAACAGCTGCGGTGGCGCCGTCAGACCGTAGCATGTTGTCCTCCCCTACTATAGATCTGGGTGCCTTGACAGCTGTAGTCGAGAGTAATGCTTCAAGCGCACAACTAGTCCTCAGACTAATTAATGAGGAAGAGACGGATAAACCAGAGGTATACATAGTTCGTCCCCAGCCTTTAATTAAAGGTGGTTTACCGATTCAAATTAAGACAGCGACAGTGTCAATGAAACAGTCATCGCAACTGAATCGAGAGATGAGGACAGCGGAATGACGGTAGAAGTGAGCGATGGCTTTGCTTTAGCAAGAGGACCTCGAAAGCGATCCGGGGCACGACGAAGGAGACAGAGGAATATGCACAGGCATCGCAATCATGCGAAAGTGCAAGATGCTGCAAGGGATAGAACTGACATCCCAAGCACTTCTACAGAAGCTGGAAAGAGAATCAGATCTTCCGAAGAGCACAACAGTGCTAAAACCTACTACTAAACCTCCCCGCTTTCAAATACTTTGGGAAGACCAAGCCATCCAATGGAGACTCTAGACAGTGTCCTACGGAGGGAGATAAAGTCGGAACAGGGACGAAGGAAGCGTGCACGTTATCTGAGTCTTCATGGAGGACTGTGACTTCCAAAAGGACGCAACAGCCATCACGGAGGGGGAAGATGATCGTAAAATAAGGTAAGGAGCCGCCCTCTTACGCCGGAGTGGCAAGGAAGCACAACAGAGACGAGATGACTTATTCAGTCATCAATATCGGCTGTGCATGCGGTAGTATTTCAACAGATCGTTCTGAAGTGAAGCATCTGGTAAACGGACGGATTTTCGAACATATGTGGAACTCTGTAGAGGATCCACCCATACAAATTATGAAATGCGTGTGAAGAGGGACATCTTTACTCTGCGTTTTGCTCGACCTGTAAGAAAAATGGACATCCTCCAACATGGGGCAGCAAATTCGGCCCCATGTTGGGATTCTTGCGCAAGCAAAATTAAGATTTGGTCGCAGAAATTGGAAGTCTTCCACAGGAAGGAGAAAGAGGAAGGGACACTCCTATCCTAGACTTCCAATAATGGGAAGACAACGATAGACAAAGATACCTACAATACAACATTAGGCAGTGCAGGGACTAGAGACTCAAAACAGCCTAACGAACAGGGACCCGACGATGGAACCATTACCGACATCATCAAGATTTGGAGGACTAGGATAGGCAAAGAACATAATACTGAAACATTAGACAGTGCAGTGGCAGGAAAGTCAATGCAGCCTAAAGGACTGGGAGAGGACGATGAGACCATCACCCACTCCCAAGAAGCCCATTTACTGGAGAACCAATGATAAAGGTCATACAGATAAATCTCCACCGGAGCGAGACAGCTAGACATGGTCTGATGGAGGAAATCAGCAAGTGCAAAATTCATATTGCCTTAATTCAGGAGCCATGGACGATCCGGAATAAAGTTTCTGGACTGAACCATATCAACTACCAATTATTCCAGGTCAGGGAGACATACCTGGCATCACTTTAAGTGCAACGGCTGGTGAGGAAAACAAAACAGAAAGGAAATAAGGTACTTATCGGGTGCATTCTAGTACCAACTCTAATAAGGAGGGCCAAACCCAAGCAAAATTTTATTGGTAACACCGCTTCCTTTGTTAAAAGGATAGGGGGGGAAGTTTTAGATGCGACATTATGTGTTCGGAAAATCTAATCGATGAGGTTCAAGATTGGAGGATCTCCATGGAACATTCTTTCTCTGACTATCTCTACATTAGGTTTAGAATAGCACGGCCTGAATTCGATAAGCTTCGTAATAATTTGAAAACCAAATGGACAGAATTCAGAAGACTATTCAGAAGATTACTTGGACAAGATAATTTAGATTGTCCAAGCATAGAAGACCTTGACGACAATGTCAACAAGATTATGACTGCACTGGTGGGGTCTTTCGAAGATAGTTGTCCCCCTCGGGAAAGAAATCAGCCCTGGATGACCGGGGAGATTCGCAATATTGAGAAAGAGGTCGGTAGACTTTATACCAGAGGACGTCGTAAAAAAGCGGAAGTATATTGCAACACAATAAAATTGCGAGAGGCAAAACGTGCCCCAGGGAAGCTTTTCTGCGAACAGGTCGTTTGCCTTAATGACGCCGCCAAGATGCAAAAGTTTCTCTCAAAAACCCATATCCAAACTGAAACGTTAGTAGACGACATGGACGGGACTCACGGAAACGCCGGAAACTTGGATTAACTAGGTTGATCGAAGGCTTATCATAACGAAATTTATTATCAAGGAATCCTTGAGGAGCTTCAAACCATTTAAGTCACCTGGACCTGATGGAATATTTCCAGCGTTAATACAGAAGGAGGCCGACTATGTGGCACCTCACCTAGCCAATATTTTCGCAGCGTACCTAGAACTTGCATATACTCCGAAAGCCTGGCAAGAGGCTAGGGTGGTGTTTATACCCAAGCCCGGCAAGGTAGGTTACGTGACACCAAAGGCCTGGAAAACCTTGAAAAGCCATGGAACGTATTGTGGACACTGTGATAAAGAGTAGAACATCCAGCGAACGGCTCAAATACAAACAGGATGCCTATGTCATGGAAAGGTCGACGAAAACTGCCCCGCACAAGGTTGAGCATAAAATGGGAGAATCCTTCGATGCCAAAACGTAGACACCGGAAGTATGCATTTGTATCCAGGCGGCTTTTAACAATGCAGCAGTATCGGGTGGACCCGGTCCAAAGAGACTGGGGTCTCAATGTTAACCCAGAGTAGACTGAAATATGCCTGTTCACGAGGAAGACAAAGGTGGGCCAATTTGACGCACCTCGTTTTCTCAATAGAACGATTTCTATATCTGACAAGGTCAAATACTTACGTATCATCTTGGATAGGAACCTGAATTGGAAGTGTCGTATTCAGGAGCGTACAGAGAAGGCTCACAGATGTTGGGCACAATGTAGACGGGCCGAAGGCTCGAAATGAGGCCTAAATCCGAGGATAGACCACTGACTCTACAGGTACGTGATTAGACCGATACTTACCTACGACTTAGTAGTTTGGTGGACTGCTATGCAGAAAAGTCAACATAAGGTCCCTATAACGGATACAGAGAACAAGTTGTCTTTGTATAGATCCACTGCGGCACTGGAGACTATTCTAGATATCTGACCCATTGACATACAGATTAAGTGTAAGGGTGCCACTGCGGCTATGAGACTTTAGACTATTAGGAAACGGATTGAGGATGGGAGCAGCTCTTACTATGGCGGTTTAATCGAGGCGACGATAGGAAACCTTGAAGAAAGGAAAGAGGTTTTCGATCGGATACCTGAGATAAACCTTCAAGTCGAGTGGGAGGCACTGCTGCCATCGGCACGGATTGGCGGAACCCTAGTATTGCCATCTGGAAGATCATGGTACACGGATGGATCAAATCTAGAGGACAGAGTTGGCCTGGGGTTCTACATTGAGAACCCAGGGACTGCGATCTGTTTTAGACTGCCTGACCACAATAGGGTCCTGCAGGCGGAGATCCGGGCGATCACGGAATGCGTGAGGTGTTCATGCGAGGACATCGAGTGTGAATATCTTTACGGACAGTTGACTGCCCATCAGGGCATTACCAACCGGGACGGTGGAATCACTGATGGTTTTTCAATGTAAAAACAAAATAGACGCCATCACTGACGATGAAGCGAACTGCATCGACCAAAGAGCGTTCCATGGAGACACTTCAATCCTGAACCTCATCGATTAGATTTCCCGAACACACCGCAAGACTTTAACGTGTGTAATACACATCCCAATATACTTCCGTTTTTTTACGACGTGCTCTGTTAAAAAGTCTGCGGACCTCTTTCCCAATGTCATCCAGGGTTTTTCTTTCCAAAGAGGACAAATATCTTTCAAAGACTCCACTAGTGCAGTCGCAATCCTGTTAAGCATAAAATTATTGGTAGTTGGTATGGTTCAGTCCAGAAAATTTTTTTCTGGGTCATTCATGGCTCCTGAATTAAGGCAATATGAATCTTGCCCTTGCTGACTTTCTACATCAGAGCGTGTGTAGCAGTCTCGCTCCGGTGGAGGTTTATCTGGATTACCTCAATCATTGGTCCTTCAGTAAATGGGCGTCTTGGGAGTAGGTGATGATCTCATCGTCTGCTCCCTGTTTTTTAGACTGCATTGATTTTCCTGCACTGCCTGATGTCATCGTTTTAGATTCTTTGCCTCGGCTAGTCTTCCGACTCTTTACAAAGTCGGTAATGGTGCCACGTCGGGTCCCTGTTCGTTAAGCTGTATTGGTTTCCATTCTCTGTACTTGGGTTTCCATTCTCAATACTAGGATCTTTGCCTATCTTAGCCTTCCGAATCATAAGTAAATGGGCTTCTTGGGAGTAGGTGATGGTGCCTTCATCGACTCCCTGTTCGTTGGGTTGCATTGAGACTCCTGTCAATGCGCTTCCTAATGTTCCAATATTAGGATCTTTACCTATCCCAGTATTCCGAATCATTAAGTCGGTGATGGGTCCGTCATCGGGATCCTGTTTGTTAGGCTGTGTTGGGTCTCTCCCCACTGCACTGCCTGATATTTTTGTATTAGGATCCTTGCTTCTCCAAGTCTTTCCAATATTGAGAGATGTCGTGATTGTCTCGTTGTCGGCCCCCTGTTTGTTGGACGGTGTTGAGTCACCTGCCACTGCACGGCCTGGTGTCGCAGAATAAAAATTTCTGCCTATCCTAGTCTTCCCAATCTTGAAAAAGACAGCTTTGCCCACGTAGTGCGCCATGCCTTTAGTCTTAGCCAAACATGTCACGGAGACTTGATCAATACCAACCACAAAGAGAGTTCTTTCCTCCTCCAGACGGAACTCTGGAGGAGGGAGGGGTCTTCCCCTCCCTGTGGAAGACCTCCCTCTTCTCAGCGACCAAACCTTGGTTTTGCTTGCCCAAGTATCCCAACATGCGATCCGTCGCAATTTTTGTTTAAATTTTGAATTTTTTATACCCACCACCGAAGGATGGGGGTATATTAATTTTGTACATTCGTTTGCAACATATCGAAATATCCATTTCCGACGCAATAATGTAAATATGTCCTTGATCAGCGTAAAAATTTAAGACCATCTAGACATGTCCGTTCGTTTGTCTGTTGAAATCATGCTACAATCTTTAAAAAAGAGATATTGAGCAGAAATTTTGCACAGATTATTTTTTTGTCCAGCAGGTTAAGTTCGAAGATGGGCTATATCGGACTATATCTTGAAATCGCCTCCATATAGACCGATCCGCCGATATAGGGCTTTTGGCTCATAAAATCCACATTTTTTATCCGATTTTGTTGAAATTTGGAATAGTTAGTTGTGTTCGCGAGCTGTGGTAGGCTCTTCGATATTTTTCTAAAGCTTGGCCCAAATCGGTTCAGATTTGGATATAGCTATCACGATTTAAAACCTTGGACCCATAAAAGGTGCATTAATAACCCGATTTCACTGAAATTTGACACAGTGACTTATTTTAGGCTTTTCGACATCCGTGTCGTATATAGTTCAGAACGATTTATCATTAGATATAGCTACTTTAAAGACCAATATTTTGTTATACACAATTGATATTTGCCGATCATGACAATGTGCGGCTTAAATGAAAGGTTTTGGGCGGTAGA
The DNA here is from genome assembly GCF_963082655.1 of Stomoxys calcitrans. Taxonomy (NCBI): domain Eukaryota; kingdom Metazoa; phylum Arthropoda; class Insecta; order Diptera; family Muscidae; genus Stomoxys; species Stomoxys calcitrans. The sequence continues at coordinate 66,302,378 of NC_081555.1, forward strand.
GTAAGAATTGATACCCACTTTCGGAATCACGTTTCTTTGGGAAAAGGGGTAGACCCCCTTACATGTTCAATTCAAACTTAAATTCATAGTCCAATAAAGATCATATGGGATTCAGATAAAGGCGCTTATATTATTAAACTGTAAGTCAAGCGATATACTACATCCATGCCGACTCATTTTTCGTCCAGTTCCAGCACCTTCTAGATTTGTTCTTTGTCCTTGTATGACCAACTCTCCGCATCGTGCTTCTCTAACCATAATTTAATATTTCTGTCCTACAGCTTTAAAATTCTAGAGGGGAGGAGTATTATTCATATAGAGATTTCAGTAGTCTGGACCACGAAGCCTTGCTTTCTTTAATTCCTGATATCGATTGGAGTTTATTGTACCATATATTGTAGAATCGGTAGGCGATCAGTTGAACTTTTTGTATGGAAATGTGTGTGCTATCCAGGATCTTATGCTCCCGGTCAGAATGAGATGAAATTGCCCAAGGACTAAACCTTGGTTTCCTGTTGCAATTGAGACCCGAAACACTGCATACCGTAGATGGAAGCGTTTTAGGACGTCGCACCTACGAGAGGAATATCGCTCCAACAGAGCACGAGTCAATAAGTTGATAAAATCTGCCAAAGGCAACTACTACCTCAGACGTTTCACCTCAGCGATCGGTTCGAAGAAGACTTGGAAGGTCATTCACGACATTGGCATCGGTTGCAGATTCCCTGATAACTTCACTGATGTGGATGTGGACGAACTTAATGCTACATTCACGAATATTCCAGCAAACCCCCTAGATCCTAGTTTCTATGATTTTGATTTCGTGCTTTAAGTTCGTCACCGTGACGGATTCGAATTCTCGGGTATAGAACAAAGCGATGTGGTATTTGGTTTCTCAATGGTGAAATATTACTCAAATTTAAATCCTATTTCCGTTTTGTTAGTTTTCAGTTTCTCTTGCTATATTTTAATTTTTTACTTTTATATTTATTTCATTATACTTTGTCTAAACATTGCAAACTTTAAAAGGATTAAACTCCCTTACTATAATCTTAGGAACATACGTTCTTGTTGTACGGGTATCATTAAATTACAAATTAAGGAAATCATTTCCATATACACATACATAAATAAATAGTATATGTTAGCCATATGCAAATTCATCCGCAATTGAGAATTAATTTTGGACAATTTACAAATTAATACGATTGCAAATATTTTGAGAAGCTAATTTGGCAATACAAGCTCGTCAATTGTGTACTTGGTGTAACTTTAAGCTCCTTACAGTGCTGAAGTAAATGTTATATGAATATTCTTTTGTATTTGTATACTTATAAGCGAGCATACATTTTGCCACATCATCTGTACGCAGATGAATAAATGACGTTCATAAATTGGCTTTGCCTTTGGGAATTATATGTACATATTAAGAGTTTAATTTCATACAAATTATTGTAAATGAAAATAAGAAAATTGAAAACGGACAAAAGACGGGCAATGGAAATCGGCAGCTACGTTCATATATAAGACGCACCCAGAGAAATTAGTTTGCTGAAATCGGCAAACACTGTCTGCTGATTTTAAATTAAATTTGTTTAACTTTTTTGGGAAAACAAAATACATTTTTACACCTACCACCGAAGGATGGTCGTATATTAATTTTGCCATTCCGTTTGCAACACATCGCTTTATCAATTTCCGACGCTTTAATGTATATATGTTCTTGATCGTCGTGAAAATCTAAGACGATCTAGCCATGGCCGTCCGTCTGTCTGTTGCAATTCGGCGCAGATCGGTCCAGATTTGGATATAGCTGTCATATAGACCGATCTCTCGATTTAAACTCTTGCCCCCATAAAAGAAACATTTAAAGTCAGATTTCACCGAAATTTGGAACAGTGAGTTGTGTTAGGCCCTTCGACAACCTTCCTGAAAATGGATCCAGATTTGAATATAGCTGTCATATAGACCGTTCTCTCGATTTAAAGTCTTGGTCCAATAAAAGAGGCATTTATTTATTATCCGATTTTGCTTTTCGACATCTGTGTCCTTATGGATCAGATCGTTTTTTATTTGGATATAGCTGCCAAAAACACCAATATTTTGTTTTACAAAATTGAACAGTGACTTGTATTTTTTAGGCCATTCAATGTCTGTGCCGAATTTGGTACAAATCGGACCATATTTCGATATAGCTGCTATGGTTGCATAAATTGTGCTTTTTCATCGGATTATGACGAATGGTGTCCGTCCGTTTTATACCCGAGTCCAAACGGCGTGCCGCAGTGCAGCACCTCTTTGGGGACAAGTTTTTACACGCCAGCATTAAGAGAGGATAACCATAGCTGAAAAATTTTACAAATGTTCTCGCCAGGCTTAGAATGCAGGCGTTCAGCGTCATAGGCAGATATGCTAACCTCTGTGCTACGGTGGCCTCCTTGAATAGAAAGCGTTGAATACGTTAAAAAAACCACGAAAGTATTGTAAATATCAAAGTAAAACAGCGCAAACAGACAATTCCAATGAACCGGCCCGTCGCTGTGCTGTAGTATATGAGGCCTACTTACAAAAAAAAAAAAAAAAACACTTGCCATGACATTCGACGAATTAACAAGCGCGGAACAAAAAGAGTTTGGCAATTTGAATGTGTTTTGGTGTTCTAAGCATTGAGTCTTGGCATAGGCGGTGCGATGAGGACCACGCACACTAGGTCAGTGGAGTCTATTCTAGATATCCTACCCTTAGACTTTCAGAGACTTACAGATGATGTGTGAGGCAGCCACTGCGGCTATGAGACTTAAGGTGATGGGAGAGTGGATAGAGGATAGGATCAGGTTATACCATCGCTGTATAATCGAGGCGAAGATATGAAGCCCTGATGGAATAGAAGAGGTTTACGATCGGATACCTGAGATGACACTTGAGGTCGAGTGCGAAGCCCTGCCGCTAGGGGAACAGTAATGGATTGACGGAGCTCTGGTCTTTTCAACTGGGAGATTATGCTACATAGAAGAACCAAAGCTAGAGTACAGAGTGGGTCTGGGGGTCTACATTGAGACTGGGGGTCTACAGGGACTGAGATCTGTTTTAGACTGCCTGACCATAAACTGGCAATCGGGGCAATAACAACTAGGGTGGTAAGGTCACTAACGGTTTTGCAAAGTAAGAAAAAGAGGAGGGCGCGATCCGCGTCGTTAGGGTGCCGGGCCATAGCCGAGTAAGGGGGAATGAAAGAGCAGATGAATTGCCAGTGGTTAATCCAAAGCCGAACCCACTAGAACACCAAACGGTGACGAACTATACTATAGCTGCTATAACACGAGGCATAAATTTGGCTGTGGATTTGTGGTTAGTCGGAGACTGAACCGGTGGATGAGAGGCTAGCCACAATCCTCATAAAAGCGAAATTCTTCAACATCAGCCTTGTTTGTGCCTATGACCCATAAAATCGTTCTGGGAGATTTTAATGCGAAGATAGGGAAGAAAGACATTTTTGGTCCAACAGTCAGAAAGTTTAGCCTCCACGAAATAACGTCCAGTAATGGGTTGAGGCTGATAGATTTCGCCGCGGTAGATGATAGATGTTTACCACCTTGTCAGGATGAGGTCCAAGTAGCAGTGAACAGACTAAAGAACAACAAAGCAGACTGAACCGGTGGATGAGAGGCTAGCCACAATCCTCATAAAAGCGAAATTCTTCAACATCAGCCTTGTTTGTGCCTATGACCCATAAAATCGTTCTGGGAGATTTTAATGCGAAGATAGGGAAGAAAGACATTTTTGGTCCAACAGTCAGAAAGTTTAGCCTCCACGAAATAACGTCCAGTAATGGGTTGAGGCTGATAGATTTCGCCGCGGTAGATGATAGATGTTTACCACCTTGTCAGGATGAGGTCCAAGTAGCAGTGAACAGACTAAAGAACAACAAAGCAGCAGGAGCCGACGGTTTACCCGCTGAACTATTTAAGACCGGAGGCCTAACTGCGCAATCTGGCTAGAAGAACGCATACCCAATGATTGAAACCTCAGCATACTATGTCCCGTACACAAGAAAGGAGACAAGACGGAATGTGCTAACTACAGAGGAATAAGTCTCCTCCACACAACATACTCTCGAGTGTAGTTTGTGAAAGATTAAAACCTAAAGTCAATGAGATAATTGGGCCCTATGAATGCGGCTTTAGACCTGGTAAATCCACCCTAGACCAGATATTCACACTGCGCCAAACCTGGAAAAGACCCGAGAAAGACATATCAACACCTACCATCTCTTTGTTGACTACAAAGCCGCCTTCGATACTCCTTTACGTTCAAAGGTATTTCAAGCCATGTCTAAGTTTGGTATCCTTGCAAAATTAATAAGACTCTGCAGGATGACACTTGCTGATACGCGTTCCTCAGTAAGAATAGGAAAGAATCTGTCCGAACCATTTAATACCAAACGAGGTTTCAGACAAGGAGACAGCCTATCGTGTGATCCCTTTAATATCCTACTGGAAAAGATTATACGAGATGCCTATGTGAATACATATGGCACACTAGTCACAAGAGAACACACTACTCGCCTATGCCGACGACATCGATATCATAGGTCGGTCACCGGAAGTAGTAACTGCAGCCTTTGAAAGAGAGTTAGTGAAAATGGGTCTGGCAATAAATGGAGATAAGACGAAATGGATGATCTCAATGCCCAAAAAGCCTTGCACAACCGAGCAGATAAAGAAACAAGTAAAAGCGTGCTAAGTTCGGCCGGGCCGAATCTTATATACCCTCCACCATGGATCGCATTTGTCGAGTTCTTATCCCGACATCTCTTCTTAGGCAAAAAAAGCATATAAGAAAAGATTTGCTCTGTTGTTAGAGCGATATCAAGATATGGTGCGGTGACCACCACAATTAAATTAAATGTTGGAGATCTGTGTACAATGTCAGCCAATTCGAATAAGAATTGCGCCCTTTGGGGGCTCGAGGAGTAAAAAAGAGGGATCGATTTATATGGGAACTGTATCGGGCTATAGACCGATTCAGATCATAATAAACACCGATTCAGATCATAATAAATACATTTGAGGCAAATCGGATAATAATTGCGACCTCTAGAGCTTCAAGAAGTCAAGATCCCAGATCGGTTTATATGGCAGCTATATCAGGTTACGAACCGATTTGAACCTTCTTTGACACAATTGTTGAAAGTAAGAATAAAATACTTCATGAAAATTTTCAACCAAATCGGATAGGAATTGCGCCGTCTTGAAGCTCAAGAAGCCAAGTCTCCAGATCAGTTTATATGACAGCTATATCAGGTTATGAACCGATTTGAACCACACTTGGCACAGTTGTTGAATATCATAACAAAACACTTCGTGCAAAAATGCATCCATAAGAATTGCGCATTCTAGAGGCTGAAGAAGTAAAGATCCAAGATCGGTTTTATTGACAGCTATATCAGGTTATGAACCGATTTGAACTATACTTGGCACAGTTATTGGATATCATAACAAAACACGTCGTGCAATATTTCATTAATCGGATAAGAATTGCGCACTCTAGAGGCCTTAGAAGTCAAGACCCAAGATGGGTTTATATGGCAGCTATATCAGGTTATGGACCGATTTGAACCATACTTGGCACAGTTGTTGGATATCATAACAAAACACGTCGTGGAAAATTTCATCCTAATCGGATAAGAATTGCGCCCTCTAGAGGCTCAAGAAGTCAAGACCCAAGATCGGTTTATATGGCAGCTATATCGAACCATGGACCGATATGGCCCATTTACAATACTAACCGACCTATTTGTGCAAAATTTCAAGCGGCTAGCTTTACTCCTTCGGAAGTTAGCGTGCTTTCGACAGACAGACGGATGGAGGGACGGACGGACGCACGGACGGACAGACATGGCTAGATCGACATAAAATGTCGCGACGATTAAGAATATATATACTTTATGGGGTCTCAGATAAATATTTCGAGTAGTTGCAAACAGAATGGGGAAATTAGTATACCACCATTTTATGGTGGAGGGTATAAAAAATGGAGAAAGTTGGGACCTACAACTTTGAGACAGTCAGTAACTTTATCTACCTCGGCGCCGCCGTAACCGAAACGAATGACACCAGTTTTGAGATTAAGCGAAGAATAAACTGGCAAACAGATGCTACTTTGGACTAAGTAAGCAGTTTAGAAACAAGACCACCTCTCGACAGACGAAGATTACACTCTTCAAGACACTGATACTACCCGTGGTGTTATATGGTCCTGAAGCATGGGTACTTGTGAAAGCAGATGAGGCAGTTCTTGGAGTATTTGAGAGAAAGATTCTTCATAAAATACAATATATAGATCAGTTTGCGTTAATGGAGAATATAGGCGACGTATGAACCACGAGTTGTATGAGCTGTATGACGACGATAGCATAGTTACACGCATCAAAATACAACGGCTGCGTTGGCTAGGTCATATTGTCAGAATGGATGAAGAAGCTCCAGCAAAGAAGCCTTTTGAAGGCAAACACGGTGGTACACGCAAACCGGGAAGACCAAAAGCCCGATGGAAAGATCAAGTTGTGGGAGACACCTCGAAACATGGTGTCAGAGATTTTAGAATGAGCGCAGAAGATCGAGGCGCTTGGAACGCTATTCTACGTTCGGCTCAAGAAGTAAAATAGAGAGATCGATTTATATGGGAGCTGTATCGGGCTACAGACCGATTCAGACCATAATAAACACGTTTGTTGATGGTCATGAGAGAATCCGTCGTACAACTTTTCAGGCATATCGGATAATAATTGCGACCTCTAGAGGCTCAAGAAGTCAAGACCCAAGATCGGTTTATATGGCAGCTATATCAGGTTATAGAGCGATTTGAACCATACTTGGCACAGTTGTTGGGTATCATAACAAAACACGTCGTGCAAAATTCCATTCCAATCGGATAAGAATTGCGCCCTCTAGAGGCTTAAGAAGTCAAGACCCAAGATCGGTTTATATGGCAGCTATATCAGGTTATAGAGCGATTTGAACCATACTTGGCACAGTTGTTGGGTATTATAACAAAACACGTCGCGCAAAATTCCATTCCAATCGGATAAGAATTGCGCCCTCTAGAGGCTCAAGAAGTCAAGACCCAAGATCGGTTTATATGGCAACTATATCAGGTTATGAACCGATTTGAACCATACTTGGCACAGTTGTTGGATATCATACCAAAACACGTCGTGCAAAATTTCATTCCAATCGGATAGGAATTGCGCACTGTAGAGGCTCAAGAAGTCAAGACCCAAGATCGGTGTATATGACAGCTATATCAGGTTATGGACCGATTTGAACCATACTCAGCACAGTTGTTAAAAGTGATACTAAACCACTATGTGCAAAATTTCAGGCAAATCGGATAAGAATTGCGCACTCTAGACGCTCAAGAAATCAAGACCCAAGATCGGTTTATATGGCAGCTATATCAAAACATGAACCGATATGGCCCATTTGCAATACCAATCGACCTACACTAATAAGAAGTATTTGTGCAAAATTTCAAGCGACTAGCTTAACTCCTTCGGAAGTTAGCGTGCTTTCGACAGACAGACGGACGGACATTGCTAGATCGACATAAAATGTCGCGACGAGCAAGAATATATATAAAGGGTGATTTTTTTGAGGTTAGGATTTTCATGCATTAGTATTTGACAAATCACGTTGGATTTCAGACATGGTGTCAAAGAGAAAGATGCTCAGTATGCTTTGACATTTCATCATGAATAGACTTACTAACGAGCAACGCTTGCAAATCATTGAATTTTATTACCAAAATCAGTGTTCGGTTCGAAATGTGTTCATTCACCGTAACGTTGCGTCCAACAGCATCTTTGAAAAAATACGGTCCAATGATTCCACCAGCGTACAAACCACACCAAACAGTGCATTTTTCGGGATGCATGGGCAGTTCTTGAACGGCTTCTGGTTGCTCTTCACTCCAAATGCGGCAATTTTGCTTATTTACGTAGCCATTCAACCAGAAATGAGCCTCATCGCTGAACAAAATTTGTCAAAATTTGAACACATTTCGAACCGAACACTGATTTTGGTAATAAAATTTAATGATTTGCAAGCGTTGCTCGTTAGTAAGTCTATTCATGATGAAATGTCAAAGCATACTGAGCATCTTTCTCTTTGACACCATGTCTGAAATCCCACGTGATCTGTCAAATACTAATGCATGAAAATCCTAACCTCAAAAAAATCACCCTTTACTTTATGGGGTCTCAGACGAATATTTCGAGTAGTTACAAACAAAATGACGAAATTAGCATACCCCCCATCTTATGGTGGAGGGAATAAAAATCGGATTCTATTAGATAAGGCTTGTTTTAAGTGGCTGTCTGCCATCAGACTCACTTAGACGTGTTCTTCCTTGTGTTACCATAGGAGAAGTAAGACGCCTTCTAACTAACATGATTACTTATTTAAAATAATTCATTTTTAACCAAAGCTAATATGTATAAATACATAATATAGTGATTGGTTGCCTAGGGTAATGCGTTTTTATCTCTATACATTCCAATTATATTCGATAACATTCCTTCTTTGCATCAAATCTAAAGCAGTGTTCCATATACATAACTCATACATCGTTCGTTTCCAAGTTTTTTAATTTGGCTCACAATCAGTAAATTCCGAAAATATATAAAGTCGAATATGTTTAACTGTATTAACTTATTCAATGAAATGTTTTCAGTTATCCGAACTTAACTGTAGTTCCACAAGTATTTCATACGTCTTTTGTTTCTAAAATATAAGAGAATAACTTGTCCGGTACTGTTAATGCTTTAAAGCAACCGTCTTCTCTCTCCCTTGGTAAGAATTTGATTCAGCTATTTTTCTTTTAGAATTTGGACTCTGGAAGTCCTTTTTCCAATTTGCTTTTCACTTGAATTTTTATACCCTCCACCATAAGATGAGGGGTATACTAATTTCGTCATTCTGTTTGTAACTACTCGAAATATTCGTCTGAGACCCCATGAAGTATATATATTCTTGATCGTCGTGACATTTTATGTCGATCTAGCCATGTCCGTCCGTCCGTCCGTCTGTCTGTCGAAAGCACGCTAACTTCCGAAGGAGTAAAGCTAGCCGCTTGAAATTTTGCACAAATACTTCTTATTAGTGTAGGTCGGTTGGTATTGTAAATGGGCCATATCGGTTCATGTTTTGATATAGCTGCCATATAAACCGATCTTGGGTCTTGATTTCTTGAGCCTCTAGAGTGCGCAATTCTCATCCGATTTGACTGAAATTTTGCACATAGTGTTTTAGTATCACTTCTAACAACTGTGCTGAGTATGGTTCAAATCGGTCCATAACCTGATATAGCTGCTGTCATATAAACCGATCTTGGGTCTTGACTTCTTGAGCCTCTAGAGTGCGCAATTCCTATCCGATTGGAATGAAATTTTGCACGACGTGTTTTGCTATGATATCCAACAACTGTGCCAAGAATTATTCAAATCGGTTCATAACCTGATATAGCTGCCATATAAACCGATCTGGGATCTTGACTTCTTGAGCCTCTAGAGTGCGCAATTCTTATAGGATTGGAATGAAATTTTGCACGACGTGTTTTGTCATGATCTCCAACAACTGTGTAAGAATGGTTTAAATCGGTCTATAACCTGATATAGCTGTCATATAAACCGATCTTGGGTTTTGACTTCTTGAGCCTCTTGAGGGCGCAATTCTTATCCGATTTGAATGAATTTTGGCACGACGTGTTTTGTTATAATATCTAACAACTGTGCCAAGTATGGTTCAAATCGGTCCATAACCTGATATAGCTGTCATATAAACCGATCTAGGGTCTTGACTTCTTGAGCCTCTAGAGTGCGCAATTCTTATCCGATTGGAATGAAATTTCGCAAGACGTGTTTTGTCATGATAGCCAACAACTGTGCCAAGTATGGTTCAAATCGGTTCATCACCTGATATAGCTGTCATATAAACCGATCTGGGATCTTGACTTCTTGAGCCTGTAGAGGTCGCAATTATTATCCGATTTGCCTGAAATTTTGTACGACGGATTCTCTCATGACCATCAACATACGTGTTTATTATGGTCTGAATCGGTCTTTAGCCTGATACAGCTCCCATCTAAATCGATCTCTCTATTTTACTTCTTGAGCCCCCAAAGGGCGCAATTCTTATTCGAATTGGCTGACATTTTACACAGGTCTCCAACATATAATTTAATTGTGGTCCAAACCGGACCATATCTTGATATTGCTCAAATAGCAAAGCAAATCTTTTCTTATATCCTGTTTTGCCTAAGAAGAGATGCCGGGAAAAGAACTCGACAAATGGGATCCATGGTGGAGGGTATATAAGATTCGGCCCGGCCGAACTTAGCACACTTTTACTTGTTCATTCTGGTTTCTTTCTAAGTCATCTCAGCTCCAACATTGCTTTAATGCATTCTTTAATGAAATGTGCATGTGTGTATATATGAGTGCTTGCTTATAGCAAATATACCAACAATGAAGGAAAATACTTGGACTTCTAAATGATGTCACAAGTGCATTGCTAGAGGCTCCTGGGGGGATGGGGGAGCTTAGCCTCCGTGAATACATACATTTTTATACCTACCACCGAAGGATGTGCGTATATTCATTTTATCATTCCGTTTGCAACATATCGAAATATCCATTTCCGACCTTATAAAGTTTATATACTCTCGATCGTCGTAAAAATCTACGACGGTGTAGCCATGTCCTTCTGACCGTCCGTCTGTCAAGTTCGAAGATGGGCTATATCGAACTACATCTTGATATAGACCCCTATATCCAAATCTGCTAATTTAAGGTCTTAGCCCCATAAAAGCCACATTCATTATCCGATTTCGCTGAAATTTGGTACAGTAAGTTGCGTTAAGCCTTTTAACATCCTTGATCAATACGGCCCAGCTCGATTCCGATTTAGATATAGCTTCCTTACAGACACATCTCTCGATTTAAGGTCTTGGGCCCATAAAAGGCGCATTTATTTTCCGATTTTGCTGAAATTTGGGACAGTAAGTTATGTAAGGCCCCTCGACATCTTTGTTTAATTTCGATTGTGGAAAAGCTTTCATATAGACCGATCACTCGATCTATAGACCTGGCGTCTTGGCCATTTATTATTCGATTTCACAGGAATTTTGTTTAGCATGTTGTGTAAGGCGCTTCGGGCCCGATCGGTTTCAGATTTGGATATAGCTGCCATTTATACCTATCCCCAGGTTTAAAGTTTTAGGCTCCTAAAAGGTTAATCTATTCACCGATTTTGCGTTAGGCCTGATGGTTAAGATCGGTCTTTATTTCGAGAAAACAGCTATATAGACCGTTCAATCAATTTTAGGTGTTGGGCTTATTACTGGCGTAATTTTTGCCCGATTCCGCTGAAATTTGGTATGGCGAGTTGTGTTAGGCTACTTAACAACCATGTTCAATACGCCCCAGATCGGTCCACATTTGGATATACCTCACATATATATCGATCTCCCGATTTCAAGTTTTAGGCCCATAAAAGGTGAATTTATTAACCGATTTCGCTAACATTCAGCGCAAAGAGTTCTTCGACATTCGTACCGAGAATGGCCAAGATCGGGCTTTATGTCGATATAGCTCCCATATATACCGATCTCCCGTATTAATTTCTGGATACAATAAAAGCACGTTTTTGTATCTCCATTTCGCTGAATTGTGACACAGTGGGCTTTGTTAAACTCTTCGATATTCGTATTAAATATGGTTCAGATCGGTCTGTATTTGGATATAGTTGTCCTTGGGCCAATTAAATGTGAAATTTTTATCCGATGAATTTGGTACAATAATTTGCGTTATACGCTTAAATAGCCTTCCTGAATATGGTGTAGATCCGACTATATTTAGACATAGCTGTTAAGGGTTCAAAATGATGAATTTTTCACCGTATTATGGCGAAAGTTGGTTAATATATATATCCAAGGTGGTGAATATCCAAAGTTCGGCCCGGCTGAACTTAGTGCTTTTTACTTGTTGTAATTAATATACACTTTTTTAGTTTAGTATACAATAAATAAATTATATTCCACTGTGAAATTTTAATTCTAAAAGTGAGCAGTAATAGAGAAAAATTCCTAAGAATATGCGGCCGATATAAATTATTGCATTTTACACATAAAGAGCAGGAAAAATTGCAAGATTTCGGGAATTGAAAAGCTGCAAACTTTAAAATATGGAAATTTTTTTCTCGAAAATTGGGAATAATTTTAAGACTTGTACTTTTCGATGTTGGCAATTTTTGGAGAGGAAGTTTGAATTCAGAGTTGCTGTATTTGCCTTAATAAAAATACTTAATAAATGTTTCCTTTACAATGAGCATGATTTGCAATTTACTTCTAATTAAAGTGGATCACTTGGAATTGCAAATGAGTCAAATCCGAACAAATCTCCCAATTTGACTTTTCCAGTCCCTAAAAGGCGTATATCTTACCCGATTGTGCACAAAGAATTCTGTTAAGGCTTTCAACTCAAAAAACCCGCTTTAATTTCAGCTTAAAATATATTAGTACAAAGAACATAACAAATGCCATTATTTATAGGAGGTGCATAAGATTGGCCAAGCTAAACTTTATCCGATTTTACTTCAACGCAATGTTTGTTCTTGTACAAAATAAAATTTTGTTATATTTCTTTAAGTTAAAAATCACGTGGGTCCAAGGTATTAAGTTCACAATTTAAGATCAAGAGAAAGGGGACCTTTTTTGTGATGAAACCCGACCTCATTGGTTTAATTTTTAGAACATAATTATAAAAATTATTTCATCCTTATAACAAGTAAAAGCGTGCTAAATTCGGCCGGGCCGAATCTAATATACCCTCCACCATGGATCCCATTTGTCGAGTTCTTTTCATGGCATCTCTTCTTAGGCAAAACAGGATATAAGAAAAGATTTGCTCTGCTATTAGAGCGATATCAAGATATGGTCCGGTTTGGACCACAATTAAATTATATGTTGGAGACCTGTGTAAGATGTCAGCCAATTCGAATAAGAATTGCGCCCTTTGGGGGCTCAAGAAGTAAAATAGAGAGATCGATTTATATGGGAGCTGTATCAGGCTAAAGACCGATTCAGACCATAATAAACACGTATGTTCCAATCGGATAAGAATTGCGCACTCTAGAGGCTCAAGAAGTCAAGACCCAAGACCGGTTTATATGGCAACTATATCAGGTTATAGAGCGATTTGAACCATACTTGGCACAGTTTTTAGATATTATAACAAAACACGTCGTGCCAAAATTCATCGGATAAGAATTGCGCCCTCTAGAGGCTCAAGAAGTCAAGACCCTAGATCGGTTTATATGACAGCTATATCAGGTTATAGACTGATTTAAACCATTCTTGGCACAGTTGTTGGAGATCATGACAAAACACGACGTGCAAAATTTCATTCCAATCGGATAAGAATTGCGCACTCTAGAGGCTCAAGAAGTCAAGATCCCAGATCGGTTTATATGGCAGCTATATCAGGTTATGAACCGATTTGAATAATTCTTGGCACAGTTGTTGGATATCATAGCAAAACATGTCGTGCAAAATTTCATTCCAATCGGATAGGAATTGCGCACTCTAGAGGCTCAAGAAGTCAAGACCCAAGATCGGTTTATATGACAGCTATATCAGGTTATGAAACGATTTGAACCATACTCAGCACAGTTGTTAGAAGTGATACTAAAACACTATGTGCAAAATTTCAGTCAAATCGGATGAGAATAGCGCACTCTAGAGGCTCAAGAAATCAAGACCCAAGATCGGTTTATATGGCAGCTATATCAAAACATGAACCGATATGGCCCATTTACAATACCAACCGACCTACACTAATAAGAAGTATTTGTGCAAAATTTCAAGCGGCTAGCTTTACTCCTTCGGAAGTTAGCATGCTTTCGACAGACAGACGGACGGACATGGCTAGATCGACATAAAATGTCACGACGATCAAGAATATATATACTTTATGGGGTCTCTGACGAATATTTCGAGTAGTTACTTATCTTATGGTGGAGGGTATCTTCATGGTACAAGAGTCCACTCTTTGACGAAGATAAACATTTTAATTTTCCTTTACGCTCGTAACTTCATAAAGTTCTTAATATGCTCAAAACCCCTAAATAAATTTTGGCAAATTTTAGCTGTTTCTTTGAAAATTCATTCATTGGCGATATCTATGAACATTTAGCATTTACTATTTGTTGAAATTAAACTTTGTTTCAAGCAGAAATAGCCTATAATTAAAGCTGAAGTATTAATTGGAATTGTTTTGCAAGTTCTGAGTCATAAAGTAAATCTGGCAAACATCATTTGTTCCATTAATCGAACTCTAAATAGAATTCAAAGAGCCGTGATCTTTTACACTACTGTCGCCAATTTCCTCTTCTGCGTCACTTCAAAATATAAGCAACGGGAAAGTAGGGTTTTTAATGTCCTACGAACACTATCTGCTCCTGTCTCAGATTTCCTTCTCTGTCTATGCGGTGGATGTGCCTGTTCCAAAGCCTTTGGTTAATACTTTGCTGGAATTTCAATACTTAATTTCTGCAAATGCAAATTTTCCCATGAACAATCCATGGGTGCAGTCCTATTCTAGTTTTAGTTCAATGGGCCTCCTTTTTTTTGGCGTGTCCAAACCTGTTGCCGCTTAGCGACACCACTTGGAAGAAAAGTTTTAATATGGCTGTATACTTTACAAATGTCGCTAGCATTTGTAAGAGGATAACCACCACTGAAAAATTTTTCCTTATGTTCACTACGGGATTTGAACCCATGCGTTCGGCATCATAAGATGACTTGCTATTCTCTTCACGATGTTGGCTTCCATTCTTAATTTCTAATCTTGAATATTTCGATTCGCTTACACTCATGTCTGCCTGGGAAATAGACAATTCTCCTCTCTACTTTTTCCCTATACCCCCCTTTTGCTTGAAGCATTGCTACTGACTGCAGGTCTACTTTGCATACCGCGTTCTTGGTTTAGTAGTATTTCGACACTCCTGCCATGCCATGGGTTCCTTGGGGCGTCTTTTGGTACTTTGATGAAATAAGAGAATTTTATTGTATTTAAACCAAGATTTTAATTGAATTCACTGTATTTTTATAATCCCCACCATAGGATGGGGGTATACTAATTTCGTCATTCTGTTTGTAACCCCTCGAAATATTCGTCTAAGAACCCATAGGGTATACACATTCTTCATCGTAATGACATTTTAAGTCGATCTAGCCATGTCCTTCCGTCGGCACACTATCTTTCGAAGGAGTAAAGCTAGCCGCTTAAAATTTAGCACAAATACTTCTTATTAGTATAGGTCGGTTGGGATTGTAAATGGACCATATCAGTCCATTTTTGATATAGCTGCCATATAAACCGATTTTGGATCTTGACTTCTTGAGCCACTAGAGGGCGCAATTCTTATCCATTTTGGTGAGGTGTTTTGTTATGATTTCCAATGACTGTGCTAAGTGTGTTTGAAATCAGTCCATAACTTGATATAGCCGTCATATAAACCGATCTGGGATCTTGATTTCTAAATCCTCTAGAGGGCGCAATTCTCTTCCGATGTAGCTGAAATTTTGCATGAAGTATTTTGTTATGACTTCCAACAACTGTGCCTAATATGGTTTAATTAGACCATAACTTGATAAAGCTCTAATAGCATAGCAATTATTTTCTATTATCCTTTGTTGGCCTAAAAAGAGATACCAAGAAAAGAACTCGAGAAATGCGATCCATGGCGGAAGGTATATAAGGTTCGGTCCGGCCGAACTTAGCACGCTTTTACTTGTTTTTGCTTCGTTTTTCACTGTCTTGTAGGGTGCTCTCGTTAACTCAGTTGGTTCATCAAAATAAGCAGAAGTTGTGCCGCTGTATTTTCTGAAGCTATATCACTTCAGGCAATAGGGTTGGTAGAGGGGAGAAGAGTTTGCGGCTTTCCAACAATCAAATGATCTATGTGATTTCTCATAATTTCATAGGGGAACAACCATGTGATCCTGCAAACATCACGATGTTAAAATCTGGTTGTGCTAACCACCGAAAATCTAGAAGTATTTTTGCACTCATTGATATGTGAGAAGTTTGTCCCTGTTCCTTAGGGGAACATTCATTGGCAAAATTTGGAAATTTGCAATGTATTACCTGGGTTTTATTTTAGTTCTGTATAGTACAGTGAAATGAAATTTGTATAAAAATGATATCTATCCAGGACAACGAAGTTCTAGATAAATTACCAGAGCTTAGTTGTTGGGAACATCCTTTGACTATTCCATCCATTAGTTAAATAGCAGTGAATCTAAGTCATACTTATACTTTACTTAATAATTCATAATTTGCCACATGAATGGCTTTGAAATATGCTTCGCTCAAACACGTTTGCTTGCTTTTACAGTCCAATTGTGGTGTCTGCATGATAACATTCAATTACACCCACTCAATGGAAATAACAAACACTAGCTAAATAAATACCCAAAAATAGTTTTAATCTCTACTACTTTTGTCATCCTTCGGCCACCGACAGCCGCCAACCATTTCTCTGTAGTCAATATTTAATTTTTTTTAATCCACGGGTTTGTTAACATCAGAAAAATAAAATTTCCGCAGAAGCAACGACTGGCTGTAGAAGCGTTTATTCATTCACATAATGGCATTTTAAACACACTTCCCTTAAGATGGCCTTTTGTGCAATCCCTTGAGTGTGACCATCTGAATGTTGACACTTTCGTTGCTTGTTTTTCCCATTTCAAAAGTATTTTCATATTCAAGAACTTGGTTGAGACTTAAATGGCAAAGCTGGTTGAGGATAACTGAAAGACAATTGCAATGGCAGAAAGGCGAACGCATTTTGCATATATTCTGTGTGAAGGTATAACGGAATAGTATATGAAGATGTACTTCCCCACTGCGGCAGAGGGTTTTATAATTAGAAGTGGAAGATAAAAAAGAAGAGCTAGACACCATAGGGCGTTGCGTTCTTTATTTGCCAAAATAAATTAACAAGTAAAAAGGCGTTAAGTTCGGCCGAGCCGAACTTGGGATAGCCACCACCTCGGGTATATACGTAAACCACCTTTCATCAAAATCCGGTGAAAATTGCATACCTTAAGTCCCATAGCAGTTATATCGAAATATGTATGTTCCGATTTGGACCAAATACTAATAAGTACAAGTCATTGTTCAATTGTGTATAACAAAATATTAAACATAAGTCACTGTGTCAAATTTCAGTTAAATCGGATTATAAATGCGCTTTATTTGGGGCCAAGACTTTAAATCGAGATATCGGTCTATATGGCAGCAATATTCAAATCTTGATCGATCTAGACCAATTTGCAGCAGTATGTAGAGGGGCTTAACTTAACTCTCTGTCCCAATTTTCGGCAACATCGGACAATAAATTCGCCTTTTATGGGCCCAAAACATTAAATTGAGAGATCGGTCTATATGGCAGCTATATCCAAATCTGGACCGATCTGAGTGAAATTGAAGAAGGATGTCGAAGGGCCCAACACAACTCACTGTCCCAAAGTTCAGCGACATCGGACAATAAATGAGCTTTCTATGGCCCCAAAACCTAAAACCGAGAGATCGGTCTATATGGCAGCTATATCAAAATCTGGACCGATCTGTGCCATATTGATAGGAGAAGTATGTCGAGGGGCTCAACTTCACTCACTGTCCCAAATTTCGGCGACATTGGACAATAAATGCGAGGGATTGGTCTATATGGCAGATATATCCAAATCTGTTCCGATCAAGGCCAAATTGAAGAAAGATGTCGAAGGGTCTAAGACAACTAACTGTCACAAATTTCAGCAAAATCGGATAAAAAAAGAGGCTTTTATGGGCCTAAGATCCTAAATCGAAGGATCGGTCTATATGGCAGCTATATCAAGATATAGTCCGATATAGCCCATCTTCGAACTTAACCTGCTTAGCTCAAAATCTCTATTTTTTAAGACTGTAGCATGATTTCAACAGACAGACGGACGGACATGTCTAGATTGTCTTAGATTTTTACGCTGATCAAAAATATATATACTTTATAGGTTCGGAAATGGATATTTCGATGTGTTGCAAACGGAATGACAAAATGAATATACCCCAATTTTTTATAACGTTTTTGTTTTCATTGCCTCAACATTCATAATCACAAACCTTGTACTGAATTTGTGACACGTAATGTGTATGAATGTAATTAAAAGTGGAAATAATCCATAGTTGAAAAATTAAACGCTACCAGGGCCATGCCATGCGTCCGTCCGCCTTTGTTTTATGTTAGCATTTAATCAGGGTTCATATGAAATAAACAATTAAGTCGTGTAGTCAAATATATCATTATTCTAAAACCAATATTTATACCCTACACCACTACTTTGGTATAAAACTTTGTACAACGCTTTCTTTGACGACTTTAACAATATCTATAAAGTTTGCTGGAAATCGGTTCAGATTTAGATATAGCTGTCATATACATATATCGCCCGATTTTCACTCCTAGAGCCACTGCAAGCGTATTTATTGACCAATCTTCCCAAATTGTTGTACAACGTTTTCCTCACCGACTACAGCAATACATGAGAAGTTTGCTCCAAATTGGTTCAGATTTAGATATAGCTCCGACATATATGTTCGTTCGCATTTGAAAAATGATGTAATAAAGTGCTAATTTGATAACCGATTCTCTCAAAATTTAGCAGAGAGGATTTCCTTATGACTTTTGCCACTACTGGTGAATTTCATAGAAATCTGTCAAAATTTAGATATAGCTGCCATATTTGTATATTGCCCGATTTTTACTCCTAGAGCCACTGCTAGCGCATTTTTTGACCAATCTTGCCAACATTTTGTACAACGCTTTCCTCGACTACGACTACCACAATATTTGAGTTTGCTCAAAATCGGTTCAGGTTTAGATATAGCTCACATACATATGTCATTTGTCAACAGTAGTTATTACATATTGAACATATTTGCTCCAAATTTGATAAGGATTGTTCAATAACCCATCTGAAATCCGCCTATATCCATCAACTTTGTTTCAGATTTGGTTATAGCTCCCATATTGTACTTAGGTAGGTGTGGGGCATTAGACAGTCGGCACCGCCCGACTTTTGCCTTTCCTTACTGATTTTCTGTTCGATTGGGCTAACGTTGGGTATGTCATAATTTGAAGATGACTTAATCAGAGGGCTCACAAATAATGCCCCCACCCTCTAGGGCCTTGAAATCTAACAAACACTCCCGCTCTATGTATTTCAAATTGCATAAAGATATCTCATTTCATTCAAAAATTACAGAATAATTTTCGCTTCTTTAAAGTTTCCCGAATACGTGATTCGTCGAGAATCTTTGGGAAAAAAACCGTGGTGTCCACATTGGATAGACATTTTTATACTGCGACTCTTTATGAATGCATTGGTAGCTCTTGCAATGCTTCTGGCTGATATTCACTCCAATATCGACAAATCTGCTTATTTACGTACGCATTGAGTCTCAAATGAGAAAAATGGAAGAAGCACGCGATGAACTTTCTTAACAGAGCATGTATTTTGATAACCACATTAAATAATTTGCAAGCGTTATTCGTTTGTAAGACGAATCATTGTTAAATTTAAGACCAAACTGAAGATGTTGGATAATGAAACAATCCAATGCATTAGTAGAAACCATATTTTGCCTAAAACTTTATTAAAAACAAATAAAAACGTGCTAAGTTCGGCCGGGCCGAATCTTATATACCCTCCACCATGGATCGCATTTGTCGAGTTCTTTCCTGGCATCTCTTCTTAGGCAAAAAAGGATATAAGAAAAGAGTTGCTCTGCTATTAAAACGATATCAAGATATGGTCCGGTTCGGACCACAATTAAATTATATGTATGTTGGAGACCTGTGTAAAATTTCAGCCAATTCGTATAAGAATTGCGTCCATTGGGGCTCACGAAGTAAAATAGAGAGAACGATTTATATGGGATCTGTATCGGGCTATAGAACGATTCAGACCATTATAAACACGTTTGTTGATGGTCATGAGAGGATCCGTCGTACAAAATTTCTGGCATATCGGATAATAATTGCGACCTCTAGGGGTCAAGAAGTCAAGATCCCAGATCGGTTTATATGGCAGCTATATCAGGTTATGAACCGATTTGAACCTTATTTGACACAGTTATTGAAAGTAAAAATAAAATACGTCATGCAAAATTTCAGCCAAATCGGATAGGAATTGCGCCATCTAAAAGCTCAAGAAGTCAAATCCCCAGATCAGTTTATATGACAGCTATATCAGGTTATGGACCGATTTCAACCATACTTGGCACAGTTGTTGGATATTATAACGAAATACTTCGTGCAAAAATTCATTCAAATCGGATAAGAATTGTGCCCTCTAGAGGCTCAAGAAGTCAAGACCCAAGATCGGTTTATATGGCAGCTATATCAGGTTATGGACCAATTTAAACCATACTTGGCACAGTTGTTGGGTATCATAACAAAACACGTCGTGCGAAATTCCATTCCATTCGGATAAGAATTGGGCCCTCTAGAGGCTCAAGAAGTCAAGACCCCAGATCGGTTTATATGGCAGCTATATCAGGTTATGGGCCGATTTGAACCATACTTGGCAAAGTTGTTGGATATCATAACAAAACACGTCGTGCACAATTTCATTCTGATCGGATAAGAATTGTGCACGCTAGAGGCTCAAGAAGTCAAGACCCAAGATCGGTTTATATGGCAGCTATATCAGGTTATGAACCGATTTGAACCATACTTGGCACAGTTGTTGGATATCATAACAAAACACGTCGTGCAAAATTTCATTCCTATCGGATAAGAATTGCGCACTCTAGAGGCTCAAGAAGTCAAGACCCAAGATCGGTTTATATGGCAGCTATATCAGGTTATGGACCGATTTGAACCATACTTGGCACAGTTGTTGGATATAATAACAAAACACGACGTGCAAAATTTCATTCTGATCGGGTAACAATTGCGCACGCTAGAGGCTCAAGAAGTCAAGACCCAAGATCGGTTTATATGGCAGCTATATCAGGTTATGGACCGATTTGAACTATACTTGGCGCAGTTGTTGGATATCATAACAAAACACGTCATGCAAAAATTCATTCCAATCGGATAAGAATTGCGCACTCTAGAGGCTCAAGAAGTCAAGACCCAAGATCGGTTTATATGGCAGCTATATCAAAACATGGACCGATATGGCCCATTTACAATACCAACCGACCTACACTAATAAGAAGTATTTGTGCAAAATTTCAAGCGGCTAGCTTTACTCCTTCGGAAGTTAGCGTGCTTTCGACAGACAGACGGACGGACGGACGGACGGACGGACGGACGGACGGACGGACGGACAGACGGACGGACATGGCTAGATCGACATAAAATTTCACGACGATCAAGAATATATATACTTTATGGGGTCTCAGACGAATATTTCGGGTAGTTACAAACAGAATGACGAAATTAGTATACCCCCCATCTTATGGTGGAGGGTATAAAAAGTGTTTTTATTGTGTTTTCCAAAAAAGCCAAAATTGTACTCCGCATATCTACAAAGCGGTAAGACCAACAACCTCTACACATATCGCTACAAATAACAATTCTAACTATGCTAAACTGAAACACTTAAAACTGATTCATTCTTCTATTGGTCTTTGTATTCCAAAAATGAATACAGTCTACATTACAGCTTTATCCCGCAATGGTACAAGAGTCAACACAAACTATAAAAATTTTATTTGCAAAGCATCTTTATTATGCGCTCTTTAAAGCGTAATAAATATAATTGGAAGCTTTTGGTAAAATTTTCTTTAAAGAGATAAAAAAATAATATTAAATTTGTTGGCCAAAAAATGCGAAATTTAGCTTTTTCACTTTTTTATACCCACCATCGAAGGATGGGGGTATATTCATTTTGTTATTCCGTTTGCAACACATCGAAATGTCCATCTCCGACCCTATAAAGTATATATATTCTTGATCAGCGTAAAGATCTAAGACGATCTAGACATGTTCGTCCGTCTCTCTGTTGAAATCACGCTACAGTCTTTAAAAATAGAGATATTGAGCTGAAACTTTGCACAGATTCTTTTGTCCATAAGCAGGTTAAGTTCGAAGATGTGCTCGATTTAGGTTCTTAGGCCCATAAAAGCCTCATTTATTATCCGATTTTGCTGAAATTGGGGACATTGAGTTGTATTAGGCCCTTCGACATCCATCGTCAATTTGGCCAAGATCGATTCAGGTTTGGATATAGCTGCCATATAGACCAATCCTCCGATCGGTCTTGCGCCCATAAAAGGTAAGTTTATTGTCCGATTTTGCCAAAATTTGGCACGGTGAGTTGTGTTAGGCCACTATACATCCTTCTCCAATCTGGCCTAGATCGGTCCAGATTTGTATATAGCTGCTATATAAACCGATTTCTCGATTTTGGGCCCATAAAAAGCGCACTTATTGTCTGATGTCGCCGAAATTTGGGACAGTGAGATAAGTTAACCCCCTTGACATCTTTCTGCAATATGGCCCACATCGGTCCAGATTTAGATATGGCTGCCATATAGACCGATCTCTGTGTTAGGTCCTTCAATACTATTTTTCACTTTGGCTCATATGGGTCCAGATTTGGATATAGCTGCCATATAAACCGATCTCTCGATTTAAGGTTTTGGGCCCATAAAAGCGCATTTATTGTCCGATCGCGCCGAAATTTGGGACAGTGAGTTGTGTTAGGCCCCTAGACATACTTATTCAATCTGGCCCTGATCGGTTCAGATTTGGATATAGACCGATCTCCCGTTTTAAAAGCATATTTGTAATCCGATTTCGCTTAAAGTTGAATCAGTAACTTATGTAAGGCTTGTCGACATCTGTGTCGCATATGGTTTAGATCGTTATATATTTGGATATGGTTACCAAGAAGACAAATATTCTGTACAGCAAAATTGGACAATGACTTGTACTTATTAGACCACTCTATATCCGTGTCGAATTTGGTCGAAATCGGACCATATTTCGATAGAGCATCTATGGGGGCATAAATTATGCATTTTTCACGGGATTATGGCGAAAGTTGGTTTACATATATACCGGAGGTGGTGGGTATCCAAAGTTCGGCCCGGCCGAACTTAACGCCTTTTTACTTATTTGATTTAATAGGCTCCCATCTCATCTCACGAAGCTAATCTAGTATTCCGTCTGTAACAACCCGAAATATTGATCTTCGACTCAATATAGTATATATATTCAAGATTCTTTTCACATTCTAAGTCGATCTAACCATGTCAGCCCGTTCGTCTGTCGAAATCACAATAGCGGTCGAACGCTATCGTGAAATTTCTTCTGTGTTAAAGGATAATTCTATATACAGAGACCACCAATGAAAAATATATGGATCGACTCAGTGCCGCTTTTTAATTAATTGTTACTATGTCCATCTGTCTGTGCGTCCTTTCGTGTGGCCCATCTTAATGTGTGTACAAAGTTTAAATCGCAATTTTCATCCGATCGTCTTCAAATCTGGCACTGGCGTTTTTCGGCCTTTACGCAAAAAAAAGTAGTTCGTCTCGTATAATGGAAGTTTTCGACGAGTTCACTTCAAAAAAGTTTGACTTTTTTAACGATGAAAGTACATTTTTACACGAATATGTGACATATATAAAGTTTCTTTACCGTAACAATACATTTCATTCATGATACATGAAATATGTTATTTATTATTTTTATACCGCCACCATAGGATGGGGTATACTAATTTCGTCATTCTGTTTGTAAATCCTCGAAAGACCCCATAAAGTATATATATATTCTTGATCGTTATGACATTTTAAGTCGAACTAGCCATGTCCGACAGTTCATCAATCTGTCCGTCCGTCTGTCTGTCGAAAGCACGCTTACTTTCGAAGGAGTAAAGCTAGTCGCTTGAAATTTTGCACGAATACTTCTTATTAGTGTAGGTCGGTTGGGATTGTAATTTGGCTTTACCGGTCCACATTTTGATATAGCTGCCATATAAACCGATCTGGGATCTTGACTTCTTGAGCCGCTAGAGGGCACAATTCTCATCGGATTTAGCTGAAATTTTGCATGAGGTGTTTTGTTATGACTTTCAACAACTGTGCTAAGAATAGTTCAAATCGGTCCATAACCTATGTCCGATATAAACCGATGCCATATAAACCGATCTGGGGTCTTGACTGCTTGAGCCCCTACAGGGAGTAATTCCTATCCGATTTGGCTGAAATATTGCATAACGTGTTTTGTTATGACTTCCAACAACTGTATAAAAAATGGTTCAAATCGGTCCATAACCAAATGTAGCTGCCATATAAACCGATCTGGGATCTTGACTTCTTGAGCCGCTAGAGGGCACAATTCTCATCCGATTTGGCTGAAATTTTGCATGAGGTGTTTTGTTATGACTTCCAACAGCTATGTTAAGAATAGTTCAAATCGGTCTATAATCTGATATAGCTGCCATATAAACCGATCTGGGGTCTTGACTTCTTGAGCCACTAGAGGACGCAATTATTATCCGATTTGGCTGAAATTTTGCATGAGGTGTTTTGTTATGACTTTCAACAACTGTGCTAAGAATAGTTCAAATCGGTCCATAACCTATGTCCGATATAAACCGATGCCATATAAACCGATCTGGGGTCTTTACTTCTTGAGCCTCTACAGGGAGTAATTCCTATCCGATTTGGCTGAAATATTGCATAACGTGTTTTGTTATGACTTCCAACAACTGTATTAAGAATGGTTCAAATCGGTCCATAACCAAATGTTGCTGCCATATAAACCGATCTGGGGTCTTGACTTCTTGAGCCACTATAGGGAGCAATTATTATCCGATTTAGCTTAAGTTTTGCATGAGTTGTTTTGTTATAACTTTCAACAACTGAGCTGTGAATAGTTCAAATCGGCCCATAACCTCATATAGCTGCCATATAAACCGATATGGGATCTTGACTTCTTGAGCCTCTAAAGGGCGCAAGTATTATCGGAGTTGGCTGAAATTTTGTACAAGGGCTTCGCATGAATCGGTTTATAGCCTAATGCAGCACCCCTATAAACCGATCTCTCTATTTTACTTCTTCAGCCCCTAAAGTGCGCAATTCTTACTAGATTTGGCTGAAATTTTACACAATGACTTCTACTATGGTCTCCAATATTCTGTTAAATTATGTTCCGAAATGAACCATAACTTTTGCTCTTTAATTTTGATCACATCGAAAAATACCCCAAGTTCATTTTAATGTTTCAGCACAAAACAAATAAAAATTTATTTATTTATTATTTACTTCGATGTTACTAAATAATAAACTTCCCTCCAATTTTCCATTAGGAAACAGGGTTTACTTTTTCAATGAGTGCAGGCCTATTAAAGTCTAAGCTATATGATAAGGGGCCTCCTTTTTTATGCCCTCTGTCTTTTGGCCTAAAAATGTGATATATGAACATTTTCGTGATGATCGATTAACAAGTGCGATTTCCACCTTAATTACCACAAGTAAGAAGAACTTTGGATGCCCACCACCTTAGATATATATGTAAACCAAATTCCGGTGAAAAATGCATAGCCTATGCCCTATAGCAGCTACATCGAAATATGGTCCAATTTGGACCAAATTCGACATGGATATTTATGTTATAATAAGTAAAAGTCATTGTTCAATTTTGTAGAATAAAATTTTGGTTTTTTGGTAGCCATATCCAAATAAAGACCGATCTGAACCATATACGACACAGATGTCAAAAGCCTAACATAAGTTCAGTGAAATCGGATTATAAATGCACCTTTTCAATCGAGATATCGGTCTATATGGCAGCTATATCCAAACCTGGACCGATTTGGACCAAGTTGCAGAAAAATGTCGAAAAGCCTTACACAACTCACTGTCCCAAATTGCGGCTATATCGGACAATAAATGCGACATTTATGGCCCCAAAAACTTTAAATCGAGAGATCGGTTTATATATGAGAGCTATATTCAAATCCGAACTGATCTGGGCCAAATTGAAGAAGGATGTCGAATGGCCTAACACAACTCACTGTCCCAAGTTTCAGCAAAATCGGATAATAAATGTGGCTTTTATGGGCCTAAGAACCTAAATCGGCTGATCGGTCTATATGGAAGCTATATTCAAATCTGGACCGATCTGGGCCAAATTCAAGAAGAATTTCGAAGGGTCTAACACAACTCACTGTCCCAAATTTTAATAGAATCGGATAATAAATGTGGCTTTTATGGGCCTTAGACCCTAAATCGGCGTATCGGTCTATATGGGGGCTATATCAAGATATAGTCCGAAAAAAGACTCGTGCAAAGTTTCAGGTCAATATTTCTATTTTTAAAAACTGTAGGGTGATTTCAACATACAGACGGACGGACATGTCTAGATCGTCTTAGATTTTTACGCTGATCAAGAATACTTACAGCGGTCAAAAAAAGTATTCATCATTCAATGTTTTTTTTTTAATAAGTCTACAAAAGACAATTGGAATAAAAACATATTAAACTAATGATGCAGTAGTGCTTGTGTGATATATATGTACACAATTTCCAATAGTATTTATTGGAACAAAAAGGGCCATTTTACAGCTGAACACAAAAAATTAAACAAAAAAAGTATTCATCATTGCAAAAAAACAAAAAAATAAATAACATACATAATTTAAAAAAATTAATACTTTGTTATTCGACCACCGCGTCTTATAACTTCTTTTAAACGGTTTGACATCGATTGGACTAATTTAGCGGTTATATTTTGGTCTATATTAGTCCATTTCTCCATTATCACCTGTTGCATTTGACTCTTGCTCGAAAAATTGCGCGTTCCCAATTTGCGTTCGAGATGTTCCCAAAGATGTTCAATTGGGTTCAAGTCGGGACTTTGAGGAGGAGTTTTAATGACTTTGGGGCAGTTATACAGCATCCACATCTTGGTATTTAAAGCAGAATGTTTGGGGTCATTATCTTGATAATATTGAAAGTTATTACCAAGCCCAAGTTTTACAGCACTATCTTTTAAATTCCTCTTTAAAATGTCAATGTAATACTTATGATTCATTACTCCATTAATAATTTCAAGATTTCCCGCTCCTGAAGCCGCCATACACCCCCAAACCATTAAACCACCTCCACCATGTTTTACAGTAGCAACTGTGTTTCGTTCTTCAAGCTCTGTATTTGGTTTTCTGTACACAATGACCTTTCCATCGCACCCAAAAAGATTAAACTTGCTCTCGTCTGCAAAAATGACTGTTTTCCAAAATGATTCGGGCTGTTTTACATACATTTTTGCGAAGTTTAGCCTTTTCACTCGGTTTATTTTATTTATAAAGGGCTTCTTACGTGCAGTTCTTCCTCTGTAACTATGCCTTTTGAGTGTATTTCGAATTGTTTGTGTAGTAACTTCCTTCCCTAAATATTCCATAGTGTTTTTACGAAGAATGGTCGCATTTGTCTTCGGAGTTTTCTGAACTTGCCGCACTAGCCAACGCACATCTCCAACTGAAAGTGCTTTTGGTCGACCAGATCTTGGTTTATTGTCAACAGTTTTCGTTTCTGTCCACTTTCTGATGATGGATTGTATAGTAGATCGTGGTCTATTTAATATTTCACTGATAGTTTTTTGAGTTAAACCATTCCTGTGGTGTTTTATTATCAAAACTTTTACCTCATCAGAAACCTCGTTTTGCTTACGACCCATTTTGACAAAAACTATATTTTCAATGAAATTAAATATTTGCTGTCAAGGGCAAAGCCTCCTTTACTAAATAAAACAGAAAAGGGGGATTCCCAAATAATATTTGAATTTGACTTTGATGATAGCACATCAATGATGAATACTTTTTTTGTTCTGTTTTTAGTGTTATTATATAAAATTGCATTTTTTGCGCTAATTAAATTTATTTTTTGAATTTATTTTAAAACATATTACGAAAAATAAACTATTGCATAAAACTACATTATTTGTTTACTTTAAATTTTCTTCAATTACCCAAAATAAGTGAATTTATTATCAATTTAGCTAATGATGAATACTTTTTTTGACCGCTACTTTATGGGGTCAGAAATGGATATTTTGATGTCGGATATTTTGATGACGGAATGATAAAATGAATATACCCCATCCTTCGGTGGTTATAAAAAAACAACAGGCGGACTATCAGAACAAAAAGGGTATGCGGAGA
This sequence comes from Stomoxys calcitrans, assembly GCF_963082655.1. NCBI lineage: Eukaryota > Metazoa > Arthropoda > Insecta > Diptera > Muscidae > Stomoxys > Stomoxys calcitrans. Next base: position 66,330,665 of record NC_081555.1, read on the forward strand.
GACGGACATGGCTAAGCCGAATTAGAAGGAATTTCTGAGTGCAACTACACATTTTATCACAGCCACAGTAGTGGTGTAGAGTAAAGTTTTTGGTTTTGTAATTCGTTCCATATAAATGTATATTTAGTTTTCCAATTTCGTGCTAGGACCTCAAATACTCGACTAAATTCCTTAGACAGCACAAATACTTCGTATTTTGCTTATTGGGATCGAAAGAAAGAACGTGGAGGGTATGCGTTTCAATAAAAAAAATACTTGATGTTTTTGTCTCTAGAAATTCTTGTTGTTTTTCCTTGTATCTAGTAACCATTTGTGTGTTGCTTTTGTCAATGCACATACCAGCATTTGTGTTCCTAAGGCAAAACTTTAAAAATGTCTTTCTCAGTCAAAAAGAAAAGGAAAACATTTTGTGTGTGACAATGTGCCTATACCAATGACGAGCACACAATTGCAATTATTTGAAAGCACATGGACTTGCTTGGGATTATTTTCTTTTGTACGTACACATCACTGGTCTATACCCTCAAAACATCGCCCTTTCACTGTAGTAGGCGAAATATAGGAGAATAATTATTGGTCCCGTAGGAGAGATATAGGAGAATAATTATCGTTTTCGACTATCGAAACCATTAAGGAGATTTTGGTTTTACAGCAAAAGAAAGGCCCTGTTATCGTATGCGAAGCCGCTAAACTGTTAAGTTACATTCAATAATGCTTCGTTTATTTTATAGTTTTATAGAGGAAAAATTTTAACACAATTAGTTTGTTTGACGTCGAAATGTCCAAAACGTTTAATTTTTTTTTTGTTTGCGTGTAGAGATGAAACCCACCAAAATTATAAGAAATCGATTCATATTCGGATATGTCTCATATATATGTGCGACCAACTTTGAGGAATATACCCGATTTTTGAATTCTAAAGGAGAAAAAAAGTATTCGTCGCAAATTCTTGCATGAAACATTTTGTCGTAAACAAAGTCCCAACGTAATTTACAAATAAAGCTAATTTAGGTGCAATGGGTGCAGCCCCATATGAACTGGTCTACGAGTTTTAAATTCTTCATTCCATAGACACCTTAATTTTTAACCGATTTAGCCCAGAACGGGCTGTCAATAAATATCGATTTATTTTTTAAATTCGGTGATCTTACTTTCATTTCATGCATCGTGTAAGTAGTAATATATATTCTTTTTTAACCGTTGTTTTTTTTCTTCACAAATCGAGTTAAAATTCGAAAGTGTTTTATATTGCCAGAGGTCGTCACAATTAAAACGATATGGACGTTGTCCTCCAGGATTTCAAAACTAGCACTGTTTCAAAACAACCACTCAAACATGCTCCCCTCCAATGTGTGTGGAAATAATTTTAAAGGCTTTTCACTTCCTTTTGCTATCGATTTGTCGCTTAGGGGGGAAATTGAACACAAAAACCGAAAGAAAGAAAAAAGTTCTTCGCCCTCGTGGATGCAATGTTAACCAACAAAGCCAAATAAACTTGTTTTTCACAGTGGTTTTTGTTCACTTTATATGTTCTGCCTCGGGCCTTGTTCTGCCATTCTAACCAAACACACCAGCAGAAACCCACAGACAATTGAAAACAACGAGTGTTAACCCATAAGTATATCTACCTTATCGCAGATCGCAGACATTTTATAGACAAAGTTTACTTCCTGAACAAGTTTTTTTATTTAAGCGAATATGTTTTTTTAGAACAGTTCCTATTAATTTTTTATTTACAATAAACTTCTGGGGTTAATTAAAACAAGGATATATGAAAGTGGATTGGAATACGTTAGTAATGTATGCCGCTATTGACTTCACTTGAAATTCAAAAAAATGACTTAAACATAAAAGATTAATAATTTATCGTTTTAGGATACCACTTTCATTTCGATTTGGAACCAACCAAGTTCATCCGTAATGGAAAAACTTCTTTCATAATAATAAATTTTGCCCGGTTGAAGTTATGTCATCTAGTAAAGAATGTTTTCAAGTATTTCAAAATTAATAATGTTTTTTTTTTTTTTTGTTTATGGTCTTGGGGTAATTGTTGTCTGTTCATAAATACAACCCTCGTATAATCTCTTTTACACTCGTATTTATATTGCTATAAAGATATGAGTTTACGTTGTCCATTTCCCAAACAATCGTCCTTAGCGAATACTAAAAATTTTTTTTATGCCTACTGAAATAACAGACTAACTTCAAATATTTTGCGTAAACTTTTTTGAATGCATGTATTTACAGAAAATGGAGGCAAAACATTATCAATTAAAACTCGTCTAAACGAAAAACAAAACAACTTTAACCCCGGATGGAAAGGTAGAAAAATAATTGGATACCAAATTAAATCCCGATAAATGTACAAGCATTCCCATGTTCAGTGATGACAAAAACGAAACCAGCCTTACCATACATGTTGTATATGAGACATTAAATAAAATTTAAAAATTCAACCTTGTTACAATAGATTCTGCTTTTATTTACTACTCGAAATATTCGTCTGAGACTCCATAAAGTATATATATTCTTGATCGTCGTGACACGTCCGTCCGTCCATCTGTCTGTCGAAAGCACGCTTAATTTCGAAGGAGTAAAGCTAGCCGCTTGAATTTTTGCACAAATACTTCTTATTAGTGTAGGTCACTTGAGATTGTAAATGGGCCATATCGGTCCATGTTTTGATATAGCTGCCATATAAACCGATCTTGGGTCGATTGGAATGATATTTTGCACAACGTGTTTTGTTACTATTTCCAACAACTGCGCCAAATATGGTTCAAATCGGTCCATAACCTGATATAGCTGCCACATAAACCGATCTTGGGTCTTGACTTCTTGAGCCTATAGAGTGCGCAATTCTTATCGGATTTGAATGAATTTTTGCACGAAGTATTTTGTTATGATATCCAACAACTATGCTTAGTATGGTTCAAATCGGTTCATAACCTGATATAACCTGATCCTTAACGGGTATAGCTCCATTGTTTGCGTATAAAGAGATACCAGGCAAAGAACTCGGTTTTCTGATAAATTCTGAAGCAAAAATAAAGAAAATTTTAACATGTAAAAGATTAAATTTAACAAGTAAGAGCGTGCTATCTTCGGCCGTGCCGAATCTTATATACCCTCCACCATGGATCGCATTTGTCGAGTTCTATGCGCGATATCTTTTTTTAGGCAAACAAAGAATATTGAATAGGAACTGTTATGCTATTGGAGCTATATCAAGTTATTGCCCGATTCGGATCATAAATGAATGCTGAACATTGTATTTAGAAGTCATTGTGAAATATTTCAGTTCATTCGGATAAGAATTGCGCCTTATAGGGGCTCAGGAAGCAAAATTGGGAGATAGGTTTATATGCGAGCTGTATCAAGCTATTTATCGATTCAGACCATATTAGACACGTATATTGTAAAGTCATGAGAGAAGCCGTTGTACAAAATTTCTGCCAAATCGGATGAGAATTGCGTCCTCTAGAGGCTCAAGAAGCCAGAACCCAGATAGGTTTATATGGCAGCTTTATCAGGTTATGTACCGATTTGCACCATACTTCGCACAGTTATTGGAAGTCATAACAAAGCGCCTCATGCTAAATTTCAGCCAATCGGATGAGAAATTGCGCCCTCCAGTGGCTCAAGAAGTCAAGATTCAAGATCCGTTTATATGGCATCTATATCAAAACATGGACCGATTTTGCCCATTTACAAGCCCAACCGTCCTACACTAATAAAAAGTATTTGTGCAAAATGTCAAGCTGCTAGCTTTACTCCTTCGAAAGTTAGCGTGCTTTCGACAGACAGACGGACGGACCGACAGACGGATAGACGGACGGATGTGGCTAGATTGACTAAAAATGACGATTAAGAATATATATACTTTATGGGGTCTCAGGCGAATATTTCGAGTAGTTACAAACAGAATGACGAAATTAGTGTACGCCCATCCTATGGTGGAGGATATAAAAATCTTTCAGCAAAGAAAATTTTAGAAAATTTTACCTCGTTATCTTTAAAGTTGGAACCACATGTTCTAAGTGTATAATAAAGGAAGACGAAATAATCTAACAGCAATGCAGATAATATTCAATGTATGATGTGGTGTTGTGCAGGTGAGGGATTTTCCTCTCACCCTCATCCATGGATTGTTTACAAAATTTACAATAACTTTGCTGTATCACATTTTGATATCGGATTCCTCAAACAAAGGTTATGCAATCGAGTCGGAATCGGAACGAGTAGAGATATCATCATGATTTATTCAGAGTTTATAGACAAAATGGTGTTTGAAATGGTGAAATGTACCAATATATAAAAACTTCGCTAAAATGCTAAATTTTGAAATATTAAGTTACGAATCGAATAAATTTTGATAGGTAGTTATTCGCTTTACAATTTAGTAGCCTTCCCAACGATATGAAATAAATTTCAATAAGTTAGCAAATGGTCACACAAAGGAAGACGAAATAATCTAACAGCAATGCAGATAATATTCAATGTATGATGTGGAGTTGTGCAGGTGAGGGATTTTTCTCTCACGCTCATCCATGGATTGTTTACAAAATTTACAATAACTTTGCTGTATCACATTTTGATATCGGATTCCTCAAACAAAGGTTATGCAATCGAGTCGGAATCGGAACGAGTAGAGATATCATCATGATTTTTTCAGAGTTTATAGATAAAATGGTGTTTGAAATGGTGAAATGTACCAATATATAAAAACTTCGCTAAAATGCTAAATTTTGAAATATTAAGTTACGAATCGAATAAATTTTGATAGGTAGTTATTCGCTTTAAAATTTTGTAGCCTTCCCACCGATTTGAAAAAAATTTCAATAAGTTAACAAATGGTCACGCAATTTCACAAACACCGACGATAAATTGATTAAAAATTAAAAAAAAAAAATTGTTTTAAGTCCAATAACTTTTAAACCCTTAGAGAAGTTCTACGAGCTTTATCTCGAGGTGACCAACTTTCAAGTCCCAAGGATCATTTACTAGGGACTCAAAATATTGCATACTTATTGTAAAATACCACAACTTTGGCTGTGCAAAGTTTCTTTTATATATCTCTACACTCATTCAAATTTGTTATTCAAAACAGCAAAAGTGTTTGCTAAAACAGCAGTTTTCGTCTGCTGAAAATGGGAACACAGACATTACTGCTGTGTCAGCAAACATAAGGCTGCTGTATTAGCAAATATTTCTTACTGCTATTTCAACCAACAAATCTGCTGTTTTGAGTACACAAGTCTGCTGAAACAAAAATGTATGCTACTTTTTATGTTTGCCTGTTACTTGTTTTGATTACTTAAGGCATTTTTATAGGTTTCCACTGAGACACACATTTACATTTGTGTTCTATTTTTTCTTCGAACATCCCCTTCATAAATAAGCAGCAGTCATTTTCAACAAACAATAGACTTTTCAGAGTAAGCCTGCTACTCTGAAATTGCAATACTACTGCTGCAAAGGGCAGGCTATGGAGATCACGATTCCGAAGCTAACCAAGCTTCATCATCAGTCCATTTTACCCCAAAAAGATTACATGCTTCCACCTACTCACTAATTAATGAGCTATGCAATGGTGCATAGCTTAATTATGAAGTGGATGTTAAAGAAAAAATAGGACACATACATATGCAAATGTGTGTCTTAGTGGATGTTTATAATCACCATTGAATGTATACATTCCATAACCTTTTTCTTTAAATTTAGATACAAAAGGCCATGCCAGTCGTGTGCACATTAGTAGAGCAATAACAAAAAATGCGAGCTAGCTCAGCCACATTTCGAAATGTATACCAGTGAATGGAACGAGTAGCTTCTTTACAGCTATACTCCACAAATTAAAATCATCTCTTCCAACAAAATCAAATAATCGAAACAAGTAACAGTCAACCATAAAAGTAGTATACAATTTTTTTTCAGCAGACTTGTGTACTCAAAACAGCAGAGTTTGTTAGTTGAAATAATTTCAGAAGACAAAAGCTGCTGGTTTAGCAAACACTTTTGCTGTTTTGAATAACAAATTTGGTTGAGTGTAGTTTAGAATAGAAGACTGGCTGCTGAAAAGTCTCTTGTTTCCTGAAAAAGTCTTCTGCTTAATCTATGATGGAAATAAAGAGTGATTTTTTAAGAGCTATAGGAAAGTTCTAAAAAAAAAAAAAATCAGAAAAATTCATGAAATCATTAATTGAATCGATCGTACGTTTCGTATAATTTAATATTTAAAGATTATTTCATGAAAATGTTGACCGTGACTGCGCCACAAATAGTCCATCTTTCCAACATTTCGGCCGGAATGCTTCTGGCTGATCCTCATCCCAAAATCGACAATTCTGCTTATTTACCTACCCATTGAGCTTCGTCGCTGAACAAAATTTTTCGCGCGATGAACTTTCTTAACATAGCACGATTTTTGATAATTTAATTCAATAATTTGCTAGCGTTGTTCGTTTCTAAGACGATTCATGGTTAAATTATAGACCAAACTGAAGATGTCTGACAGTGAAACAAAACACAAAACGTGCGTGATCTTTTTAAATCAGTGTTTCCAAAAAGATAATAGCTAAAAAATCACCCTTTATAATGATAGAGAAATTTTTGGAAAGAAAAGAGAAGAAAAAGGTTCCGATCACACACACACTGATGTTATCCTTTTTTTTGTTGTTTGTTACACACTTTGAATATAAAAGGGTTTTGAAGAGAGGCAACGCACTTACGCTTCATAATAAAGTAAAGAGGGTAATTGTTATTGTAAAAAGGGTAATTGTACACAGAAAAAAAAAATGGTTTCAAATACGAAATTAATTAAACCAATTAACTTTTTAATTAAATCGGCTTCAATCACGAGAATGATGATACCAATCACAGTTTTTGAAAAAGGTGATTGAAAATGAAAATAATACCAATAAAAAAAGGATATTCAATTAAAGGCGTACTAAGTTCGGCCGCTACGAATCTTATATACACTCCACCATGGATTGCATTTCTAAAGGTAAACAAAGCATAATGAATAAGAATTGCTATGCTATTGGTGCTATACCAAGTTATAAACCGATTAGGGCCATACTTGGTTTGGCTGTTGTAGACCAAAGTGGAAATCATTGTGCAAAAGTAAAGCATAATCGGATAAGAATTGAGTCCTCTATGGGCTCAGGAAATATAATTGGGAGATCAGTTTATATTGAAGCTATATCAGATTATGAACCGATTTATACCATACTTAGCACAGTTGTTGAAAGTCATAACAGAACACCTCTAGCAAAGTTACAACCAAATCTGGTAATAATGCGCTATTTGAGGCTCAAGAAATCAAGATCCGAAATCGGTTTATATGGCAGCTGTATCAGAAAATCATAACAAAAATTTCAACCAAGTCCAATAAGAAATTGCGCCCTCCAGTGGCTCAAGAAATCAAGATCCAAGGTCGGTTTATATGACAGCTATATCAAAACATGGACCGATATGGCCTATTTACAATCCCAACCGATCTACACTAACATGAAATATCTGTGCAAAATTCCAAGCGGCTAGTTTTACTCCTTCGAAAGTTAGCGTGCTTTCGGCAGACGGACGGACATGTCCCTAGATCGACTTAAAATGTGATGACAATCAAGAATATATATACTTTATGGGGTCTTAGACGAATATTTCCAGGTGTTATAAACGGAAAGACATCCTATGGTGGAGGGTATAAAATTATTTAAATTATTTAATATTTAAAATACATTTTTTAATTGATAAAATAAAAAAAATGTTTGAAATTTTGAACATTTTCACTTTGAACCAATTATGAAATGACTGAAATTTTCGAAATTTCCAATTAAGTTTTTAATTGTATCAATTTTAAAATTAATTGAAATCATTGAATTAGGCGCAAATGTGATACAATTTTTTTTCGAAAAGCGCGTATGGCTTGGCACTAGATGCCGATGCAACTTGGTGCACATATGTTAACCTCCTGGAACACGAATTTGAGGTCTTTGTCTGGGCCCATGATCAATTGTAAAATACAAAATACCACCATTTGCGGATTGTGGGAACGTGTTGATATAAATTTGCCAAAACATAGGACTTATGGTTCTTTAAAATGCACTTCCGTAAAAATACTTATATGCATGTTTTGATCATATTATATATGATTAGAATTACGTCTAGAGAATTAATAATTTAATCGAAATTCTGTTTGTTTGGTAGTTTTACCTTACATATAAAAAGTATTTAGTAAATTTTCGAGCGACTAGACTTTTTCCAAAAACGAACGGTCAACAGTGCCCAATTGTTAAGATGGGATATAACATAGAGTCGAACGGTCAACAGTGCCCAATTGTTAAGATGGGATATAACATAGAGTCGAAACAGCATAACTGTAATACGATTTAGTAAGAAATCCCGCCTTAATATAGCAGATTTTGTTAGCTGAAATAGCAGTACCAAATATTTGCTAAAACGGAAGCTCCATGTTTGCCGAAACAGTCATGCATGTTTTCCCAGTTTCAGGAAAAAAGTGATATTTCACCTAACATTTTTGCTATTTTGAATCACAAATTTAGCTGAGTGTGGTTTAACCTTGCCATTTCAAACATAAGTACGATTAAAAATGGAAGAGAGAATTTTTTTCAGGACGATTTTTATACCCTCCATCATAAGATGGGGGTGCACTAATTTCGTCATTCTGCTTGTAACTACTCGAAATATTCGTCTGAGACCCCATAAAGTATATATATTCTTGATCGTCGTAACATTTTATGTCGATCTAGCCATGTCCGTCCGTCTGTCCGACCGTCCGTCTGTCCGTCTGTCTGTCAAAAGCACGCTAGTAAAGCTAGCCGCTTGAAATTTTGCACAAATACTTCTTATTAGTGTAGGTCGATTGGTATTATAAATGGGACATATCGGTCCATGTTTTGATATAGCTGCCATATAAACCAATCTTGGGTCTTGACTTCTTGATCCTCTAGAGTGCGCAAATCTTATCCGATTGGAATGAAATTTTGCACGACGTGTTTTGTTATGATACTTAACAACTGTGCCAAGTATGGGTCAAATCGGTCCATAACCTGATATAGCTGTCATATAAACCGATCTTGGGTCTTGACTTCTTGAGCCTCTAGAGGGCGCAATTCTTATCCGATTTGAATGAGTTTTGGCACGTAGTATTTTGTTATGATATCCAACAACTGTGCCAAGTATGGTTCAAATCGGTTCATAACCTGATATAGCTGTCATATAAACAGATATAGGGACTTGACTTCTTAAGCTTCTAGAAGTCACAATTCCTATCCGATTTGACTGAAATTTTTCATGACGTATTTTATTCTTACTTTCAACAACTGTGTCAAATAAGGTTCAAATCGTTTCATAACCTGATATAGCTGTCATATAAACCGATCTGGGATCTTGACTTCTTGAGCCTCTAGAGGCCGCTATTATTATCCGATTTGCCTGAAATTTTGTACGACGTATTCTCTCACGACCATCAACATACGTGTTTATTATGGTCTGAATCGGTCTATAGCCCGATACAGCTCCCATATAAATCCATCTCTCTATTTTACTTCTTGGTCCCCAAAGGGCGCATGTATATAATTTAATTGTGGTTCAAACCGGACCATATCTTGATATCGCTCTAAAAGCAGAGCAAATCTTTTCTTATATCCTTTTTTTGCCTAAGAAGAGATGCCGGGAAAAGAACTCAACACATGCGTTCCACGGTGGAGGGTATATAAGATTCGGCCTGGCCGAACTTAGCACGCTTTTACTTGTTTTAATCTTCTTAAATGGAGCACCCTCAACCTGTGTGTTAGATGCACTATCGATCCGATCAGTGGTTCGCACGCGTCTTAGTGTGACGCCAAACGAGCAATCTGATCCGCATGGAAGCTGGACGTCGGAAAGCTGCGATCACAACAGGTGGCACGGCATACTCCACTCGGCTGGCCCAATTGCTTGAAGAAAGCACTCCCTGTCCCAATAGTATAGAAAAGCAATTGCAAACTATTCCCTCAACAGCCGTACCTGGGTACCAAATGCCTCTGCCTCCACCAAGGAACGCATGGTACGACCAAGAGTGTCAAAAAGCTTGGTCTCCTTTGCCTGGCGAAGGAGACGTATTGAGAGAAAAGGATGGAGGTCCGAATGAAGAAGAATGAAGTCCGAATATTCTACCAGAGGATTACACATCAAACCGATGGCATTGGTACAAGCACATCCTTCTGCAGAAACAATGCAGGAAATCTGGTAACAGATACAGATTGTGTACTGAGGATATGGAAAGAAAAATTTTCCCAACTGCTGGTATCCGATGATTATTTCCATTAATGTACCACAGAACCAATCCCTGATGATGGTATAGTATTTGTACCACCTAGTCAGAACGTCGTTCACCAAGCAGTCGATCGAACTATCAGCTCGATGATTGGAACCTTAGCATACTATGTCCCGCACACAAGAAAGGGGAGAAGATGATTTGTGCCAACTACAGAGATATAAGTCTCTTCCCCATCGCATACAAGATACTATTGAGCGTGCTGTGTGAAAGATTAAAGTCTAAAGTCCACCAAAATTGGACCTATCAGTGCGGCTTTAGACTTGATATATCCACCATAGACCAGATATTTACACTGCGCCAAATCCTGGAAGGATCCGAGAAGAAAAAGTTAACAACTACCATCTGTGCGTTAACTACAAAGACGCCTTCGGCAGCCATATACGTTAAAAGGTATTTCAAGCTATGTCTGAGTTTGGTATCCCCTGCAAAACCTTTATGACTTTGCAGAATGCCGCTTGCTTATAAACGCTCCTCAGTAAAAATTGGAAAGAACCTCTCCGAACCGTTCAATACCAAACGAGGTTTCAGGCAGGAAGAAAGCCTTTCGGATGATCTCTAATATATCCGCTGATGTGGATTATACAACATGAATGTGTGAATAGGCATGGTACACTACTCACAAAAGTCGTCGACATTGATATTTTGGGTCCGTCACCGGAAGATGCAATTACATCGTTGAAAGTATCGAAAGCGAATCAATGGAAATGGGTCTGGCAGTAAATGGAGATAAGAAAAAGTGGACGGTTTCAACCCCCGCACAGTCCTTTACATCCGAGCGGATAAACAGGGACAACTTTGGAATAGAAACTTCTCTACATCTAGCTCGACGCCGCCGTAATATAACAAATGACACCAGTTTTCAAATAAAATGAAAATCATACTATACAAGATACTGATACTGCCCGTGCTGTTGAAGCATGGGAAAAAAATGTTTTCGGAAAATTTTAGATTTTTCCTAGTTCGTAAGATTTTAGCAATGACAACTAGCTGAAGAACCAAACTTAAAAATAAAGTTCGTGTCCTTAAATTTTATTTCCTATTCACTAAGATATATCTTATTAACAATCCGTTTCTTATTTCGAGAGCTGATTGATTCTATTTTTACTTCACAGATGACTGACCAATTATTAATTTTTGATAAATTTCTTTTTTATACCCACCACCGAAGGATGGGGTGTATTCATTTTGTCGTTCCGTTTGCAACACATCGAAATATCTATTTTCTACCCTATAAATTATATACATTCTTGATCAGAGTAAAAATCTAAGACGATCTCGACATGTCCGCCCGTCTGTCTGTTGAAATCATGCTACAGTCTTTAAAAATAGAGATATTGAGCTGAAATTTGCACAGATTCATTTTTTTCCATAAGCAGATCGAAGAAGAAGGCTATATCGGACTATATCTTGATATAGCCCCCATATAGACCGATCCGCCGATTTAGGATCTCAGGCCCATAAAAGCCACATTTATTATCAAATTTTGCTGAAATTTGAGACAGTGAGTTGTGTAAGGCCAGCCGACATCCTTCGTCAATTTGGCTCAGATCGGTCCAGATTTGGATATAGCTGCCATATAGACCGATCCTCCGATTTAGGGTCTTAGTCCCACAAAAGCCACATTTATTATCCGATTTTGCTGAAATTTGTGCCAGTGAGTTGTGTTTGGCCCTTCGATATTCTTCGTCAACTTGGCCCAAATCGGTCCAGATTTGCTTATAGCTGCCATGTATACCGATATCTCGATTCAAAGTCTTGGCCCCATAAAAGGCGCATTTATAATCCGATATCACTGAAATTTGACATAGTGACTTATGTTAGGCTCTTCGGTTTATTTTAAGATATAGCTACTAAGAAGACCAATATTTTGTTAAACACAATTGAACAATGACTTGTACTTATTAGTATTTGGTCAAAATCGGAACATATTTCGATATAACTGCTATGGGACATAAGGTTACATTTTTCACCGGATTTTGGCAAAAGGTGGTTTAAATATATGCCCGAGGTGGTGGGTATCCAAAGTTCGGCCCGACCGAACTCAACGCCCTTTTACTTGTTTAAACTTAGCATTTTAACCCAATCGGTCTATATGACAGCTATATTCAAATCTGGGCCGATCTGGGCCAAATTCAAGAAGGATGTCGAAGGGCCTATTACAACTCACTATCCTAAATTTCAGCAAAATCAATTAATAAATGAGGCTTTTATGGGCCTAAGACCCTAAATCGGCGGATCGGTCTATATGGGGGCTATATCAAGATACAGTCCGATATAGCCCATCTTCGAACTTGACCTGCTTAGGGACAAAAAAGAATCTGTGCAAAGATTCACCTCAATATCTCTATTTTTAAGGACTGTAGCGTGATTACAACAGACAGACAGACGGACATGGCTAGATCGTCTTAGATTTTTTCGCTGATCAAGAATATATATACTTTATAGGGTCGGAAATGGGTATTTCGATATGTTGCAAACGAAACGAAAAAAAAAATAAATATAACCCATCATTCGGTGGTGGGTATAAGATACTAATCGTTTAAAGACACTCATATTTGTATGGCTATTTTGCATCTTAACTAAGGTACACTGATGTCTTGTTCCAAAGTCAATTTCGTAATTTTCAACGATTAGATTTAATTATATTCGATTTTTGTCTGTAACAACTAGACGCCAAGTTAAGGATTATCTAAATCAAAATCATCAAATAAGTCAAAAAAAAAAAAAATCCTCAATATCAAGGAAAATACCTTTCAACAAAAGAAATTGCAAATTTTGCCCATGAACATTCCACTAAGGAACAGGGGCAAACTAAAGAAATATTCCTTAAAAAGTTGGAGAATTTAACATCTTTAAATTAAGTTTGCTAATCTTTGGAGCAAAACTTTAAAACTAGGACAAAATTTGTTCAGTGTACTTGAGAAAGCCGGTGTGATAGTATTTGGAGTGTTGAGAAAGGATCCCTCCTTAAATATAGGCGTCTTATCAACCATTACCTGTATGAGCTGTATGACGATGAAAGCATAGTTAAACACATATAAATAAAACGGCTGCGTAGGCCAGGGCATTTTCTCAGAATGAAGAAGCTCCAGGGATGAAGTCTTTTGAACGTGACCATAATAGAACACACAAAAGGGTAGGACCAAAACTCCGATGGAGTGACCAAGAGGAGGAAGACATATCGAATCTTTGTGTTACAGATTGGAGAACGAGCTCAGAAAATCCAGGCGCTTGGAAATCTGTTCTACATTCAGCTAGAGGAACAAATGTTCTATAATGGCAAACAAAAGTGAGTAAATGAACCATCCTTCAAAAACATCTGCATCGTATTCCTTTAAATTTTTTGATAACTCTTAGTGGTTTTCCTTTTGCTCAGTAATTCGATAGCAACATCTTCCATGGGAAAAATATGCTAAACGCCAATACGCTGTACACACTTTAGTGTTGTGCTAAATCACAAAGTATTTGTAAAATTCTTACACATGCTTAGGGACAAAATTACTTTTATTGCACACGATGACACGGCCCAAACACTTACACCAACCTAAAGGTGGCAATTATGTCTTAAGTTCTTCGGACTCATATTAATTTATTGGTTTAATTACATGCCGGGAGCAGCATCTTAGAATGTAATCCCTGAATGCAAACGACTTAAGGTTGTTCACCGAGATTTTTATACATGAGGCAAGAACATATGGTCACATAGGTAAGACATGATAATGTATACAGTACAGGGTGAACCAATAACAACCGTTTTTCTCGAAAATGCAACTATGGAACAAAGCAGAGTGAAACTAACTTCTCACAATATCAATTGAGTGCTTCCCGTTTCAAACATATGCCCAATGATAACAATACCCTTTGTTTTGTATCGAGTCCGAGGTACGTGTGACCTTTGCTACAACATTTTTCGTAATATCGGGCAAAAAATAAGCCTTTTATTACCTCAAGACATAAAATCTGGAGACCGGTCTATAAGGCAGACATTCATTGTTCCAAATTTTAGCTATATCGTAAAATAATTGCTCTTTTCATGGGCTCAAAACCTCGACCCTTTCACAGAAGAAGTCCTCAACAGAGGAAATTATTTTAATAGTCGACTGCAAAACAAATTTTGGCGTTGATTTATGTTATTGTGCTGATCTACAGCTAAGCTATGAACAGCTGTACAAAAATGGGGATCAAGATTTAGGTGAGTGTAGTGTATTCCTACAGATCGTTTAGTTTGTAGTGGGCATAGATTGCTAAAAGTTTCCAATTCAATGCTTTACTTGGTTTAGACCAAACTTGGCCATAACCGATGTCATCGTGCAAAATTTCACCGAAATTAGACAATAATGGCAACCTCTATGGTCACAAAAAGTCATGCCGGTTGATCCGTAAATATTGCAGCTATATCTTGATATGAAGTACAATGCAAATTTACCCATGAACATTACAATAACGAACAGGGGCAAACTCAAACATCAAGATAAGTATCTCTGCAAAATTTGAAGACAGCTTTAATTTTCAGTTTTCATTGACCCCATTGACTACCAAGGTCCTTTCAGGAAAGCATTTTGCCATAGACAAGTAAACTAACATACATTTATTCTTGATAATTGTTTTTTTTTTTTTTTTTCTTTCTGGAGTGCTACATAAGGGAAAACAATTTTTTCGAGGATAATTTTAATTCGGTAGTGAAAGGATTAAATCGGGAAAACGATGTTTTATTCTAGTACTGGATAGACAAGCCGTAAAGGGCGAGAATAAAACACACACAAAGTTTTCTGTACAAGGCTGTTTGTTTGCCATGGGGTGGTAACGCCATTGGCCAACCTGTCAAAACAATACGTTAAAAGAAGCAAAAAAGTTTAATAAAATGTATCAAGATTTGTGCACGCAATTTTATAAATATTTGGTTTTAATTTTATTTTGCCATTCACAATAGAGGATTTATGCTTGTGGCCACACTTATTTGTGAAAAATATGTCAGGCATGCTTGCACTGGTATTGTCCTGGGTAGATGTCATGTTCATACAATTTTCGCTGAACTGCACTATATAGTACTAAAATAAAACACAGCTATTATCTCCTCCCAAGCAGACAGGTACCACTGTAGGTAACTTGTATCTCTCCTACCTTAACCGCAACATACACTCCATTTGCATACGAGACCACTTTTACACGTTTTTCTTCTAGAGACAATTATATATGCAATGCTAATGGTTATATTCCAAAGTAGGAGAGACCGTACACCTCCTTGACCTCAAGTAAGTATACTTTCTGAACCAATGTCAAGAAATGTTACCATTATTTAACATCGAGAGAACCCTCTAAATAGATGACTAGGTCCTTGCCGAGACAGGCGATCTCCAGAGATCTGTGCCCTGAGATATGTTTCAGCATAAATAATGGCAGACAAATGGTATGGGAATGAAAATGATCTCGGTGTTGTGAGAGTTTCCTTGGAAATGTGTATCAGCGAGAAGTTCTAGTGTTCAGACAAGTGTTCAGCAACAACTGAACACAACATCTCAACCACAACCCTACCGCTTCAGTATCAACTTGTTGATACATAGGGTACAACCCGTTTAGTCTTGTTGAGGTCGGCGAGACAGCAGGAGTTTATACGAATAATGCATGTATCCGGTCACCATCCGCCTCATCCAATCTACCTGTCGGTGGTAGAAAGATTGGGAGTCTCCCAAGTATAAATTCAGTATTCGAGGGAATCCTTTTTTCTTCCATTGGGGTAAATCCAGTGTTGCCCCTGGCCAGATCTCGGCAATATTTTTTAGGGCGTAGCGATACATTTCAAATGATGCCAGCCTGCACGGTCCCAAACTGGAGTATACTGATGATGGTCCATTGACTATCGCACTCCAATTGTTTCTAGGTATGCAGACCTGTTCCTCTCTCTTGTCGACAACTTTCATTACCAAGCTGTCCTTAGCGATATTTGCAAAGGATCTTGCACCCATATTGTTATTTGTCAACTAAGTTATTTTGGGGATGGGTAGCGCTTCAAGCGACCTCAGACTGAGGTGCCGTTTCCGAGTCTAGACGTGTAGCCTTTGTGCAGCGAATCTCTGAGCCCAATTAAGGCAGCCTCTCTGCATATGAGTGAGAATTTTAGGATCATTTACACCAAGCCATTCATTAAATCACAGAGCGATATGCGATGGCCTAGGCTAGTTATAGACAAACGAAGAACAAAAAGGTTCAGCCTTATCCTCAAGAATCGAACCAGGTGTTTTCGTTTAAAGCCCCTGCTGGCGAGTGGTTTGTCATCTAATGGAGCCTGGTGTACCCGTTCTACCAGTCCAGCTGTTGGGTCTTTGGAGTCCATTCTAAGCCACTGAAACCAGACGCAGATCATCAACCGCCTAGGGGATAACACTATTGTAGCTATCCTTGAGTGACTTGAAATTTTTTCCGAAAATAACTACTTTTTACGAGTTACAGAATATTCTTGCGGACCGGAGCGAGCGAGTTATAGCCCGATATAGCCCATCCCTGAACTTTACCTTTCTATGTTAAAACATGTAGATTGGGCGAACGTCGGACGTTACCTTCTATATTATGCAAACATTATGCTATTTGACTTGAGTTGTTAATAAGCTTTTAATGTAGCTAATGCAGCATACACCGACACATTACTAAGCTCATGACTTACAAATACTGGGTGGATATGAAAAAAAAAAACAGAAAGTCCACCTACATCTATAAAAGCTGATGGGATGCTCTTAAAGAATTACGTATATGAAGAGAAAACTTTAGTTTAACCATATTAACCAGACTCCGTCAACCATTAATGCCTTTGTATACATCACAAGGTTTTCTTTCTTTTTTGCGTTTATGATTTCCTTACTTCCAATGCTATTAAGGTGTCATGTTTCATTCTCGATTCATGTCGAACACAGAATGGCAAAAGTCTTGTGCCTACAATAACGAAATGACATACCAAGAAAATCATGTAACACATGTTGATGGGAAGTATAAAGTGGATAAAAAGAAGAAAAACAAATTACTTTTTTCCAAATAAATTGAATTTTAATATTATAGGAAGCACTGAAATGATTTTCTTTGTAAACTAAATGAATAAGACCCTTTATAAAAACTCAATCTTAACATTATTTTCATAAACACTTTCAGAATACAAATACTTAAATTTTACTTTAATTAATAATTAATGAAAAGTTATTCCTCTAGCCTAACGTAGAATAGATGCCCAAGCTCCTCGATCTTCTGCGCTTGTTCTATGATCTCTGGCACCTAGTTTGGAGATGTCGGTCTCTACTTGGTCACTCCATTGGAGTTTTGGTTTTCCCCTTTTGCCTATTCTTTATGGTCGCCTTCAAAATACTTCTTTGCTGGAGCTTCTTAATCCTTTCTGACAACATGATCTAGCCAACGCAACTGTTGTATTTCGATGCATTTAACTATGCCATCATCGTCATAGAGCTCGGGCTTCATACGATGACTCCATTAATCCAGACTGGTCCATATATTTCAGGATTTATTTTCTCGAACACTCCAAGTACCACCTCATCTGCCTTTGCAAGTACCCATTCTTCGGAGGCATACAGCAGCACGGGTAGTATCTGTGGCTTGTATAGTGTAGTTTTCGTCTGTCGAGAGGTGGTTTTACTCCCCATCTGTCTGCTTAATCCAAAGTAGCATCTGCTAGCTAGTATTATCCTTTGTTTTATTTCAAAACTGGTGTCGATTGTTTCGGTTATTTTCTTTGTCTGCTCGGGTTTACAGGGCTTTGTGAGAATTGATATCATCTCCTTTGTCTTATATCCATTTACTGCTGCAATTGCTTCTTCAGGTGACCGACTCATAATATCTCATAATAAAGCATATGTTCTCTTGTGTGCCTATTCACACCTGAACAATGCTGTTGGAAAAATGCATGTAAAAACTTCTCCTCAAAAAAGTGTTCCATTGCGGCACGCCGCACAGTGGGGAATTTGACGTCAAAAGTGTTGTTTAATTCAAAATTGAAATTTCAAGTTATAATAACATGTTAAGCACCATTCGAAAGGATATGAATTTATCTTTCATATTCCGGAGAAATGTGATCATAGGCCATCTAAACTGTTGTTGTTCGTACAATTATTGTAAGAATTTTCTCGGAAATAAAAATAAGTCATATGACCTTGAAACTATTTGTTTTGGCGTTGAACTAATTTTACATGTTTTGCTACAGTATAATTCAAAAATTTTCATTTCCTAAAATAAGAACTTTCTGACGATTTTAAAATTTTTATATTTTTTTATAAAAATATGGAGATATTTGGTGACTATTCAAACATATCAAGCTTCGAAACCTGGTTTTGCTAGTTTAAGGGATCCTCTAATCTTTATACGAAAAAAAAAGTTTTTCCCGTTTTCACGCCATTTGGTTTAAAACACCCAGAAGGAAGAGGATTTGTTTGAAACACCCAGAAGGAAGAGAGATGGAGCTATATCTGACTATCTGTCTTGCAGGCCACCGTAGTGCAGAGGTTAGCATGTCCGCCTATGAAGCTGAACGCTTGGGTTTGAATCCTGGCAAGACCATCAAAAAACATTTTCAGCGGTTGTTTTCCCCTCCTAATGATGGCAACATTTGTGAGGTGCTATGCCATGTAAAACTTCTCTCCAAAGAGATGTTGCACTGCGGCACGCCGTTCGGACTCGGCTATAAAAAGGAGGCCCCTTATCATTGAGCTTGAACTTGAATCGGACTGCACTCATTGATATGTGAGAAGTTTCCCCTTGTGCATGGGCAAATGGGCAAAATTTGCAAAAAAAAAATTATTTGTCTGTCTGAGTACACACGACAGGTCGCAATTTTCTTTCGATCGTCTTCAAAATTGGTACTGTCATCTCTTTTTGCCAAGTCTTTTGAAATTTGAAAAAATCCAGATTTGTATATAGCTCCCATTTAATACAGGTTCGTCCGATTTGGACTAACATCGCAATAACATGGCCATTTGTTACCCCATTCTATCGAAATTTAGCAGAAGGGATTTTCTTTTGAATTAATGGTAATTTCATAGAAATCGGTATGTACATATATATCACCCGATGTTAACTTCTACGCTTTCATCAACGACTACCATACCATCAAAACAGTTTGCACGAAATCGGTTCATATTTAAATATAACACCCATATTTATGTTCGTCCGATTTTGAGAAGTATACCAATACATTACTTCTTTGTTTACGGATTCTCTCGAAATTCGGCAAGAAGGATTTTCTTATGACTCTTAATACTACTGATGCCACTGCAAGCGCATTTATTGACCAAGCTTACCAAAATTTTGTACAACGCTTTCCTCGACGACTACCACAATATCTACAGGGTTTGATCGGTTCAGATTTAAATACAGCTCCCATATATTGTATATGTTCGTCCGGTTTTAAGAAATATTGCTATAAAGTGCCTATTTGTAAACCGATTCACTCGAAATTCTGCAGGAAGTATTTTCTTATGACCCTTAATATTATTGATGGAACCATCACCTGCTCGCATTTACTTAAGATTTGGAAGACTAGTATAGGCAAAGATTCGGAAGACTAGAAACGCCAAAAAACCTAATATGAAAACATCAGGGAGTGATTGCAGTGACAGGAAAGTCAATGCAGCCTAATGAGCAGGGAGTGAGCGATGAGAACATCACCCACTCCCAAGAAGCCCAGTTAATGGAGGACCAATGATTGAGGTTATCAAGATAAACCTTCATCGGAGCGAAACAGCAGCACACTCCCTGATGGAGAAAATCAGCAAGGGCAAGATTCATATTGCCTTAATTCAGAAGACATGGACGACCCCGAATAAAGTATCTGGACTGAACCATATTAACTACACTCAGAAATATGGTGCGCATAAAATAAGATAAAAAACTTAGTTGAAATTAGTTTGCCAATTTTAATCTAAATTGGTTTATCTTTAATTAAAACAAGGAAAAATTGCACTATTTAAGTAAGTTTTACTTATCTGTAATTGGGGGCAAATAGTTCATAAACTTGAGTTTGGGAAGTCATTTTACTTAACCAAGTTTCTTTTCAACAAGTTTCTCAATATAAAGGTGCATTTTAAACAAGTTGTTTTTCAATCGTGCAATCATAAAAACTTATGATATCGTAGTACAAGCACGTTTGTGACTTCACTTTGTATAGAATAATAGATCCATGTTAGAAACCCAAACTAAAATGCTCTTTGAAAACCTTAAAAAGAAAAATCAGCCTTTAGCATTTTTTTCTGTCTATGGGACAATCTTCCATATTATGCTGGTATTAGCCACCACTTGAGGTAATAATAAACAAGTAAGAGCGTGCTAAGTTCGGCCGGGCCGAATCTTATATACCCTCCACCATTGATCGCATTTGTCGAGTTCTATGCGCGGTATCTCTTTTTAGACAGACATAGAATATTGATAAAGAACTGTTATGCTATTGGAGCTACAGCGGTCAAAAAAAGTATTCATCATTCAATGTTTTTTTTTTTAATAAGTCTACAAAAGACAATTGGAATAAAAACATATTAAACTAATGATGCAGTAGTGCTTGTGTGATATATATGTACACAATTTCATTGTTTTTAAAGAAAAAAATAGTATTTATTGGAACAAAAAGGGCCATTTTACAGCTGAACACAAAAAATTAAACAAAAAAGTATTCATCATTGCAAAAAAACAAAAAATAAATAACATAATTTAAAAAAAATTAATACTTTGTTATTCGACCACCGCGTCTTATAACTTCTTTTAAACGGTTTGACATCGATTGGACTAATTTAGCGGTTATATTTTGGTCTATATTAGTCCATTCCTCCATTATCACCTGTTGCATTTGACTCTTGCTCTAAAAATTGCGCGTTCTCAATTTGCGTTCGAGATGTTCCCAAAGATGTTCAATTGGGTTCAAGTCGGGACTTTGAGGAAGAGTTTTAATGACTTTGGGGCAGTTATACAGCATCCACATCTTGGTATTTAAAGCAGAATGTTTGGGGTCATTATCTTGATAATGTTGAAAGTTATTACCAAGCCCAAGTTTTACAGCACTATCTTTTAATTTCCTCTTTAAAATGTCAATGTAATACTTATGATCCATACATTTTTGCGAAGTTTAGCCTTTTCACTCGGTTTATTTTATTTATAAAGGGCTTCTTACGTGCAGTTCTTCCTCTGTAACTATGCCTTTTGAGTGTATTTCGAATTGTTTGTGTAGTAACTTCCTTCCCTAAATATTCCATAGTGTTTTTACGAAGAATGGTCGCATTTGTCTTCGGAGTTTTCTGAACTTGCCGCACTAGCCAACGCACATCTTCAACTGAAAGTGCTTTTGGTCGACCAGATCTTGGTTTATTGTCAACAGTTTTCGTTTCTGTCCACTTTCTGATGATGGATTGTATAGTAGATCGTGGTCTATTTAATATTTCACTGATAGTTTTTTGAGTTAAACCATTCCTGTGGTGTTTTATTATCAAAACTTTTACCTCATCAGAAACCTCGTTTTGCTTACGACCCATTTTGACAAAAACTATATTTTCAATGAAATTAAATATTTGCTGTCAAGGGCAAAGCCTCCTTTACTAAATAAAACAGAAAAGGGGGATTCCCACATAATATTTGAATTTGACTTTGATGTTAGCACATCAATGATGAATACTTTTTTTGTTCTGTTTTTGGTGTTATTATATAAAATTGCATTTTTTGCGCTAATTAAATTTATTTTTTGAATTTATTTTAAAACATATTACGAAAAATAAACTATTGCATAAAACTGCATTATTTGTTTACTTTAAATTTTCTTCAATTACCCAAAATAAGTGAATTTATTATCAATTTTGCTAATGATGAATACTTTTTTTGACCGCTGTATATCAAGTTATAGTCCGATTCGGACGAAAAAATAATGCTGAACATTGTTAAAGTCATTGTGTTATATTTCAGTTCGTTCAGATAAGAATTGCGCCTTGTAGGGGCTCAAGAAGCAAAATTGGGAGACAGGTTTATATGGGAGCTGTATCAAGCTATTGATTGATTCAGTCCATATTAGACAAGTATGTTGAAGGTCATGAGAGAAGTCGTTGGAAAAAATTTCTTCCAAATTGGATGAGAATTGCGCCCTCTAGAGGCTCAAAAAGTTAAAATCCCAGATCGGTTTATATGGCAGCTATATCAGGTTATGGACCGATTTGCGCCATACTTAGCACAGTTATTGGAAGTCATAACAAAACACCTCATGCCAAATCGGACGAGAATTGCGCTCAAGAAGTCAAGATCCAAGATCGGTTTATATGGCAGCTATATGAAAACATGCACCGAATTGAACCAAACTTAGCGCAGTTACTGAAAGTGATACCAAAACACCACGTGAAATTTCAGTCAAATCGGACAAAAATTGCGCCCTCTAGAGGCTCAGGAAATCAAGATCCAAGATCGGTTTATATGGCAGCTATATCAAAACATGGACCGATATGGCCCATTTACAATACCAACCGACCTACACTAATAAGAAGTATTTGTGCAAAATTTCAAGCGGCTAGCTTTATTCCTTCGGAAGTTAGCGTGCTTTTGACAGACAGACGGACGTACATGGCTAGATCGACATAAAATGTTGCGACGATCAAAAATATATATACTTTATGGGGTCTCAAACGAATATTTCGAGTAGTTACAAACAGAATGACGAAATTAGTATACCCCCCATCCTATGGTGGGGGGTATAATAAGGAGTGTCGACGAAAGCAAAACACGATGCTGTTTGTTCTAAAAATAGCCCCACTGACGCAAAAAATAAAGGTGGCACAAATATGGAAAAATAGTAAAAACTAAAAGTTTAATACAAAACAACAATATTTAAATGTAAATGAAATAAAACAGTAAGAAATTTTTTTTCTTAAAATAAACATTCTAAAATTAGGAACAAGAGGCCCGTATTCAGAGGTATTTTAAAAGGTATTATTAACGCACTCCTTCGACAGGACTTACATAAGTGCTAATTGTTGAAGTGAAAGGTGATGCCTAGTTCGCCAATGACACGCCGTGTAAGTTTGAAAGCGAGAGAGGTTGTCTTTGGAATGTCTGCAGACTTCATAGCAGGCATTTCAAAAAGCCTGCAACATACCTCTTTTCGCCGCTGGGATGCAGTTCAACAAATTTGTTACTGTAAGCCTATGCCCACCTCTGTCTGTAAGCCTTTGCCCAAAAAGTAATTGCGGATTTTTTAAAAGAAAGTAAATGCATTTTTAATAAAACTTAGAATGAACTTTAATCAAATATACTTTTTTTACACTTTTTTTCTAAAGCAAGCTAAAAGTAACAGTTGATAACTGACAGAAGGAAGAATGCAATTACAGAGTCACAAGCTGTGAAAAAATTTGTCAACGCCGACTATATGAAAAATTCGCAATTACTTTTTGGGCAAACCAATCATGAGTTTTGCACTTATTTCCACTTTTCCATTTTTCATAACTCTGCGTTGGTTTTATGTTCTTGAACTTCTCGAAATTACGTCTTTCACAAATATGTACAATGCACACAAGTTACGCCTTGTAGGTGCTTAGTTATGGCTTAATGTCAAAATTTGTAGAAAAATGGTAACAGAGTAAATAAAAAAATTGTGTTTGTTTATTTTAGATTGTTTTTTATACCCTATACCATAGGATGGGGATATACTAATGTAGTCAATTCGTTTGTAACACCTCGAAATATTGATCTAAGTCCCCATATCAAGGCGATCAAAAATATATGTGATCGCCTCGATATTCTGAGTCGAACTAGCCGAATGTGATTTCGACAGACGAACAATCACGATAGCGGTTGGATGGGCTATATCGGTTCAGATTTGGATACAGCTCCAATAAAAGCCGATCTCCCGATTGGCTTCTAGCCGAATGTATAATAGCGTTCCATGCGCCTCGATCTTCTGCGCTCATCTTATAATAACTGACATAAAGTTTCGAGGTGTCTCCCACCACATGATCTTTCCATCGGGCTGTTGGTCGTCCCGGTTTGCGTGTACCACCGTGTTTGCCTTATAAAAGACATGGCATGAAATACCTTTGAAAGTATAGGGGTATCAAAAGCGACTTTGTAGTCGACAAAGAGATGGTAGGTGTTGATTTGTCCTTCTCGAGTCATTTTCAAAATTTGGCACAGTGTGAATATCTGGTCTAGGGTGGATTTATCAGGTCTAAAACCGCATTAATAGGGCCAAATTATCTCATTGACTTTAGCTTTAAATCTTTCACACAGTACGCTTGAGAGTATCTTGTTTGTAATGGTGAGGGACTTATTCCTCTGTGGTTGGTACATTCCGTCTTGTCTCCTTTCTTGTATACGGGACATAGTATGCTGAGGTTCCAATCATCGGGTATGCGTTCTTCTAGCCAGAATGCGCAGACAAGCTGATGCATACGCCTTATCAGCGTGTCGCCTCCGGTCTTAAATAGTTAAGCGGGTAACCCGTCAGCTCCTGCTGCCTTGTTGTTCTTCGGTCGGGTCACTGCTAATTGGACCTCGTTCTGACTAGGAGGTTTACATTCTATACCATCATCGGGGATTGGTTCTGCGGTATCCTCTTCGCCGCCATCGCCGGGCACTAGCAGTTGGGTAAAATGTTCTTTCCATATCCTCAGCATGCTATCTGTGTAAGTTACCAGATTCCCTTCTTTGTCTCTGCTGAAGGATGTGCATGCACCAAAGGCATCGGTTTGGTGTTTAATTCTTTGGTAGAACATCCGGACTTCATTCTGACTCCTCGCTCACACTCACGTCTTTCCAATTTTTTTTTCTTTCTGCGGAAATACGTTTCCCCTCTCTCCTTTTCTTCCAATACCTCGTTGCTACTGATTGCAGGGTTCCTGCATTCTTAGCTTCACTAGCATTTCGACACTCTTGGGCATACCATGAGTTTCTTGGGGGAGGCTTCCAGTACCCAAGTACGGATTTCGCGGCATTTTCCATGGAGAGGGCAATGGTTTTCCACTGCGCCACACAGTCGAGTGGAGTATGCCATTGTCATCTGTTGTGTTTCCAGCTTTTCAATGTCTAGCTTCCGTGCAGTGTCAGATCCTACTTCCTTGCCACACTAAAACGTTTGCGAAACTTTGCTGCAATAAGGTAAGGATCCGAATCTATATTCGCTTCACGGATCGATCGTACATCTTACACGCTTGATGAATGCTTTCCATCTAGCGCAACGTGATCAATTAGGTTTCTCGTGTTTTGATCGGGTGACAGCATGTGGCTTTGTGAATATTTTTATGTTGAAATCTGGTGCTGCTAATTACTATGTTTTTTGCGGCGAAATCTATTAGCCTCAATACAATATCGGACGTTATGTTGTGGAGGCTTAATTTTCCTATTATTGGACCATAGATGTCTTCCTTCCCTATCTTTGCTTAAAATCTGCCAGAACGATTTTAATATCATGGGCAGGTCAGCGGTCATATTCTTTCTCCAGGCTCATTGACTATATCCTTGGTCTACTCGTTGTTTTCTTCTGTCAGGCATGGGTACAAATAAGGCTGGTGTTGGAGAATTTGGCCTTTATGCGGATTGTGGCTAGCCTCTCATCAACCATAGTAAAGCTTGAGATAAAGTGCTTCAGTTTTCGACTAACCACAAATCCACAGCTAAATTCATGCCTCGTGTTATAGCAGCTATAGTATAGTTCGTTACCGTTTGGTGTTGTTGTAATGCCATTCCCAGTCCATCGAACTTCCTATAAAGCTATAATATCTGACTTGTACTTCTCCAATACATCCTTCAGCACGTATACTGCACCTTCTCTATAGAGAGTGCGGACCTTCCAGGTGCAGATCAAAAAATGATGGTCCTTTTTACGTTTGCGTGGTTCGCCAACATTAGGGGGGTCCATTTTTACTATTCTTTTGTTTCTCATGATGATTGTTATAGTTTTTTGTGGGCGGGTTGCAGGCTCAGCGCCTGAACCGTATAGGTTTTGTAGAATCGCACATGAAATCATCATTGTCGCGAGCTGCTTGCTCCAAGATCCGACGCTCGCCTCCAGCCGCCCCTAATCTGAGAACAGACGCTAACCAAATAACCAATGGCCAACAATTGGTTATTTGAAGGCGCCAATAACTCACCTTGTCATCTCGAGTATCATGGGCACTCAGAATTTTAGTAAGAGCCAGTGCCACCTGACTCCTCACTTACACTCTCTTCTCGAAAAACGCTAACTGCACCCGGCCGCATTTAGTTCTACCTCCTTTTCTTATTTTATCTCCAATAAATTAGGAAAACTTTAGGACTTATAAAGACATGATGCAAATTATAAGCAAATACGGCAATAATTAGGTTAGGTAAGAGTGGCAGTCCTTTACAGACTCACTTAGATAATGTTAAGTCCACTGTGATACCACAGTAGCAACAGACCAAGGCTTCTGGCGGGAATCGAACCCATGACCCCTGCACTGGTAATCCAAGCAAGCTACCAACTCGGCTACCGGGGCGCCATATATGGCAATAGTTGGATGCAATTTTTATCGGACGTTATCTCCATCAAAACGGATTTTCGATCGATTTTGATTTGTAAGTTCGAAGAAGAAATTAGCGACATCATTTAGCAAAAAATAGATGGTTCTTCGTAAAAATTGACCAAATTAATGTTTTGAAATATCTAACATTTAAATTTGCTTAATGTTTTAAGTTTGCTTGCGTACACTTTTATGAAATCAAGTAAAAAGGCGTTAAGTTCGGCCGGGCCGATCTTTGGATACCCAAACCTCGGGTATATACGAAAACCACCTTTCGTCAAAATCAGGTGAAAAATGCATAACTTAAGCCCCATATCAGCTATATCGAAATATGTTCCGATTTGGACCAAATACTAATAAGTAGAAGTCATTGTTCAATTGTGTATAACAAAATAGTGGTCTTTTTAGTAGCTATATCTAAAAATAAACCGATCTGAACCATATACAATATGGATGTCGAAAAGCTTAACATAAGTCACTTTCAGTTAAATCGGATTATAAATGCGCCTTCTTTGGGGCCAAGACTTTAAATCGAAATAACGGTCTATATGGCAGCTATATGCAAATCTTGACCGATCTAGACCAAATTGCAGAAGAATGTCGAATGGCTTAACACAACTCACTGTCCCAAAGTTCGGCGACATCGGACAATAAATGCGCTTTTATGACCCCAAAACCTAAAACCAAGAGATCGGTCTATATGGCAGCTATATCCAAAGCTGGACCGATCTGTGCCATATTGCAGAAGTATGTCAAGGGGTTTAACTCAACTCTCTGTCCTAAATTTCGGCGACATCGGACAATAAATGCACATTTTATGGGCCTAAAAACTTTTATGGGCCGAACTTTGAAATTCGGTGAAAATTTCATACCTTATGTCCCATGGTAGTTATATCAAAATATGTTCCGATTTGGACCAAAGACTAATAAGTATGGTAGCTATATCTAAAAATAAACCGATCTGAACCATATACGACACGGATGTCGAAAAGCCTAACATGATTCATTGTGGCAAATTTCAGTGAAATCGGATTATAAATGCGCCTTTTATGGGGCCACGACTTTAAATCGTGATTTTGGTCTACATGGCAGCTATATCCAAATCTGGACCGATTTGGGCCAAGTTGCAGAGAAACGTCGAAGAGCCTAACACAACGCACTGTCCCAAATTTCGGCGAAATCGGACAATTAATGCCCGTTTTATGGGCCCAAAACCTTAAATCGGAAGATCGGTCTATATGGCAGCTATATCTAAATCTGAAGCGATCTGGGCCACATTGAAGTAGGATGTCGAGGGGCCTAAGACAACTCACTGTCCCAAACTTCAGCAAAATTGGATAATAAATGTGGTTTTTAATGGCCTAAGACCCTTAATCGGCGGATCGGTCTATATGGCAACTATATCCAAATCTGCACCGATCTTGGCCAAATGGACGAGGGATGTCGAAGGGCCTAACACAATTCACTGCCCCAAATTTCATCTAAGACCCCAAATCGGAGGATCGGTCTATATGGCAGCTATATCCAAATCTGAACCGATCCGGGCCGAATTAACGAAGGAAGTCGAACGGCCTAACAACTCACTGTTCCAAATTTTAGCGAAATCGGATAATAAATGTGACTTTTATGGGCCTTAGACCTAAATCGGAGGATCGGTCTATATGGCAGCTATATCCAAATCTGAACCGATCTGGGCCAAATTGACGATGGATGTCGAAGAGTCTAACACAACTTACTGTCCCAAATTTCAGCAAAATCGGATAATAAATGTGGTTTTTATGGGCGTTAGACCTTAAATCGGCGGATCGGTCTATATATGGGGCTATATCAAGATACAGTCAGATATAACCCATCTTCGAACTTAACCTGATTATGGACAAAAAGAGAATCTGTGCAAAGTGTGATTTCAACAGACAGACGGGCGGACATGTCTAGATCGTCTTAGATTTTTACGCTGATCAAGAATATATATACTTTATAGGGTCGGAAACGGATATTTCGATGTGTTGCAAACGGAATGAGAAAATGAATATACCCCCATCCTTCGGTGGTGGGTATAATAAAAGTCATTTATAACCAATAGACCGACACAAACAATAACCTGTTGAAGTCAAAAAACAAGTTTGATAGCAAAAAATTAGTGCAAATGAAAAAATTTCGCTATTATTATCCAATTTCGCTGAAATTTGAAACTGTGAGTTGTTTTAAGCCTCCCGACATCCGACTTATCGGACAGAAATCGGAAAATATTTAGATTACGGTGCCTTATAGACCGATCTGGCGATTGAGGGTCTTGAGCCAATAAAAACTGTGTTTTTTCCTCGATTTCGCAGAATCTTGAAACAGAGACTTGTTTTAAGCTTTCAATAATCACACCTAAATATGGTCCTGATCGAACAGCAGTTCGATATAGCTGGCATATAAACCGAACTGCCGATAGAGGGTCTTAAACCCATACCCGCAATTATAATCCGATTTCGTTGAAATTTTATAAAATGAGTTGATTAAATCACACCGATATCCGACTCAAATATGGTTCGTTATTCATACTACACTGCTGCCAGCGGCACAGTCGGTAGGACGGCGAAAATCCTACCGGGTGATCCGTGAGAAGACGAAGCTATTACTGAAAGGAAGTTAGATGGAAGTCAGTAAAGCTTTGGGTGTCATAACGTGACACATAGGACTACGAGCTCTCTTATGCAAAATCGGTCAATAAAAGCTGCCTTCATTAGCCGATTTCGCGGGAATTTGACGCAATGACTTGTAATAAGCCTAGCGCCACCCGACCAGCATATCGTCCGGATCAGACTATATTTAGATCAAGTTCCGGTATAGGCCGATCTTCCAATTTAGAATCTTAGTTCCATAAAAAGTGGACTAACACGTTTTTACTTGTTTTATTATCAATCAGATATACAATGAGTCAAGAAATATTCCTACAATTTCAAAAATACCAACCATACCTTCACTGAATTATTAAAATAAAATTGTTATAACTCCAGAATCTCCAGAATATTCTAGACATATAGGCATAGTTTTTTTTATAGTTTTCTACTATTTCTATCTTTTGCAAAAAGAATCAATACGATGGGACTATAAATACTTTTTTTGCCAGCATTCTTAAATTTGAAGTGCTGGAGGAGATCAACATTCACGCCCCATATAAGTCCCTGGGCCTAGTACGGTCTTTAAATATTGCATTCACATTGTTAAGTTTCATGTAGATACCTGTATACGTTAAAATGTTATGGAATTATTCCCTAGATTGTTTGACTGTGGGACATGCCCTCCATTCAATTCTTGAATTACGAATTTTTTACATGTTTTGCCTTTAAAAGAAATTGGGGCAAGTATGGATAGCCAAACAGTTTCGAATTTTGTTAGGGAAAAATCAAAGATTTTTTGAAACAATGGCGAGAGTAATAAAAGGAAAATTTCTGTTATTTTCCATCAAAGTTGAAAAATAGTTAAAATAATATGTCCTTTTTAAATATTGCAGTAATTTACCCGGAAAAGCTCAAAGAAAATTTGAGTTGCTTAGAAATTATGTTTTTTTTTTTTGAAAACGAAAATAGATTTGAACGGAATCTTTGGAAAGCTCTACATAAGTTCCTTAGCTTTTTTTCAAAATTTCGAAGGCGCGCATGAAAATTTTGATTTTTGCCACCTGTTTCCTCTGTCCTCGCCATAGTGGGTTGTTGGGCCCAAAATATTAAATGTTGCATACAACAGAACTTTACAGAATAGGTGAAAAATAAGTAAATAAACATTAACTAAAATGATACTGCCGAAAATAATAATCAGTATTTCTTTACATTCTTCCGCCAAGAGTGGGACGAGCTGAAAATGAAAATATATACATAAATACTTTCACATCTCAACGCAACCAAAGTCTGACATTTTTTGTAAATTTTCCTACGACTCTTACTACTCATTTCAACAATATGAATCTGTCTGTCTGTTTGGCGAAACTTTTCCGCCTTTGCCAATCCATTGTATCGGAGCCGAGACCTTATTCTTATCTCAATGGTTTATTGTCACACAAATTTGTTGTTTCACATAAGAAGATTTGTTGTAGGAATTGTTTATTGACTTCCAGCTGTCTCCTGCGATGCTTTTGTTAAGAAGGAAGAACTTTTTGGCTCGGAGGAAAATGAAAAAGTTGTAATCTATGCAATTTTTTTAATTGTTTATTCAGGACCCACCTAGGTAATACCTTTGCCAAGGCCGAATTAAATCGTCTTCTTAAGAATGCAAAATTTATTTTTAGCTGAAACACATTAATATTCCGATGAAAGACTTTATAGTCAAGATGTTGGTATTGAAAGATATTGATATTTTCAAATATTAATAAAAATATTTGAAATAAGAAAATTGTATTCGAAATACGTCCTTTAATCAGAGAAAATGCAGCTCTTGAATCACTACAAATTCATATTTCATCGGAATAAACATGGATAATTTGATGGCACATTCTCTGGTAAGTCTATTCAGTATTTGTTTGAAAACATACAAACATAGTTTCACAGACTATTTCACCATAAGGAAATCCCTAAACTAAATCTTATATCAATAGATAACATTTCTAAAGAATTCCTTATATGAAACTTGATAAATAAAACAAGTAAAAGCGTGCTAAGTTCTGCCAGGCCGAAACTTATATACCATCCACCATGGATCGCATTTGTCGAGTTCTTTTCCCGGCATCTCTTCTTAGGCAAAAAAGTATATAAGAAAAGATTTGCTCTGCTATTAGGGCGATATCAAGATATGGTCCAGTTTGGACCACAATTAAATTATATGTTGGAGACCTGTGTAAAATGTCAGCCAATACGAATAAGAATTTCAACCTTTGTGGGCTCAAGAAGTAAAATAGAGAGATGGATTTATATGGGAGCTGTATCGGGCTATAGACCGATTCAGACCATAAGAAACACGTATGTTGATGGTCATGAGTGGATACGTCGTACAAAATTTCAGGCAAATCGGATAATAATTGCGACCTATAGTGGCTCAAGAAGTCAAGACCCAAGATCGGTTTATATGGCAGCTATATCAGGTTATGGACCCATTAAAACTATACTTGGCGCAGTTGTTGGATATCATAACAAAACACGTCGTGCAAAATTTCATTCCAATCGGATAAGAATTGCGCACTCTAGAGGCTCAAGAAGTCAAGACCCAAGATCGGTTTATATGGCAGCTATATCAAAACATGGACCGATATGGCCCATTTACAATACCAACCGACCTACACTAATAAGAAATATTTGTGCAAAATTTCAAGCGGCTAGCTTTACTCCTTCGGAAGTTAGCGTGCTTTCAACAGACAGACGGACAGACATGGCTAGATCGACATAAAATGTCGCGACGATCAAGAATATATACATACTTTATGGGGTCTCAGACGAATATTTCGAGTAGTTACACACAGAATGACGAAATTAGTATACCCCCCATCCTATGGTGGAGGGTATAGAAAGTGTTTAGAATAAAAAATATTGGTATTTTTATAGCAGCCTGTTGTTTTTAATTTTGCTGTTTTTAAATTCTAGCTCGAAGTCTTTTTGTTTTTTATTTAAATTATTTGTGTATATTTCGTATATAAGAATCTTGTTTTGTTTCTCTTTTGGATATATCATAACATAAAAATGCATTCCGTTGAAATATTGATAAAAAATTAAATAAAAAAAGGAAAAGCGTGAAAAGTTTGGCCGGGCCGAATCTTGGGAACCCATGGTGGGTTCTGTTAAAAATTTATGTAAAATAAATTTAGTTGAGGGGCATAATTTTAAATCAAAAACCTCTAAGAACCGAGCAAGGATGATGGAGAGACCGGTTTATAAGGGAGCTATATCTGGTTATAGACCGATTTGGACCGTACTTTGGACAAAGTTGTTGGAAGTCATATCTTGTACCGTTCTTGACACAGTTATTGAGAGTCGTATCAGAATACTATGTGCTAAATTTTAGCCAAATCGAATGAAAATTGACCGATATCAATATAAAGTATCTGTGCAAAATTTCAAGCGGCTAGTTTTACGCGTTCGACCGCTATCGTGATTTCGACAGAATATATATACTTTATGGTCTTAGAACTATATTTTGAGGTGTAAAAATGTGTTTAGTTTGATGTATTGATCATCCTATTTTATTTTAACTCTACTACCATATCCATAGTTATATCTAAAGGGGCTGGTCTGGATCATATTTGATTCAGGTCCCGAGAACTCCTATAAAACCCTTATACAAGTTTCGACGAAATCGGTTAAAAAATCTGTTTTAATGGAATGTAGATCCTAATTGGAAGATCGGTCTATATGGCAGCCATATCCAAATATAGTCTTATCTGGATCATATTCTGGTCAGATGACGTGAGGCTTCGAACAAGTAATTATGTCAAATTTCAGCAAAATCGGATAATAGACACTATGTCGGCAGATCGGTCTACATGGCAGCTATATCTCAATATGAATATTTTATGGAAAGATGCCCGATAAAAGTTGCATCCAACTATTGCCGTATATGCTTAAAATTTGCATCGTGTCCTTTTAAGTCCTAAAATATTCCTAATTTATTGGAGATACAATGAGAAAAGGTGGTAGAACTAACAAGTAAAAGCGTGCTAAGTTCGACCGGACCGAATTTTATATATCCTCCACCATAGATCGCATTTGTCGAGTTCTTTTCCCGATATCTCCTTTAAGGCAAACAAGGATAAAAGAAAAGAATTGCAATAATATTGGAGTTAAGGTCCGATTCGAAACCAAGATCACAGATCGGTTATATTGGGAGCTATATCAGGTTATGGATCGATTTGAACCATACTTAGCGCAGTTGTTAGAAGTCATAAAATTCGGATAAGAATTGCGCCCTATAGTGGCTCAAGAATTCAAGATTCAAGATTGTTTTATATGGCAGCTATATCAAAACATGGACCGATATAGCCCATTTAAAATCCCAACCAACCTACACTAAAAGAAGAATTTGTGTAAACTTTCAAGCGGCTAGGTTTACTCCTCCAAAAGTTAGCGTGCTTTCGACAGATAGACGGACGGACGGACGGATGGACATACGGACGCATTTGGCTAGATCGACTTAAAATGTCATGACGATCAAGAATATATATACTTTATGAGGTCTTAGACAAATATTTCGAGGAGTTACACACAGAATGACGAAATTAGTATACCCCCATGCTATGGTGAAGGGTATAAACATCAGAAATACCAAGAGATTTCTACGTTAATGCAGTTGCAAACGTGTTTTTTTTTTTTTTTCTTTGTCAACTATTTGATGTCAGATTGCCTAGCGGGAAACGTAAGTGTAATATAAATCTTGCTCTCATAGATAGAAGTATGCTGACTAAAATTATTTTAACATGTTTCCTTACATAAAGAGGGTATTATGCTCGTATTTCACAGTGAAAATTAATATTTTTCACGATAACTTTTATTAGATAATAGATTTTGGAGCAAACACTATTTTTGATTTCATTCATTAGGGCATTCCCATTTTTTATGATAAAATTTAAAAAAAAAGTGTTACGTTATCAGTTATATTTTTGTAG
Source organism: Stomoxys calcitrans (assembly GCF_963082655.1). Lineage (NCBI taxonomy): Eukaryota > Metazoa > Arthropoda > Insecta > Diptera > Muscidae > Stomoxys > Stomoxys calcitrans. The sequence goes on from NC_081555.1 coordinate 66,365,067, forward strand.
ATTTCAAAAAAGTAATCGTGAAAAACATATATATTTAAACACTTTAAAACTTATTAGCAAAATCTTTTCAATGTAAAAAGATTTTCTTGGAAGAAAATAAACAAGTAAAAGCGTGCTAAGTTCGGCCGGGCCGAATCTTATATACCCCCTACCATGGATCGCATTTGTAGGGTTCTTTTCCCGGCATCTCTTCTTAGGCAAAAAAAAAGGATATGAGAAAAGATTTGCTTTACTATTAGAGCGATATCCAGATATGGTCCGGTTTGGACCACAATTAAATTATATGTTGGAGACCTGTGTAAAATATCAGCCAATTCGAATAAGAATTGCGCCCTTTGGGGGCTCAATAAGTAAAATAGAGAGATCGATTTATATGGGAGCTGTATCGGGCTATAGACCGATTCAGACCATAATAAACACGTTTGTTGATGATCATGAGAGAATCCGTCGTACAAAATTTTAGGCAAATCAGATAATAATTGCGACATCTAGAGGCTCAAGAGGTCAAGATCCCCGATATGGCAGCTATATACAATCCCAACCGACCTATACTAATAAGAAGTATTTGTGCAAAATTTCAAGCGGCTAGCTTTACTTCTTCGGAAGTAAGCGTGCTTTCGACAGACAGACTGACGGATGGACAGACGGACGGACAGACGGACGGACATGGCTAGATCAAGAATATATGTACTTTATGGGGTCTCAGACGAATATTTTGAGTAGTTACAAATAGAATGACGAAAATAGTATACACTCCATCCTATGGTGGAGGGTATAAAAATTCAAAAAGTAAATTTTAAAATGATATTTCACTGTCAATTCAATTGCCTTAAATACTGTATTGTAAATTATGGAATTCCAAGAATTTTAAATAAATAATTATTTTAAAATATAAATAAAATATAAATAAATCATTTCGGGATTTTAAAATTGGACGATTGAAACCAGTTAAAATAATTTTTGGGGGAAATTGGAAATTTTCGGCAATATTTTCTATCCCAAAAATCAAACAAAAAAATTTCTCAAAATTCTTAAGAGTAATATTTTCGGAATTTGTTTTAGTGTGTTGTTGAATTCGATGGTTTCTATATTAAAAAAATAATTTTTGGCAATAATCCTAATTCTTTTTACAGCAGTTACGAGTGAGTCATTAAATCCACCCTTCTTCGCTAAATGATCATAAAATATTTATATTTTTTTTTTTTGTTGCAAATACATTGGGGCCTAGGAGATACAAAGATTTGTCTTTTTTTAAGAATTTTTAAAATTCAACATAAGTTCTTTAAATTATGGATATGTAAAAATTTATAAAAATCGAACAACGGAATCGAGGGTCAGTCGTAATGGGTTCAAAATTTTCCTTAAAAATATTTATTGAAATTTGTCTACATAAAAAGTTTTAGCAAAATGTTGTTTGCGACGGAAAACAATTTTGTCCTTTTGTTCTTGTAGAATATTATAATTAATATTATAGTTATAATTAATATTATGAAATTTTGTGAAAAATGATACTGAAATTTTATGTTTAGAATGAGTTTAATTTATATTTTTCTTAAGACAAAATCATTTTTTCGGGACTCAAGCCTGAGAACCTCCCTCCCCGTGGCTATGTCCTTGATGGCAGCGTTTTATAAATATAGTCCGATCTAAACCATGTTTGGTTTGGATGTCGGAAGCCTTGATACAACTCATCGTTTTAAATTTCAGCGAAATCGGATAATAAATGCAAGTGGTTTCAGACTCTTAATCGGCAGATCGGTCTATATGGCATATATATCCAAATATGGTCGGATTTGGTTCATGTCTAGTATTGCGTCCCCACCTAAGTGCCGAAGTCTCTTAGCGTAAGCCGAGCAACGACATCATCTTCCCCAAATGCGCTTCACATGCTATTACTTTCCGCAACGATCTTGCATAAGTGAGCTCGTCGTCAGGTATATCCCGCTTAAATACCGAAAGCTATGCTGCCCTCTTTCTTACTTCCTTTCAGTAATAGCCTCGTTTTCTCAAGATCCGGATCTCCCCATAGGATTTTCGAGGTCCTACCGACCATATCGCTGTTTCACAGGTAAAGTGCGCGTTCGCGCGTTAAAAAAAGTTGACGAATTTGGTATTAAGTAGCCGCTTTTAACGATAGTGACTTATCGACTCTATAAATTCAAACAGATGGTAATATAAATTTAGTTGTTATACCCTTCACCATAAGATGGGGGGTATACTAATTTCGTCATTCTGATTATAACTACTCGAAATATTCGTCTGAGACTCCATAAAGTATATATATTCTTGAAATTTGTAAAATTTTATGTCGATCTAGCCATGTCCGTCCGTCTGTCCGTCCGTCCGTCCGTCCGTCCGTCCGTCCGTCCGTCTGTCTGTCGAAAGCACGCTAACTTCCGAAGGAGTAAAGCTAGCCGCTTGAAATTTTGCACAAATACTTTTATTAGTGTAGGTCGGTTGGTATTGTAAATGGGCCATATCGGTCCATGTTTTGATATAGCTGCCATATAAACCGATCTTGGGTCTTGACTTCTTGAGACTCTAGAGTGCGCATTTCTTATCCGATTGGGATGAAATTTTGCACGACGTGTTTTGTTATGATATCCAACAACTGTGCCAAGTATGGTTCAAATCGGTTCATAACCTGATATAGCTGCGATATAAACCGATCTGGGGTCTTGATTTCTTGAGCCTCTAGAGTGCGCAATTCTTATCAGATTGGAATGAAATTTTGCACGACGCGTTTTGTTACGATATCCAACAACTCTGCCAAGTATGGTTCAAATCGGTCCATAACCTTATATAGCTGTCATATAAACCGATCTGGGATCTTGACTTCTTGAGCCTCTAGAGGTCGCAATTATTATCCGATTTGCCTGAAATTTTGTACGACGGATTCTTTCATGACCATCAACATACGTGTTTATTATTGTCTGAATCGGTCCATAGCCCGATACAGCTCCCATATAAATCGATCTCTCTATTTTACTTTTTGAGCTCACAAAGAGCGCAATTCTTATTCGAATTGGCTGCCGTTTTACACAGGTCTCCAACATATAATTTAATTGTGGTCCAAACCGGACCATATCTTGATATCGCTCTAATAGCAGAGCAAATCTTTTCTTATATCCTTTTTATACCCTCCACCATAAGTTGGGGGTATACTAATTTCGTCATTCTGATTGTAACTACTCGAAATATTCGTCTGAGACCCCATAAAGTATATATATTCTTGATCGTCGTGAAATTTTATGTCGATCTAGCCATGTCCGTCCGTCCGTCCGTCCGTCCGTCCGTCCGTCCGTCCGCCTGTCTGCCGAAAGCACGCTAACTTCCGAAGGAGTAGAGCTAGCCGCTTGAAATTTTGCACAAATACTTCCTATTAGTGTAGGTCAGTCGAGATTGTAAATGGGCCATATCGGTCCATGTTTTGATATAGCTGCCATATAAACCGATCTTGGGTCTTGACTTTTTGAGCCTCTAGAGTGCGCAATTTTTATCCGATTTGAATGAAATTTTGCACGATGTGTTTCGTTATTATATCCAATGAAATTTTGAACGACGTGTTTTGTTACGATATCCAACAACTGTGCCAAGTGTGGTTCAAATCGGTGCATAACCTTATAGAGATGTCATATAAACCGATCTTGGGTCTTGACTTCTTGAGCCTCTAGAGGGCGCAATTCCTATCCGATTTGAATGAATTTTGACACGTAGTATTTTGTTATGATATCCAACAACTATGCAAAGTATGATTCAAATCGGTTCATAACCTGATATAGCTGTCATATAAACAGATATAGGGACTTGACTTCTTGAGCTTCTAGAGGGCGCAATTCCTATCCGATTTGGCTGAAATTTCGCAAGACGTTTTTTATTGTCACTTTCAACCACTATGTCAAATATAGTACAAGTCGATTCATAACCTGATATAGCTGCCATATAAACCGATCTGGGATCTTGACTTCTTGAGCCTCTAGAGGTCGCAATTATTATCCGATTTGCCTGAAATTTTGTACGACGTATTCTTTCGTGACCATCAACATACGTGTTTATTATGGTCTGAATCGGTCCATAGCCCGCTACAGCTCCCATATAAATCGATCTCTCTATTTTGCTTTTTGAGCTCACAAAGAGCGCAATTCTTATTCGAATTGGCTGACATTTTACACAGGTCTCCAACATATAATTTAATTGTGGTCCAAACCGGACCATATCTTGATATCGCTCTAATAGCAGAGCAAATCTTTTCTTATATCCTGTTTTGCCTAAGAAGAGATGCCGGGAAAAGAACTCGACAAATGCGATCCATGGTGGAGGGTATATAAGATTCGGCCCGGCCGAACTTAGCACGCTTTTACTTGTTATACCCTCCACCATAAGATGCGGGGTATAGTAATTTCGTCATTCTGTTTGTAACTACTCGAAATATTCGTCTGAAACCCCATAAAGTATATATATTCTTGATCGTCGTGACATTTTATGTCGATCTAGCCATGTCCGTCCGTCCGTCTGTCTGTCGAAAGCACGCTAACTTCCGAAGGAGTAAAGCTAGCCGCTTCAAATTTTTCACAAATACTTCTTATTAGTGTAGGACGGTTGGTATTGTAAATGGGCCATATCGGTCCATGTTTTGATATAGCTGCCATATAAACCGATCTTGGGTCTTGACTTCTTGAGCCTCTAGAGGGCACAATTCTTATCCGATTTGAATGAATTTTTGCACGAAGTATTTCGTTATGATATCTAACAACTGTGCCAAGTATGGTTGAAATCGGTCCATAACCTGATATATCTGTCATATAAACAGATCTGGGGATTTGATTCCTGAGCTTCTAGAGGGCGCAATTCCTATCCGATTTGGCTGAAATTTTGCATGACGTATTTTATTTTTACTTTCAACAACTGTGTCAAATAAGGTTCAAATCGGTTCATAACCTGATATAGCTGCCATATAAACCGATCTTGGATCTCTACTTCTTGACCCCTAGAGGTCGCAATTATTATCCGATATGCCTGAAATTTTGTACGACGGATCCTCTCATGACCATCAACAAACGTGTTTATTATGGTCTGAATCGGTCTATAGCCCGATATAGATCCCATATAAATCGTTCTCTCTATTTTACTTCGTGAGCCCCAATGGGCGCAATTTTTATACGAATTGGCTGAAATTTTACACAGGTCTCCAACATATAATTTAATTGTGGTCCGAACCGGACCATATCTTGATATCGTTTTAATAGCAAAGCAACTCTTTTCTTATATCCTTTTTTGCCTAAGAAGAGATGCCGGGAAAAGAACTCGACAAATTCGATCCATGGTGGAGGGTATATAAGATTCGGCCCGGCCGAACTTAGCACGCTTTTACTTGTTATACCCTCCACCATAAGATGGGGGGTATACTAATTTCGTCATTCTGTTTGTAACTACTCGAAATATTCGTCTGAGACCCCATAAAGTATATATATTCTTGATCGTCGTGACATTTTATGTCGATCTTGCCATGTCCGTCCGTCCGTCCGTCCGTCTGTCTGTCGAAAGCACGCTAACTTCCGAAGGAGTAAAGCTAGCCGCTTGAAATTTTGCACAAATACTTCTTATTAGTGTAGGTCGGTTGGTATTGTAAATGGGCCATATCGGTCCATGTTTCGATATAGCTGCCATATAAACCGATCTTGGGTCTTGACTTCTTGAGCCTCTAGAGTGCGCAATTCTTTCTGAAATGAAATTTTGCATGACGTGTTTTGCTATGATATTCAACAACTGTGCCAAGTATGGTTCAAATCGGTCCATAAGCTGATACAGCTGCCATATAAACCGATCTTGAGTCTTGACTTCTTGAGCCTCTAGAGTGCGCTATTCTTATACGATGGGAATGAAATTTTGCACGACGTGTTTTCTTATTATATCCAACAACAGTGCCAAGTATGGTTCAAATCGGTCAATAACCTGATATATCTACCATATAAACCGATCTTGGGTCTTGACTTCTTGACCCTCTAGAGGGCGCAATTCTTATCCGATTGGAATGGAATTTCGCACGACGTGTTTTGTTATGATACCCAACAACTGTGCCAAGTATGGTTCAAATCGGTCAATAACCTGATATAGCTACCATATAAACCGATCTTGGTTCTTGACTTCTTGAGCCTCTAGAGGGCACAATTCTTATCCGATTTGAATGAATTTTTGCACGAAGTATTTCGTTATGATATCCAACAACTGTGCCAAGTATGGTTCAAATCGGTTCATAAACTGATATAGCTGTCATATAAACAGATCTGGGGATTTGATTTCTTGAGCTTCTAGAGGGCGCAATTCCTATCCGATTTGGCTGAAATTTTGCATGACATATTTTATTTTTACTTTCAACAACTGTGTCAAATAAGGTTCAAATCGGTTCATAACCTGATATAGCTGCCATATAAACCGATCTGGGATCTTGACTTCTTGACCCCTAGAGGTCGCAATTATTATCCGATATGCCTGAAATTTTGTACGATGGATCCTCTCATGACCATCAACAAACGTGTTTATTATGGTCTGAATCGGTCTATAGCCCGATACAGATCCCATATAAATCGTTCTCTCTATTTTACTTCGTGAGCCCCAATGGGCGCAATTCTTATACGAATTGGCTGAAATTTTACACAGGCCTCCAACATATAATTTAATTGTGGTCCGAACCGGACCATATCTTGATATCGTTTTAATAGCAGAGCAACTCTTTTGTTATATCCTTTTTTGCCTAAGAAGAGATGCCGGGAAGAGAACTCGACAAATGCGATCCATGGTGGAGGGTATATAAGATTCGGCCCGGCCGAACTTAGCACTCTTTTACTTGTTTTTTGTTTACCAATTGCTGCCTAATATAAGTTGATCGCCAACTTTTTCGGCAATAGTTTGCCGGATAGCATTTGAAAGGCTTAGTGCGAATGATCCTAAGGCTCTCCGAAAGTAGGAAACACTTACCACACGAAGGCGAAAGCTTTTCGTCCTCAAGGATGTGTACTGTCTTCTCTACTTTGGAATATAGTCATTAACAGTATTTTAATGTCTCTGGCAAAAAAGTGCAAAAGGGGTCGCTTATGGTGATGACGTGGCTATTGCGGTTTTCAGCTCAGCTCCACAGCGAAGTGGGCTACCGAAAGTGGTCTAGGCGCAACTCAGTACACGACAGAAGTGGTTCTTTCTATTTACTGAATAGCATGAATTGAAATCCAATATTTGGAAAAGGGCAAAAAATGCAACCCTTGCCCTATACACCTTTATGAGAGCTATTAGCAAAAGTTGGGGGTTTAAACTCCGTGTCATGAACTGGGTATATACTGCAGTTGTCAGACCTTTAATGCTATATGGTGTCATAGTTTGGAGTACTGCTATTCCAAAGTCCATCAACTGTTCAATACTCAGCCGGATCCAAAGGAGGGGCTGTTTCAGCATAACAGCCAAACTGAGGACGACACCATATGATGCACTGAATTTAATGCTACACCTAATGCCTATGGACAGTGGCTAGACAAATTGCTGCGATCACTACTGTGAGGCTAAGGAAGCTTTCCCTTTGGTCATCCGGCGAACACGAAGACTGTTATCTTTGATACAATACCCAATGTCCCAGGCAGTGTGGATTTCCCACTGGCTGAGCCGCTTTTTAATAAAAAGTACTGTGCCACCAATCCTGATAGAACACTAATATCCCCTGCTATTGAAGTTACACAGAAGGTTCCAAACTGGAAGACCAGGTGGACTTTGGAGTGTACTCTGAAGAAAAAATTATTTAAGTAATTTAAAAGGACATACAATTTTATTGTTTGATCAGCTTTTAGTGTTATATTACAGTACATTGCCTTAACCGCGATGACCAACAAAATGATGAAATTTAAGATTATAACAGAGCTAAAAAGGGCACATCATAAAAAGCTTTATTAGCAGACGAAGAAGGAACCTTTCGAAAACAGTTTTTAATGTGATTGATGGCTAGTAAAGGCTGAATATCGGTTTACAAACTATACACCAAAATGTCAGCTGAGATCCACAGATTACAAATAAAAACATTAAAAACAACACTAAAAAACAAATAAAGATAGCACAAAATTGTGTTGTATTATTAGCAACGAATTCATGTTTTTCACTAAGCAAAATTTTTCTTCAAAATAAGATTCTGCATGGGAGCTATATCTAATTCTGAACCGATTTAGTCCAAAAAAGCAAACTTAAAGAAGATGGCGACAGTATAGTCTGAGCAAAATTTGAATTCTTTGAATTCCAAATAAAATTGTGGATTCTGTGCTCATATCGCACGAAACTATATATGTGAGCTATATCCAAAACTGAACCGATTGAGTGCAAAATAAGCACACTTTAAGGAGATAGCGACAGTATAGTCTTAGCAAAATTTCTTTAAATCGGAATAAAATTGTGGATTCTCTGCTCATATCTCACGAAAATATATATGGGAGCTTTTTCTAAATCTGAACTGATTTGTTGGTCTAGACTTGAAGAGGTCTACCGCTTTCAGTGGCTGGCTAGAATGGACATCTCAGCCATTGTGTTCCTTAGACTGGTCACTGACTGATCGGAAAAAATGCTAACAGACTGAAGGTTGCCAGTAATGACTTTTCCAGCAACTATAAAGACGTCGAAGAAGAAGAGACTATAGAACATCTTCTTTGTGTGTGTTCCGCACTGGCAGTCAGGAGGAGTTCCACTTAAGATTCTCATTTCTTTGAGCACTTGTTTGATTTAGCGGATTTGAACATTCGCAAGATGATGGGCTTTTTAAAGTGATCTGGATGGTTTAACGGTAGGAACTAAAAGGCATTTTTCGTCTCATGTTCCTGTGTGAGTGAGTCTGATGGCAGACTGTCATTTAAACCTAAGCTCACGCTCTCCCTTATTAGCAAGCGAACGACTTTTGCAAAAAATTCGCTTGATATTGCCCCTTTTTTCACTTACCATGAGAGTGAGAAAACTAAATTTGCTGACAGGAGGTTAATCCCCTCGGTCCACGTTTTGATATAGCTGCCATATAAACCGATCTTGGGTTGAAATTTTGCACATATTGTTTTGGTATGACTTGCAACAACTGAGCCAAATATTATATAAATCTGTCTATAACCTGATATAGCCGCCACATAAACCGATGACCCGATTTTTCATTTTGAGACACTAGCCGGCGCAATTATTATCCTATTTGGCTGGTCATTACGTCATTTTGGTTCGACTTCAAACCATTGTGCTAAGTATAGTCTAATTCAGTTCAGAACCTGTTATAGCTTCCATATAATTCGATCTCTCAATTTGACTTTCTGACCCTCTGGAGGGCACAATTATTACTCGATTTGGATTAAATTTTGGAGCTGGTATTTTTGTATGACTTCTAATAGTCATGACAAGTACGGTTAATATCGGTCAATAACTTCATTTAGTCCATATATATTTAAAAAAGCCATTCAAAAAATTTGACAAATGCGTTCCATGGCATAGGTGTTGGATTTAATATAAATCTTCCATCACTAAATAAATCTTTGACATAACCTACATTTCTTTTTAATCCTGTCACATATAGGCAACGGAAAAAATAAAGAATGATAAAATGTATGCAACAATTGCCAGTACAAGAACTCGTCCGTTCCTCGGAAGCTGGTTCTGTGCAGTTATAAATCAGATTTAATAAGCAGTGGGATGTTATGTGTACACACATGCATTCACTATATTTTCAAGCTTGTTCCGTATTCGCTACTTTAAAGACGCTTAACCACTAAGAGAAGTGCTTCTTGAGTGATGTAATGGCGATGAATTTCCTTGGAATTAATTTTTCACGAAACTGAAAAGCACGTGTGTCGGATAAACACTCTCTCGTTTATTCATACCAGAGGCCCCACGCCCAACTGCAATTACAGGTGCACTCTTTCATCTTTCGCAACAGACCAATAACATAGATGAGGTTTAGTGAGAATATAAATCAAAAATTATGGTTTATTTTTGAAAAACAAAGAAACCCAGAGGTAATGTGTGGGTAAGCAAAATTCTTTAAATAAATCTCTGTGGGAAGGTGTTATGTTTGTAACACTTTGAAATATGCGTCTAAGACCCCATAAAGTATATATATATTCATGATCGTCATGACATTTTAAGTCGAACTAGCCATGTACGTCCGTCCGTCTGTCGAAAGCACGCTAACTTTCGAAGAAGTAAAGCTAGGAGCTTGAAATTTTTCACAAATACTTTTTATTAGCGCCGGTCGGTTGGGATTATAAATAGGTCAAATCGGTCCATGTTTTGAAATGGCTGTCATACAAACCGATCTTATGTCTTGACTTCTTTAACAACATCTGTGTTAAATATGGTTCAAATAGGTTCATAACCTGATATGACTGCCATATAAACCGATATTGGATCTTGAGTTCTTGAGCTTTTAGGGGGAGCAGTTCTTATCCGATTTGGTATTTTTACACGAGTTGTGTTGGTATCACTTGCAACAACTGTGCTTAGTACGGTTCAAATCGGTTCATAACCTGGTATAGCTGTCATATAAACCGATCTTGCGTTTTGACTTCTTGAGCTTCTAGTGGGCGCAATTATCGTCCGATTTGACTGAAATTTTGCATGTGGTGTTTTGGCATCACTTCCAAATCGGCATACAGCCTGGTATAGCTGCCGATCTACGACCTTGACTTCTTGAGCCTTAAGAGGGCGCAATTCTTATTCGATATGGCAGGAATTTTGTACCACGGCTTCTCCCATGATCTTCAATATATGGTCTGAATCGATCGAATGCGATCCATGGTGGAGGATATATAAGATTCGGTGCGGCCTAATTTAGCACGCTCTTACTTGTTTTTGTTGAACAAAGGTACTTTAAATATTAATTTTGGAAATTTTTTGGAACTTTAATGAAAATTTAAGGCAATGGAAGAATGGATAGATGATTGGAGCAGTTCATACCATCGCGGTATAATTGAGGCGATGCTTGTAAACCTGGAAGGATTGGAAAAGGTTTCCGATCGGGTGCCTGAGACACTTGAGGTCGAGTGCGAGGCACTGCTGCCAGCGGCACAAGGATTTACTTTGCCATCGGGGAGATAATATTACACGGATGGATCAATGCTACAGAACAGAGGTGGCCTGGGGGTCTGCATTGAGAACCCAGGGACTGAGATCTGTTTTAAACTGTCTGACTATAATACGGTCCTGAATGCGGAGATCCGGGCCATCACGGAATGCGTGAAGTGGTGTGTTGCTAACACGAGGACGTCGAGTGTGAACATCTTTATGGACAGAAGTGGTTCTTTCGAGTGTGAACATCTTTATGGACAGGACTGTATAGTCACGAACAGTCTTGGAGTGTAAGAAGGAGATTAACGCCTACTCTGATAATAACACGATCCGCATCGTTTGGGTGCCAGGCCATAGCGGAGTAAGGGGGAATGGAAAAGCTGACGATTTAGTAGTGAAGGCCACATAACTGCCGTCAACAAACAGGTTAACCCGAAACCTTTTGGGTCGACGCGGTCCGAGTTAAGAGCGTTGTGCCAAATGGAGTAAAACTTGCGCCATCTAGGAGCTAAAGAAATCATATCGATTTATTGGATTATATGTAGCCTATATCCAATTCTGAATGTGGATATCATCCATTTTTATAACCAACGACTTACATCAGATCACTGTTTTGAGGAGTTACAAAAGGAATGACAAAATTAGTATATCCTCATGCCATTGTGGAGGGTATAAAAGGCTCCTTCTATGAGCTTGATATGGTAAATCGGGAGATCGGTATATATAGGGACTTAATAAAGATATATCGGAGATGAATACTGCTAAATGTTACAAACGCAATGAAAAAAATTAATACCAATTATTCAATGATGGTGTGTATAAAACAAAAATTGAAAAAAAAGTCAATTTATATATAAAGGTGCGGGAGCGGAACGAAAACAATTTTGCAGGAGCAGAAAGAAGGTAGCCGCTCGGGATCTATGCCTGTAACAAATTGTTTTTAAGCCGCAAGCTGAAATTCTCACACAAACTAATCTCTCTATAACGAATATTTTGGCAAACTTTTTTTTTTGAAGTTCACAAAAAAAAAGTTTGAAAAAAACGAAACTCATTCAGTGTTGATTATTAACGCACATTCAAACATCCAGAAAATAAATAAAAATTAGGTCAAATATGTTACATTTGTTTTGACTACTATGCTTAGTTTCTAGTATAGAGCAAGTGGTGTGTAAATTAGTATAAACTTAAAAAAAAAATTTGTAGTGACCTGACGACTGATTGGAAAATTACGAACAAAAAGAGGAAAAATAATAGTTTAAAACAAGTAAACGCGTACTAAGTTCTGCCGGGCCGAATCTTATATACCCTCCACCATGGATCGCATTTGTCGAGTTCTTTTCCCGGCATCTCTTCTTAAGCAAAAAAAAAAGGATATAAGAAAAGATTTGCTCTGTTATTAGAGCGATATCAAGATATGGTCCGGTTTGGACCACAATTAAATTATATGTTGGAGACCTGTGTAAAATGTCAGCCAATTCGAATAAGAATTGCGACCTTTGTGGGCTCAAGAAGTAAAATATAGAGATCGATTTATATGGGAGCTGTATCGGCCTATAGACCGATTCAGACCATAATAAACACGTATGTTAATGGTCATGAAAGAATCCGTCGTACAAAATTTCAGGCAAATCGGATAATAATTGCGACTTCTAGAGGCTCAAGAAGTCAAGATCCCAGATCGGTTTATATGGCAGCTATATCAGGTTATGAACCGACTTGTACTTTATTTGACATAGTTGTTGAAAGTAACAATAAAAAACGTATTGCGAAATTTCAGCCAAATCGGATAGAAATTGAGCCCTCTAGAAGCTCAAGAAGTCAAGTCCCCAGATCTGTTTATATGACAGCTATATCAGGTTATGAACCGATTTTAACCATATTTGGCACAGTTGTTGGATATCATAACAAAATACTACGTGCCAAAATTCATTCAAATTGGATAAGAACTACGCCCTCTAGAGGCTCAAGAAGTCAAGACCCAAGATCGGTTTATATGACAGCTATATAAGGTTATGGACCGATTTTACCCATACTTGGCACAGTTGTTGGATATCATAACAAAATACTTCGTGCAAAATTTCATTCCAATCGGATAAGAATTGCGCTCTCTAGAGGCTCAAGAAATCAAGACCCAAGATCGGTTTATATGGCAGCTATATCAAAACATGTACCGATATTGCCCATTTACAATACCAACCGTCCTACACTAATAGGAAGTATTTGTGGAAAAATTTCAAACGGCTAGCTTTACTCCTTCGGAAGTTAGCGTGCTTTCGACAGACAGACGGACGGACGGACAGACGGACGGACATGGCTAAATCGACATAAAATTTCACGACGATCAAGAATATATATATTTTATGGGGTCTCAGACGAATATTTCGAGTAGTTACAATCAGAATGACGAAATTAGTATACCCCCCATCTTATTGTGGAGGGTATAAAAAGTTGTGTAGTTATCGGATGACAGACAAAAAAATGGCTAGACTTAAGGGTTTAGCTGTTGAAGAAAAGTTCCTTATTATATCCAAAGTTAGTGAAGGCTCCAAATGGAAGGAATATTGGCTATAACACTCTCAAATATTTAAAAGACAAGTGTCATCCGCAATTTACTGTATCCAATAAATTTCAGAAAGTTACGATGTCTAAGTATTCAGATGCTTTACAGTGGGTTAGATTCGAAGTAAACATCTTCCGTTTGAGAACGGGTAGAGAATAAACTCGATTTTGCGCAAAATTTGAAGGCCAAAAATTGTTCTGGAAAGTATTCAAAAATGCCCACCAAAAAAATTCCGCTTGAATTCTACAATACCTCTTCTGGACTCGTTGATTTTCGACATTTAATTATTGAATATTTGCCGAGACAGGCTTCCCAAAAAATTGTTTGCACCAAACAAGATTCGTAGCCTCCTCCACAGCCAACTTACTAGAGAATGACGATTTTGAAACCATATTTGCCCGAATGAAAAAATTCGGGTAGTTTTTATGTTTTGTTTTCCAAGGACAGTTTTGTATGCAAAATTCAGAACTTTCGTTCTCAGAAAATTGAAAATTTGAAAATCGGACCACAAATGAAGATTGAGTTAGGAGCTTGTCAAGGGACTTCGAATTTTGCGCATAATCTCTTTAACACTTCAGCTATAACCATTCAAAATTTCAGAGTTATTTCTACCCGTTTTTAAACGGCAGATTTTTTACTACTTTTTCGATTATATCCCACTGTGTGTTTTTTTATTTTTGCAATTGAAATCTTTTCGGTCAGTTTATCTATATCGTAGTATTTCGTCGGTTCCCAACTGCTACGTTTTAGAGAAGTTCCACTGTGCTTCAAACTTTAACGGACTTATTCACAAAACTTAATGAAGCCTTAAAATAGGTTTGTTTGACAGTTCTATAAAGGAAATCTGTTAAATAAACCAATTTCAAACCTACATTAAGTTTTGTGAATACAGGCATTTATCTTTATATTCGAGGGGCTGTATTCGAACTTCGTTGGTTCACGCCGAAATATTAACATACGAACTTCATCGTCATTAAAATGTTGTACAATTGTATATTATGGTACGTTGTTTTCGATTGGAAGTTTGTAAAATGGGATTATGTTTAGATAAAGATACCATATAGCTAGAGTTTTCGAGCTTCTAGATGCTTCTACTTTTTTCTTTTTAGGCAAAATTACCATTATTTGAAAGAAGTATGGTCCAAATAGTGGAAAATCGGATGTAACACTCATATGAAGCCATTTCCTTCAGCACCAGAAAGACAGCTACGACGATTACAATCCCTTGTCCTTTCCCAAAAAGAGCGTTCAAAAATACTTATACTTACTTATATATAAAAATCAATTTGTGTTTGTTTGTCTGTTCCGTATAGACTCAGGAACGGCTGAAACGATTTTCATGAAACTTTTAGAGATGCATAATGTGCATAATGATCACGTGGTGAAAATAGACATTTTTGGTTTCTGAAGGGGCGGACCCTCTCCCTTACCCTAACTTTCAGAAACGCCAGATCTCGGAGTGCGATTTCAACGAAATTTTGTGTGATCTCTTGTAGTAACCTAAAAACAAAATTTTGTTATCCAAATCCCAGATGGGGTACCTAGGAAGGACGCCCCACCCCAAATCCTACCAAATATATATATATATATATATATATATATATATATATATATATATATATATATATATATATATATATATATATATATATATATATATATATATATATATATATATATATATATATATATATATATATATATATATATATATATATATATATATATATATATATATATATATATATATATATATATAAATATTTGATACCCAATTTTAAGGCCAATGGCAATATGCGGATAAAATAAATGATATTTTAGAGTAGAGCACCATTCTGATCTATTTTCATGACTTGTAGAGTAGTAGAGTAGAATACAAATATGAAATCCAAATGTGTGACCATGTATTTGGGGCACCGCTCCTTCCCCCAAACGCTCCCAAAGAGTGAGTACAAATTCCCGACCTGGCAATATATGACTAAAATGAAAAGTATTTGAAATTAGAAAACTATTTTGATAACTAATTTTAAGGCCAAGTGATTTGGGGACGCTTTATCCCATAAACTTCCGATAAACCAATGGCAATATTGGGTTTAAACAAATGGTATTGAAAATAGAGCACTATGCTTATATTTTTAAACCCACCACCGAAGGATAGGGGTATATTCAGTTTGTCATTCCGTTTGCAAAACATCGAAATATCCATTTCCGACCCTATAAAGTATATATATTCTTGATCAGCGAAAAAATCTAAGGCCATCTAGACATGTCCGTCTGTCTGATGAAATCTCGCTACAGTCTTTAAAAATAGAAATATTGAGCTGAAACTTTAAATAGTTGTTTTTTGTCCATAAGCAGGTTAAGTTTGAAGATGGGCTATATTGGACTATATCTTGATATAGCCCCCATATAGATCGATCCTCTGATTTAGGGTCTTAGGCCAATAAAAGCCACATTTATTATCCAATTTTGCTGAAATTTTAGGCAGTGAGTTGTGTTAGGTCCTTCGACATCCTTCGTTAATTTTGCCTAGATTGGTCCAGATTTGGATATAGCTGCCATATAGACCGATCCTCCGATTTGGGGTCTTAGGCCCATAAAATCCACATTTTTTATGCGATTTTGCTGAAATTTTAGACAGTGAGTTGTGTTAGGTCCATCGACATCCTTCGTTAATTTAGCCTAGATTGGTCCAGATTTGGATATAGCTGCCATATAGACCGATCCTCCGATTTAGTGTCTTAAGCCCATAAAAGCTACATTTATTATCCGATTTTGCTGAAATTCGGGTCAGTGAGTTAAGTTAAGCCCCCTTGACATCCTTCTCCATTATGGCACAGATCGGTAAAGATTTGGATATAGCTACCATATAAACCGATCTCTCGATTGAAGATTTTGGGTCCATAAAAGCCGCATTTATTGTCCGATGTTGTGACACTGGGTTATGCTAATCCCCTTGACATACTTCTGCAATATGGCACAGATCGGTAAGGATTTGGATATAGCTGCCATATAGACCGATCTCTCGGTTTTAGGTATTGGGCCCATAAAAGCGCATTTATTGTCCGATTTTTCCCAAATTTTTTTCTTAATGCCTTCTTACTTGTTTTGCATGGTTTAGGGTCTGGGGGACAATCTCCCACCCGAAAACCCTTGAAATCGGACATCCATATTTATCGATCATGGCAATATGGGGCTCAAATGAGAGGTATTTGCGAGTAGGGCACGAAATTCATACATACTTTCGGAGGCCCACACTAAGGGTCGACCCCCTACCAATCACTTCCCTAGGGGCCTTCCCACTCCAAAATCCCCATGGGACTATCGGGCTCAAATAATGTATTTTAAGAGTGGAGTGGACATCTAACATCCAATTTTAAATATGGGATGCAGATAAATGCTTTTATATTGTTATGCTATCAGTCAAGCGATATATTGTACATATACTCTTTTTCGTAGTATAGTATTTGACTAAAAACTCTTGAATTGTCGAAAATAAATTTGCAAAAATAGTTTTGTTCCATATAAAGTAGAAGAATGCGCAGCGGAACGGGCCGGGTTCAGCTAGTTTAAAATAAAGTAAACTATAATATGTTTGTAGCATAAAATCCAATGGTTTTAAATAAAAATTATGAAAATGAAATCAACCATTACAACAAAAATTGTGATTGGTCAAAATATCTCCTCTGAAATATTTAGTTTGATAACCTTTAACGTCATCAATGGCATCGTTGATGATGATGCTGATGCTGACGTGAAACATTCCAATTCCAGAATATAGAGAGACGGATAAATTTGTAGCCGAATATATTCAACATATTTCCCTTTGTGGTATGATTTTTATTATGTGGCATATGATTTATGTTAATTGTTATCCTAGAGGCCACACAATTGCCATCAGTTTGAATATATGTAGATGCTGTTTCATTCGGTACATCAATTAAATGGATAATAAATAGCAAATATTTGTTCAGAATGAAGAGGTTGAGAAAATACATTCAACAAAAATGACAAATTAACCATTGGTATATTGTAAAGCCATTGTTGATGCGGGTATAGTATGCTAACAAGGATTTATTTCTTAATCTTTTAATTGAAGTTCTTTCTTAAAAAAGGGTGATTTTTAGCTATTATCTTTTTGGCAATACAGGTTTAAACAGTTTACGCACGTTTCGTGTTTTGTTTTACTGTTAAACATCTTCAATTTGGTCTATAATTTTACCTTTAATCGTTCTACAAACGAACAACGCTTGTAAATTATTGAATTTTATTATCAAAATAGAGCACGCATTTTGATAATAAAATTCAATAATTTACAAGCGTTGTTCGTTTGTAGAACGATTAAAGGTAAAATTATAAAAGTTGAAAAAGTTCATAGTGCTCTTGTCTCATTTTACAACGAAGCTCATTTTTGGCTCAATGGGTACGTAAATAAGCAGAATTGTCGATTTTGGAGTAAAGATCAGCCAGAAGCATGGCAAGAGCCACCAATGCATCCAGAAAAATTCACAGTTTGGTGCGGCTTCTGGGCTGATGACATCATTGGACCGTACTTCTTCAAAGATGATGTGAATCGTAACGTAACTGTGAATGGTGAAGGCTACCGGGAGATGATATCCAACTTTTGTGTGTCCAAAATGCAAGAGCTTGACTTGCATGACATGTGGATTCAACAAGGCGCTGCCACATGCCAAACAGCACGCGTAACAATGTGCCGGTCAATTGGTCGCCTAGATCGTGCGATTTAACGCCTTTAGAATATTTTTTGTGGAGCCATATTAAAGCGCATGTCCATACAGACAAGCCCGCTTCAATTGACGCATTGGAAGACAATATTGAAGCATTTATTCGTGAGATACCATCCGAAATGTTGGAAAGAGTATGCCAAAATTGGACTAAGCAAATCTTCAAACATTAATTTATGTATATGACCGTACTATCGATTGAAAAAAAGATTTCATGCATTTTTCTGAATGCAGTCTATATTCGTGCAGCTTACAACTTGTTTTTGACTGACTTAGAGTCAGGGCAAAAGTTAGTCATTTTCGAGCAAAAATGAATGGATTCTGTAATATATATTTCTTCTGCGCATTGTTATCATTTGAATCAATAAACGATATTTTCATACATGAAAATGTTGTTGTTTGAATTGGTAACAGGTCACCTACCCTGTAGACCACACATCAACGGACAAGAAATATAAATATTTTATTCTATTTAAAACACATCGAAATATTGATTTACGATTATACAAAGTACAAAAGATCTTAAATGTTTTGAAAACTAAGACGATAATGTCATGGCCAACCATTGATCCATTTTTAATACGCATTGATTTCAAAAACAAGTAAAAGCGTGCTAAGTTCGGCCGGGCCGAATCTTATATACCCTCCACCATGGATTGCATTTGTCGAGTTCTTTTCCCGGCATCTCTTCTTACGCAAAAAAGGATTTAAGAACAAATTTGCTCCGCTATTAGAGCGATATTAAGATATGGTCCGGTTAGGACCACAATTAAATTATATGTTGGAGACTGTGTAAAATGTCAGCCAATTCAAATAAGAATTGCGGCCTTTGGGGGCTCAAGAAGTAAAATAGAGAGATCGATTTATATGGGAGCTGTATCGGGCTATAGACCGATTCAGACCATAATGAACTCGTATGTTGATGGTCATGAGAGGATCCGGCGTACAAAATTTCAGCCAAATTTCCCTGATGGGTTTATATGGCAGCTATATCAAAACATGGACCGATATGGCCCATTTGCAGTACCAACCGACCTACACTAATAAGAAGTATTTGTGCAAAATTTCAAGCGGCTAGCTTCACTCCTTCGGAAGTTAGCGTGCTTTCGACAGACAGACGGACGGACGGACATGGCTAGATCAAGAATATATATACTTTATGGGATAAACACTGTGGGATAAAATCAAAAAAAAATACTAAAAACTATATCATTTGAGAACGGATACAGATAACTTTTTAAAATACGAAATGGTTAGAACTGAGGTATTATCGACATTATGTGTAAAATTTTAGACACCTCAGGCAGGCCTCCAAAGTTGGTCAAAATTCTTTTTTGCTCGTGATGTCGATAGCACATCAGCTTTCACCGTTTTAAATTTTAAAGTATTATCCTTATCTGTTTTCAAATGGAATATTTTGTCAAGTTTTTCTCAATTCTACGCGACTTTTCGTTGGGTGTTATTGGTTACATTTTTCTAAGTGTTCAATTAGAAAAAAAATTTACTGAAACAACAATTAAATGAAATAATTTTGTGACCCCAATTAAAAAAAAACGCAAATACAAATGAACTGTAGGTTTTACAACTTTACGAATATTCACTTATTTAAACTCGTTTTAAATCTGCCTTACAAAATATTATTTTAAGGTATTATTTCAACCACATAAATAAATTGGAATGCCTAAATAACAGAAGCTTCTGCGTTAACTTGTCGCCTATATAACTTGCTAATACCAACGTCAAACCAATTTCGTTAGGTTAGGATAGGTTTAAAAGAGGTTGCGGATATTAATCCGCCCCATGCCACTATGGACATACCCTTAAGCCAGTAATCGGCTTGTTGAGTGACCTAAATACTAAAAGTTGCCTCAAAAAAGAAAATCTGAGTCAGGAATTCTGTGCTGCTAATTGTTTTTCATACCACACTACTTAGTTGGCTTATATCTGGTATTGTATCCCCACCTAAGTGTCGGTGTCTGTAAGCCTCGAAAGCCGGTCAATGATATAGGAAATGCTCCAAGGTCTCATCATCTTCCTCGCATGCCCTACAACCAATTTCGTTACGTTCAGTGTATATTAAATATGCCGTACAATATACACTTCCCTACAAGGTATAGTTTTCCATATGTTTTTTATCTTTTATAGATACACCATTGCGGCAACTAACCGCTTAATGGGATTTGGAATTGTTGCCTTGCTACTTAAATGAGCAACCGTTTTATTAGGTATGCAGTTTATTAAGTAACCCATTAAGAAATGTGTAGTACGATTACTTTCATTGTTCAATAAATGGTTATTTCAATTAAATCTATTCTAATCAAAAAATATCTGTACATTTTTTAATATGACAAAATTTCAAATTTATAATATTATGCAAAGACAACATTTTGCTGAGGCCAGGGCTGCCTTAAAATTAATTTTCTTAAGTACAAAACTTTAATTAAATTTTTTCTAAAAATTTTTTAACGAATTTTTTCCAAAGACAAACTTTACGCATAATATTCACTATTAACAAAACTTCAGCACGGGCCGGAACCCCTTGTAATTGTTTTTTTTTTTTTTTAAGAAAAAATTTTTTTAAATTTTTTTATACCCTCCACCATAAGATGGGGGGTATGCTAATTTCGTCTTGACCGTATATTCTTGACCGTCGCGACATTTTATGTCGATCTAGCCATTTCCGTCCGTCTGTCCATCCGTCCGTCCGTCTGTCTGTCGAAAGCACGCTAACTTCCGAAGGAGTAAAGCTAGCCGCTTGAAATTTTGCACAAATACTTCTTATTAGTGTAGGTCGGTTGGTATTGTAACCATATCGGTCCATGTTTTGATATAGCTGCCATATAAACCGATCTTGGGTCTTGACTTCTTGAACCTCTAGAGTGCGCAATTCTTATCCGATTGGAATGAAATTTTGCACGACGTATTTTGTTATGATATTCAACAACTGTGCCAAGTATGGTTCAAATCGGATGATAACCTGATATAGCTGCCATATAAATCGATCTTGGGTCTTGACTTCTTGAGCCTCTAGCGTGTGCAATTCTTATCCGATCAGAATGAAATTTTGCACGACGTGTTTTGTTATGATATCCAACAACTGTGCCAAGTATTGTTTAAATCGGTCCATAACCTGATATAGCTGCCATATATAGCCGGAATTCTTATCCGATTGGAATGAAATTTAGCACGAAGTATTTTATTATGATATCCAACAACTGTGCCAAGTATTGTTTAAATCGGTTCATAACCTGATATCTGATCTGGGGTCTTTACTTCTTGAGCTTATAGGGGGCGCAATTCCTATCCGATTTGGCTGAAATTTTCTTTCAATAACTGTGCCAAGTGTGGGTCAAATCGGTCCATAACCTGATATAGCTGCCATATAAACCGATCTTGGGTCTTGACTTCTTGAGCCTCTAGAGGTCGCAATTCTTATCCGATTGGAATGGAATTTCGCACGACGTATTTTGCTATGATACCCAACAACTGTGCCAAGTATAGTTTAAATCGGTCCATAACCTGATATAGCTGCCATATAAATCGATCTTGGGTCTTGACTTCTTGAGCCTGTAGCGTGTGCAATTCTTATCCGATCAGAATGAAATTTTGCACGACGTGTTTTGTTATGATATCCAACAACTGTGCCAAGTATTGTTTAAATCGGTCCGTAACCTGATATAGCTGCCATATATAGCCGCAATTCTTATCCGATTGGAATGAAATTTAGCACGAAGTATTTTATTATGATATCCAACAACTGTGCCAAGTATGGTTTAAATCGGTTCATAACCTGATATCTGATCTGGGGTCTTTACTTCTTGAGCTTATAGGGGCGCAATTCCTATCCGATTTGGCTGAAATTTTCTTTCAACAACTGTGTCAAATAAGGTTCGAATCGGTTCATAACCTGATATAGCTGCCATATAAACCGATCTGGGATCTTGACTTCTTGAGCCTCTAGAGGTCGCAATTATTATCCGATTTGCCTGAAATTTTGTACGACGGATCCTCTCATGACCATCAACATACGTATTTATTATGGTCTGAATCGGTCTATAGCCCGATATAGCTCCCATATAAATCGATCTCTCTATTCTACTTCTTGAGCCCCAAAGGGCGTAATTCTTATTCGAATTGGCTGACATTTTACACAGGTCTCCAACATATAATTTAATGTGGTCCAAATCGGACCATATCTTGATATCGCTTTAATAGCAGAGGAAATCTTTTCTTATATCCTTTTTTGCCTAAGAAGAGATGCCAGGAAAAGAACTTGACAAATGCGATCCATGGTGGAGGGTATATAAGGAGGGTATATGAAACCAATATGGGGTTTGTTTTTATTTCTATTTGAACAGAAAGCCTTTAAAAAAAAAAAATTAGGCAAAATGTGGTTGTGAATTATGCATTGGGCAGGCTACAGAGATCGCGATTTCGAGGTTAATCAATCTCCATTATCAGTTTTCTTTGGCCAAAAAGATTACATGGTTCCACCACTCACTAGTTAGAGAGCTGTGTAATGGTAGAGCATGCCTTCTAGAGACGAACATTTGATATTAGAGCGCAGTAAAAAAGCTAAACCACCAACCGCCAATATCTCTAGCTCAAAAAGAACATCTAGCGTCAGCAACACAAACAATGCCAAAAACCTGTTACCCAACAATCTTCGCTTGCCAAAAGTCACTTTTTTAATGTGTGTATACATATATATCGGCGTACTTCTCATACGTTATTTGTCCAGTTGAAACCAATATAGGGTTTGCTTTTGTTTCTATTTAAAATAGAAAGCAAAATAAAAACCCTGTTTTAAAACTTTTTAAAAAGGGTTTTTATTATGCTTTCTATTTTAAATAGAAACAAAATCAAACCCTTTATACCCAATTCAGCTCTTGTGCGCTTCATGGCCAAATAGCGACATGTCTGTTCCTGCACCCAATAACGACCACAATTTAAAAAAAAAAAAAAAAAAATAAATAAATAAATTGGGTTATCTTTACCAATCTCACAGTAACTGAAGAATTTTAGCAATTTTCGAATTTGAAAAAATTTGAGATGCCCTTACCCCCAAAAAATAAAATCCTGGCTACGTCCCTGATGGAAACTTTATCTAAATCGGAATTTATTTTAATGAAATTTTGGCATTTATGTTCAGATTAATAACAAAACACACCGTGCCAAATTTTGTGCAGAGCGGTTAAAAATTGTAATTATTATGGCCTTATAGGCAAATCGGGCGATACTTACATATGGGATCTATATTTAAATCTGATCCGATTTGTACCACAATTAATCATCACTGGTCCACATAAATGACATGTGCAAAATTTCTTGACTTTTGTACTTTAAACACGGCCTGTACCTTGATAAAAAGAATATTTGGACTCATAGACGGACGTGGCCAACTCGAATCAGAAAGTGATTCTGAGTCGATCGGTATACTTATCAATGGGTCTAGCTCTTCTCCTTCTTAGATTTGC
This sequence comes from Stomoxys calcitrans, assembly GCF_963082655.1. Classification (NCBI taxonomy): domain Eukaryota; kingdom Metazoa; phylum Arthropoda; class Insecta; order Diptera; family Muscidae; genus Stomoxys; species Stomoxys calcitrans. The sequence goes on from NC_081555.1 coordinate 66,388,913, forward strand.
AAAAAATTGCACAAAATTATTATTGTAACCTGTTCCACAGTAGTGCTGTGCGCTATAATTGTGCGCTGTATACACTTCAAATAAAAAGGAAAGACGATTATAATTTTTTTTAAAAAGTCGAAGCATTTTTAGGCTGTTGTCACCTTTTTCCATATGAAAATAGCGGACTTTTTCTGTTACAGCAAACATTTTTGCTGTTTTGACTATCAACTTTCTCTAAGAGAAAAGTTTTGATTCTATAAATATAGATTATTGATCGATTTTAATGATGTTCGAAGAAGAATTTGAGCAGTAAAAATTGATCAAAATGTATCTATTGGGTTGCCTAAAAAGTAATTGCGGATTTTTTAAAAGAAAGTAAATGCATTTTTAATAAAACTTAGAATGAACTTTAATCAAATATATAATTGCCATTTTGTTCGATAACCGTTTTGCCATCTTCCTGGCAAATTTAGTATTCCACGCTCATAGAACTTCTGGCCTTTATCTGCAAAAAACTGAACATAATGCGATTTTATAGCCTCATCATTGCCGAAAGTTTTACCATTTAAGGAGTTCTGCAAAGATCGAAGTAAATGGTAGTCTGATGGTGCAAAGTCAGAGCTATATGGTGGATGCATCAAAAGTTCCCAGCTAAGCTCACTCAGTTTTTGGCGAGTGACCAAAGATGTGTGCGATCTAGCGTTGTGCGATCTAGCTGGTGGAATATGACACCTTTACGATTGACCAATTCTGGTCGCTTCTCCTTGATGACTTTATTCAATTTGTCCAATTGTTGACAGTAAACATCCGAATTAATCGTTTGGTTCCTTGGAAGCAGCTCAAAATATACCACACCCTTCCAATCCCACCAAACAGACAGCATAACCTTCTTTTGGTGGATATCAGCCTTTGAAGTGGTTTGAGCTGGTTCACCATGCTTGGACCATGATCGTTTTCGACTAACGTTGTTGTAAACAATCCATTCTTCATCTCCAGTTATGATTCGTTTTAAAAACGGATCGAATTCATTGCGTTTAAGGTGCATATCACAAGCGTTGATTCGGTTTGTTAAATGAATTTCTTTCAATACATGTGCTACCCATATTTAAATTGACGCCAAACAAACAAATGTAAACAAAATTTCGCGCACTTTTTTTCTAAAGCAAGCTAAAAGTAACTGCTGATAACTGACAGAAGAAAGAATGCAATTACAGAGTCACAAGCCGTTGAAAAAATTTGTCAACGGCGACTATATTACTACTATATTACCGACAATTACTTTTTGGGCAACCCAATATTGAAATTATTGAACAAATTGTTGTTGGTTATTTTCGATTTTTTTAGATATGATATACACAGAATTTAAAAAATATGGTTTAAATTTGAAGATATCACGTGGAATAAATAAAATCAATTTAAGAGCAAAATGAAATAAATCAATCAATTGGAAAACAATACCAAGTTTTGCTCACCCTTTATGACCAAATGCCATCGCCGATGGGTGAGTTCCTTGTCAATGTAGAGACCACAACATCTCATAAAAAAATTTAAAATATCATTATCCATTTCACAGTTGCAGAAGGTGTTTAGATTTCTAAACATGGGATATTAGTTGATGTGTGTCATGGAAATGTTTTAGCCTTGAGAACGAATAGATAAGATACTTTCCATTTTTTGTTTATTTTAAAGGATAGTTTTAAGGGCAGGCATAAATGTGATAAGAGTTTATATTTTTACCTAGCCAACGCATCGCACAGGGATAAGTGGAAGATAGTTTTTAATGTGCGTAGATAAGGAAATAGTTAGGGATTATCAGAAAACACAGCGGTCTGAATGGCAAGCATATGGCTTGCAGCTGGACAAATTTATTTAGTATCTGCATAGGATGTTTATCGTCTTTGTTTATGATCTTATTTTCCCAAAGTGATTATTTTTAGATTTGCCTGCCTTTCTTAGGATATTTAGTTTGTAGTTAGTTTTAAGTTTATATATAAGGATGAGATTTTGAAGAAATAAATGAGTATCAAAAAAGTACTCCGGGATTAAACTCGTTTTATTCATTTGGTCCTTCGAACCTTCGGTACGGTTAAGTGTGTTTAAAGTAAAAGTTGGTGATTCTTGCAAAGTAGTAAAGAATAAACAAAGATTTAATACACGTATCGAATCAGTGTAAGTGATTTAAAATTGAAAGAAAAATGTTCACAAGGAGTCAATCGGATTCTCTGTTGGAGAAATTGAAAAACCTTGAACATTTGTTGGCAGTAAAAGCAGTTGACCTCGATGTGGAGGAAATGTTACTGCCAGTTGTCAAGAAAAATAGAAAGTGGCTGCAGGAAATCATTGTAGGCTACAACAAGTTAAACAAGGATATCGGAAAGTCGTCCAGTGGGCATGAAGAAGAGGTCCAGGAGCTGCAAAGACGAGTAGAAGAAGCAATTAGCAAAATGGATAAAATTGTGCAAGGGTTTGAGCAGCAAGAAAAAGGAGCCTCAGCCAAAGTGGCAGCTAATCAGGACGCAGAGATAACGCAAGGCAGTGCGGAGAAAAAATTAATGGTAACGCAAGGTGCAGCTGCATTGGCACCTAGCGAACAAACGGCAAATGAGAGTAACACCCAGCCGAGAGATCAGGCAATTAGCAGAGAGCAAGAAAAGCCTGTGTCGAAGCTAAGAAGAAAATTTGAATTGAAGTATAGAACTATTACAAGAAAGCTGGAAGTAATAGAAAGCAGATTGCCAACTGCGAATAAAAGTTATTTAAATATGCAATGGCTGGCGTTGCAATCAGAGTATGGACAACTGGAATCAATAGTGGAAATAATTATTGATGATGATGACGAAGATGATTTAGACATGATTGAAGCTTGGGACTGTATCAGGGAAAGATACGTGGATGTCTGTGTGGAAATTGAAGAACGTGTGGAAACAATGCAAAATACAGGATCAACAAGTTTAATTAGATTGGAAGAGTTAAAAGTGCCCATATTCAGTGGGTATATCAACGATTGGAATTCCTTCAAAGAAATATTTACAAAGTTAGTAGAGGAGGACAGAAGGCTATCGGAAGTCGAAAAATTTTATCGACTTAAAAGTGTGGTGAAAGGTGATGCTGCTCGCTTAATACAACATCTTCAAGTGACAGGGGAGAACTACAGTGCGGCATGGAAGATACTGGAGCAGAGATACGATAACCGGCGGCTGTTATTCTGCACATTGTTTGACAAGATCATCGACCACGGCATAATAAATATTCAGTATAGCAACAGTATAAAGCAGCTATTGGATACGGCTACGGAATCATTACATGCATTGAAAGCTATGGGAATGAAGGTAGACGAGGCAGATCCATTCATTGCTCGGATCCTTATTAGAAAGCTAGATAAGGAAGGATTGCTGAAATATGAGCAATGGGTCCAGAAATCAAAAGAAGTCCAAAGGCTAGAGGATGTCCTGTCTTTTCTGGAGCAGCAATACTTGGCTTTGGAAGCGGTATACAGCAAAAAAGGAAACACGCATCAAAGAGCAAAAACAACACAGTCATACCAAACAACTCAACGATCGTGCGCATTTTGTCAAGCATCAGGACATGGGTTAAAAGAGTGCTACAAATTTTTGAAACTGCAACCAGCTGAAAAAGGTGCGTGGGCACAAAAAATGAAAATGTGCAAAATTTGTTTGAGTCACCCGTCGGAAAAGAAATGCTTCAAATTTAACACCAAGTGCGACAAGTGCGGCGGAAAACATATTACTATGCTTCACGTCGAAGGAAACAAAACGCAGGAAACTCAGAGATCAAACTCCAAAGCTCAATTAACTATGGAAGGCAATGCTGTCACTCTGTTGGCAACAGCACAAATACGAGTAAAGGCTGCAAGTGGTGAGCAAATTTTAATGAGAGCCTTAATCGATCAAGGTTCTCAACGCACTTCAATATCGGAAGAGGCAGCCCAAATACTGAGGTTACCCAGAAAGAAGTTAGTTACAGATTTAGTGGGTCTGGGTAACACGACAGTCGGCAGATCAAAAGCCATCATGCAAATTGAAATCAAACCACGGTTTGAGAGCGATGCGGTTCATGTTATAAATGCTATGGTGTTGTCAACATTATCTTCAGCGCAACCTGATAGAAATTTGAACGTCAGTGTGGAGAGCTGGCGAAATTACTGTTTGGCTGATCCGCTGTTCTATAAGTCCGATAGAATTGACTTATTAATTGGTGCAGATTTATATCATGAAATCATTCAAGAAGGGGTAGTCAAAATTGGCTCTTTGTCTGGACAAGAGACGTCACTTGGTCTCATAATCTGTGGTTGCGTTTGCGGACATGAATCTGGAAATGCCGTGATGGCGGTTACGAAAGAGCTGGAAAGATTTTGGGAGATGGAGGAAGTATGTGAAGATGACGACGTCAAGGAAGATCGATGCGAGCAGCTCTTTACAACAACAACAACAATAAATGAGGATAAGAGATTGGTGGTGAGATTGCCGTTTAAGGAGGATATCGAGTTGGGCGCATCAAGGAAAATGGCGTTAGCACGTTTTTTAAATCTTGAAAAAAGATTGGAAAAGGATGAAAAGTTACAGAAACAATATTGTGCTTTTATGAAGGAGTATTTGGAGATGGGGCGTATGAAAAAGGTCTCAAGAAGAAATAGTGGAAAGTACTATTTACCACATCAAGCGGTGATAAGAGAAAGCCATCTTACAACAAAAGTTCGGGTGGTATTTGATGCTTCAGCCAAGACATCGAATGGTAAAAGCTTAAACGACGTACTTGAAATTGGTCCAAAACTACAACAAGATATATTTCAAATTCTATTGAAATGGCGATTATGGAGATTTGTCTTGGTAGCGGATGTGGAGAAAATGTATCGACAAGTGTTAGTAGCAGATAAAGATCAGTCATACCAATGCATATTGTGGCGCGAGAATAAACATATGCCAATTGAGGAGTTTGCGCTAACGACTGTTACCTACGGAACAGCATGTGCTCCATTTCTGGCAAAACGAGCTCTAATTGAAATTGGAAAAGAGTGCAGCGAACGGAATCCAAAGATTCAAGCCATCATAGAAAATGATTTTTACATGGATGATTTGATGACAGGTGCTGATTCAGTACAGGAATGCATTGGAATTCATCATGACATCAGCCAACAATTGGATAAGTTTGGTTTCAAGCTGCGTAAATGGATGTCTAATGAAAATGACATATTGGAGGCAATACCAAATGTTGGCGAAAATCAAGTCATTAGGATTGAGGAAGGCGAAACAATGAAAACGTTGGGTGTTCAATGGTATCCCCATACAGATAATTTTGCTTTCTATTTTCAGATCATTGAAGATAACAAGTTGACTAAGCGGAAGGCGCTTTCCACACTGGCCAAGATATATGATCCTTTGGGTTGGCTGGCTCCTGTAACCATTCTAGCCAAGCTATTCATTCAGCGACTATGGGTAATGGATATGGCATGGGACGACCAGTTAAGCTCTGAGATGATAAAGGAATGGGATGTCATCATGAGGAAATTGCCCGACTTAGCAGAAATCCGAATACCGCGTTGGTTGTCTACCTCATCACTAATGGAAATAGAACTGCATGGTTTTGCTGATGCTTCGGAAAAGGCGTACGCAGCTGTCATATACATCCGGGCCGCAAACAAAGTTACGTTGGTAGCAGCAAAATCTAAGGTAAACCCAGTGAAAAATAGGAAAACACTGCCAAAACTTGAATTGTGTGCAGCGCATCTGTTGGCTAAATTGATGCTTAATGTGGAAAAGTTAATAGTCCAAAAACAACAGAAATATTTATGGAGCGATTCAACTATTGCTCTAGCATGGATCGCAAAGGCTGAAAATATTAAAGACAAATTTGTTCGGGTTAGAGTAGAGGAAATTAAGAAGTCTGTTCCTGGTGCCGTATGGGGTCATGTGCGATCCAAGGAGAATCCAGCGGATGCTGCATCAAGAGGGATGAAGCCAGAGCTGCTAAAAGGAGATGAGTTATGGTGGAGTGGTCCACATTGGCTGCTGGAGAAAAACAATTGGCCCATATCGACGGTTCAACCCTTTGTTGGAGTTCTAAAGGAAAATAAACAGGAAGACGATGTCATCATGCAGTTAATTACGAGGATTTCTAGCTACAAAAAACTCATAAGAATTATAGCATATGTGCGAAGATTTATTGAACGTGCTCAGCGTAAACCAGGAAAAAATGAATTAACTGCGGAAGAAATAAACGAGGCAGAGCAATTAATAATTACGAGCGTGCAGGCAAACCAATTTTCGTTAGAGATTTCGTGTCTAAGGAATGGCAGCGAAGTACCGACGAGGAGCAAGATATGTGGACTAACACCGTTCATTGATGCAGCTGGAGTGTTGAGAGTTGGAGGCAGGCTGGAGAATTCTGGTTTAAGCTTCAACAGAAAGCATCCAATTCTATTGGGGAAAGGTTGTCTGGTGGATCGAATAATTGATGGCATCCATACAGAAACGCTACATGGAGGTGCGAAACTCATGGAAAATGAACTACGCAGCAGATATTGGGTGATTAGTGCCAAAAATGCCATCAAGAGAGCAGTTCGGTCATGCGTCAAATGTTTGCGTTATAGGCGAGAAACTGCGGCTCAATTAATGGGTAACCTACCAGAAAGCAGAGTTTGTGTGTCTCATCCATTTGATCACACAGGAATTGATTATGCAGGTCCTATTCAAATGAAGGTGTCTAAAGGAAGAGGACAGCGAGCTTACAAAGGATACATAGCTGTATTTGTTTGTATGGCAACCAAAGCATTACATTTGGAGGCAGTCAGCGATCTAACAACAGAAGCGTTTTTGGCTGCGCTACGGCGATTCTTCAGTAGAAGAGGAAAAAGTAGCCATATATATTCGGACAATGGCACTAATTTCGTGGGAGCGGCAAGACATCTGGATAAAGAGTTCGTCAAAGCGGTGCAGCAAAATTCAGACGTGGCTCATATATTAGCATCTGAGCGACTACAGTGGCACTTTATTCCGCCCGGAGCTCCTCACTTCGGAGGATTGTGGGAGGCTGCCGTGAAGTCTGTGAAGCACCATTTGAGACGGGTTGTTGGTGAAACGAAGTTAACGTATGAGGAAATGGCAACGTTTTTGTCGCAGATAGAAGCTGTTCTCAACTCTCGTCCCTTGTGTCCACTCAGTGAGGATAACTGCGAGATTTTAACGCCAGGACATTTTGTAGTCGGAAGACCATTGCTAAGTATTCCAGAAAGAGGCGTGGAGAATAAACTGGGATCTTTAGACAGGTGGAAAATAATTCAAAGAATGCGGGATGATTTCTGGAAACAGTGGCGCAATGACTATCTGAGTAGTCTTCAGCAGAGAGTAAAATGGAAAACTCCAGTACCAAATATCAAGGTTGGACAGATGGTGATAGTGAAGGATGAAAATACTGCTCCTGGAAGGTGGCCTTTGGGAAGTATTGCGGAAGTACATAAAGGCAAAGATGGAAAGGTTCGAGTCGCTACAGTAAAGGTCGCTAAACAAAAGGGGTTGTTAAAACGGCCCATACACAAGTTATGCCCGCTGGAGATATTCGCTAATGGTGGTGAAAAGGAAGCCGACATTGAAGTGTCGCAGACATATATTTGCAAATTACCTCAAAGAAGAAAAATAAACGTAGCAATGATGTTATGGATGATCATGGCAATGATGGCAAGTGTTCAATCGATGTCAACCTCAATTACCGGCGGTGCGATAAAAGAATTGGGAAATGACACAATCATTTATATGGATAAAATTGGCAGAATCAACCGAGTAACATCGTCATGGAACCTTATGACATATTTCGATCTGCACGGGTATTTTGTCACGGTGAATCATCTGGATAAGGGTCTAGAAGCGTGTAAATCATTATGTGTTCGGCTGAGATCGTTCGAGCAGCAGTGCGACACGCAGATGGATATTATGACGAACAGACTGAACACTATAGATGAGAACCACTTGTTACTCTCACACAAAAAACGCCAACGAAATAAAAGGGCTCCTTTAGAGTTTGTTGGGTCTCTTTTCCACATTCTTTTCGGAGTAATGGATGCGGACGACAGAGAGAGTATGGAAGCAAATATGAAAAATGTACTTGAAAATCAGCACAACTTGAAATATTTGGCTGAGAAGCAAACGTCTGTGGTGGAAGCAACGCTTAATGTGCTGAAAAAGACCACGGATGAAATAAATGGACAGTTTAAAGAGCTGAATGAGAAGGTGCAAAACATAAGTCAGATGCTGAACACTGACTATTCCCTCTTCAAAAAGGCGATGGACTTCTTCGCGGTAGCCGATCAACTTAGCAGCTTGTTTACTGAAGTGGAACATATTCAAGCCAGGGTAATTGGCTTATTAATTGACATCAACCATGGAAAAGTAAATCCAAATTTAGTACGGCCAAACCAGTTGCAGGCAGAGGTGATGAAAATAAAGGATCAGCTACCTAAAGGACTAAGGTTGCCTGGTGAGAAGGACGATGTTTTGCAGGCAATATACAAGGTGATGACGGCGCATGGTCTGCTGGTGGAAGAAAAATTAGTGATTGACGTGCAGATTCCCTTGGTAGAAAAATCATCAGCAGAAATATTCCGCGTCGTACCACTGCCGATGGTGAGAAACGGAACCGCAATGGTAGCAGCTTTAAGACAGCAGTTCCTGGCCTACAACTATGAAATGGATGCTTATCATCTACTGTCGCAGTCATCGATGAACCAATGTCAGCTAACTGGTGAAGATGAATTTCTTTGCAGAGGCAACTGGGCCTGGGAAGACGCCAACGATCATTCATGTGAGCTAGCAGCGCTTAAGCCAACAAGTAAATATGGCTGCCAGTTTTTGAAGACTCAGAACAGGAATTTTTGGATTGAGCTGAAGACAAGAGGGTCATGGTTGTTTAAAACTAAAGATCAAGTTTCGGCCCATATTCTATGTGCTGAGCGCACTAAAGGAGTATTTGAATTACCAGGCCTAGGTATCATCACTCTCCAGCCTGGGTGTACTGCTAGGATTGGACGAACCGTATTAACTGCGTCACAAGAAGCAAAAACTGAGATGTCCTATAATTCCACATCATATATCTTGAGAGAGGTGAAGGACATAGCGATGGTGGACGAGCTAAACTACAATAAAATCGATCATTCGTCAACGATTCAAGGATTGGAGGAAGAAATTAAAATGATGAAGGCGAATCCGATCCACCTTAAGGAGCTATCATGGCATCACATCAGTGGTCATATTTCACTAATCTCTACCTCTATTTTAATAATATTATTTTTAAGTTATGTAATCTATAAGTATTTAACAAGAGAAAGTAACATAGTTGTTGTTCGTCCTCGGGATGTTTAGATTTTAACATATATATTTGAATTACAGTCCATTTTGCTGAATTTTTACAGTTTATAAGTAGAGCTATTTCATAATTATTTTTGGCCGCCCGCAGAATGTTTAGATTTCTAAACATGGGATATTAGTTGATGTGTGTCATGGAAATGTTTTAGCCTTGAGAACGAATAGATAAGATACTTTCCATTTTTTGTTTATTTTAAAGGATAGTTTTAAGGGCAGGCATAAATGTGATAAGAGTTTATATTTTTACCTAGCCAACGCATCGCACAGGGATAAGTGGAAGATAGTTTTTAATGTGCGTAGATAAGGAAATAGTTAGGGATTATCAGAAAACACAGCGGTCTGAATGGCAAGCATATGGCTTGCAGCTGGACAAATTTATTTAGTATCTGCATAGGATGTTTATCGTCTTTGTTTATGATCTTATTTTCCCAAAGTGATTATTTTTAGATTTGCCTGCCTTTCTTAGGATATTTAGTTTGTAGTTAGTTTTAAGTTTATATATAAGGATGAGATTTTGAAGAAATAAATGAGTATCAAAAAAGTACTCCGGGATTAAACTCGTTTTATTCAGAAGGATTTTGACAATTTTTTGATTTGGTCAAAAAGTGGCCTTTGGCGGGCTACACAAACTCGCTATGTTTTCTTACATATGTAAGTATCAACCGATTTGCACATACATGACCGAGTAACACCGACTTTTCTCTTTCGTTACTTGTTTGTTATACCGCACTCTATTGGTTAAAACATTTCTTCTACCCACCAATGAAGGATGGGGGTTTATTCATTTTGTCGTTCCGTTTGCAACACATCGAAATATCCATTTCGGACCCTATAAAGTATATATATTCTTGATCAGCGTAAAAATCTAGCCATATCCGTCTGTCTGTTGAAATCACGCTACAGTCTTTAAAAATAGAGATATTGTTCCATAAGCAGGTTAAGTTCGAAGATGGGTTATATCGGACTATATCTTCATATAGCCCCCATATAGACCGATCCTCCGATTTAGGGTCTTAGGTCCATAAAAGTCACATTTATTATCCGATTTTGCTGCAATTTGGGACAGTGAGTTGCGTTAGGCCAGCCGACATCCCACTTTAATTCGGACCAGATTTGGATATAGCTGCTATATAGACTGATCTCTCGATTTAAGGTTTTGGGCCCATAAAAGGCGCATTTATTTTTTGATGTCGCCTAAATTTGGGATAGTGACTTAAGTTAGGCCTCTCGACATCCTTTTGCAATATGGCACAGGTCGGCCCAAATTTGGATATAGCTGCCATATAGACTGATCTCTGGATTCAAGGTTTTGGGCCCATAAAAGGCGCATTTATAATCCGATTGCACCGAAATTTGGGACAGGAATTTGTGTTAAGCCCTTCGACAGCCATTTTCAATAGCCATATAGACCGATCTCTCGATATAATGTTTTGGGCCCATAAAAGGCGCATTTATTGTCCGATTTCGCCGAAATTTGGAACAGTGAGTTGTGTTAAGCCCTTCGATAGCCCCCTTTATAACTGCCATATAAACCGATCTTGGGTCTTGACTTCTTGAGCCTCTAGAGGGCGCAATTCTTATCCGATTGGAATGGAATTTCGCACGACGTATTTTGTTATGATACCCAACAACTGTGCCAAGTATAGTTTAAATCGGTCCATAACCTGATATAGCTGCCATATAAATCGATCTTGGGTCTTGACTTCTTGAGCCTGTAGCGTGTGCAATTCTTATCCGATCAGAATGAAATTTTGCACGACGTGTTTTGTTATGATATCCAACAACTGTGCCAAGTATTGTTTAAATCGGTCCATAACCTGATATAGCTGCCATATATAGCCGCAATTCTTATCCGATTGGAATGAAATTTAGCACGAAGTATTTTATTATGATATCCAACAACTGTGCCAAGTATGGTTTAAATCGGTTTATAACCTGATATCTGATCTGGGGTCTTTACTTCTTGAGCTTATAGGGGGCGCAATTCCTATCCGATTTGGCTGAAATTTTCTTTCAACAACTGTGTCAAATAAGGTTCGAATCGGTTCATAACCTGATGTAGCTGCCATATAAACCGATCTGGGATCTTGACTTCTTGAGCCTCTAGAGGTCGCAATTATTATCCGATTTGCCTGAAATTTTGTACGACGGATCCTCTCATGACCATCAACATACGTATTTATTATGGTCTGAATCGGTCTATAGCCCGATACAGCTACCATATAAATCGATCTCTCTATTCTACTTCTTGAGCCCCAAAGGGCGCAATTCTTATTCGAATTGGCTGACATTTTACACAGGTCTCCAACATATAATTTAATGTGGTCCAAATCGGACCATATCTTGATATCGCTTTAATAGCAGAGGAAATCTTTTCTTATATCCTTTTTTGCCTAAGAAGAGATGCCAGGAAAAGAACTTGACAAATGCGATCCATGGTGGAGGGTATATAAGGAGGGTATATGAAACCAATATGGGGTTTGTTTTTATTTCTATTTGAACAGAAAGCCTTTAAAAAAAAAAATTTGGCAAAATGTGGTTGTGAATTATGCATTGGGCAGGCTACAGAGATCGCGATTTCGAGGTTAATCAATCTCCATTATCAGTTTTCTTTGGCCAAAAAGATTACATGGTTCCACCACTCACTAGTTAGAGAGCTGTGTAATGGTAGAGCATGCCTTCTAGAGACGAACATTTGATATTAGAGCGCAGTAAAAAAGCTAAACCACCAACCGCCAATATCTCTAGCTCAAAAAGAACATCTAGCGTCAGCAACACAAACAATGCCAAAAACCTGTTACCCAACAATCTTCGCTTGCCAAAAGTCACTTTTTTAATGTGTGTATACATATATATCGGCGTACTTCTCATACGTTATTTGTCCAGTTGAAACCAATATAGGGTTTGCTTTTGTTTCTATTTAAAATAGAAAGCAAAATAAAAACCCTGTTTTAAAACTTTTTAAAAAGAGTTTTTATTATGTTTCTATTTTAAATAGAAACAAAATCAAACCCTTTATACCCAATTCAGCTCTTGTGCGCTTCATGGCCAAATAGCGACGTGTCTGTTCCTGCACCCAATAACGACCACAATTTTCAAAAAAAAAAAAAAAATAAATAAATAAATTGGGTTATCTTTACCAATCTCACAGTAACTGAAGAATTTTAGCAATTTTCGAATTTGAAAAAATTTGAGATGCCCTTACCCCCAAAAAATAAAATCCTGGCTACGTCCCTGATGGAAACTTTATCTAAATCGGAATTTATTTTAATGAAATTTTGGCATTTATGTTCAGATTAATAACAAAACACACCGTGCCAAATTTTGTGCAGAGCGGTTAAAAATTGTAATTATTATGGCCTTATAGGCAAATCGGGCGATACTTACATATGGGATCTATATTTAAATCTGATCCGATTTGTACCACAATTAATCATCACTGGTCCACATAAATGACATGTGCAAAATTTCTTGACTTTTGTACTTTAAACACGGCCTGTACCTTGATAAAAAGAATATTTGGACTCATAGACGGACGTGGCCAACTCGAATCAGAAAGTGATTCTGAGTCGATCGGTATACTTATCAATGGGTCTAGCTCTTCTCCTTCTTAGATTTGCAAACAAATGCACAAAGTTATTATTGTAACCTGTTCCACAGTAGTGCTGTGCGCTATAATTGTGCGCTGTATACACTTCAAATAAAAAGGAAAGACGATTATAATTTTTTTTTTAAAAGTCGAAGCATTTTTAGGCTGTTGTCACCTTTTTCCATATGAAAATAGCGGACTTTTTCTGTTACAGCAAACATTTTTGCTGTTTTGACTATCAACTTTCTCTAAGAGAAAAGTTTTGATTCTATAAATATAGATTATTGATCGATTTTAATGATGTTCGAAGAAGAATTTGAGCAGTAAAAATTGATCAAAATGTATCTATTGGGTTGCCTAAAAAGTAATTGCGGATTTTTTAAAAGAAAGTAAATGCATTTTTAATAAAACTTAGAATGAACTTTAATCAAATATATAATTGCCATTTTGTTCGATAACCGTTTTGCCATCTTCCTGGCAAATTTAGTATTCCACGCTCATAGAACTTCTGGCCTTTATCTGCAAAAAACTGAACATAATGCGATTTTATAGCCTCATCATTGCCGAAAGTTTTACCATTTAAGGAGTTCTGCAAAGATCGAAGTAAATGGTAGTCTGATGGTGCAAAGTCAGAGCTATATGGTGGATGCATCAAAAGTTCCCAGCTAAGCTCACTCAGTTTTTGGCGAGTGACCAAAGATGTGTGCGATCTAGCGTTGTGCGATCTAGCTGGTGGAATATGACACCTTTACGATTGACCAATTCTGGTCGCTTCTCCTTGATGACTGTATTCAATTTGTCCAATTGTTGACAGTAAACATCCGAATTAATCGTTTGGTTCCTTGGAAGCAGCTCAAAATATACCACACCCTTCCAATCCCACCAAACAGACAGCATAACCTTCTTTTGGTGGATATCAGCCTTTGAAGTGGTTTGAGCTGGTTCACCATGCTTGGACCATGATCGTTTTCGACTAACGTTGTTGTAAACAATCCATTCTTCATCTCCAGTTATGATTCGTTTTAAAAACGGATCGAATTCATTGCGTTTAAGGTGCATATCACAAGCGTTGATTCGGTTTGTTAAATGAATTTCTTTCAATACATGTGCTACCCATATTTAAATTGACGCCAAACAAACAAATGTAAACAAAATTTCGCGCACTTTTTTTCTAAAGCAAGCTAAAAGTAACTGCTGATAACTGACAGAAGAAAGAATGCAATTACAGAGTCACAAGTCGTTGAAAAAATTTGTCAACGCCGACTATATTACTACTATATTACCGACAATTACTTTTTGGGCAACCCAATATTGAAATTATTGAACAAATTGTTGTTGGTTATTTTCGATTTTTTTAGATATGATATACACAGAATTTAAAAAATATGGTTTAAATTTGAAGATATCACGTGGAATAAATAAAATCAATTTAAGAGCAAAATGAAATAAATCAATCAATTGGAAAACAATACCAAGTTTTGCTCACCCTTTATGACCAAATGCCATCGCCGATGGGTGAGTTCCTTGTCAATGTAGAGACCACAACATCTCATAAAAAAATTTAAAATATCATTATCCATTTCACAGTTGCAGAAGGATTTTGACAATTTTTTGATTTGGTCAAAAAGTGGCCTTTGGCGGGCTACACAAACTCGCTATGTTTTCTTACATATGTAAGTATCAACCGATTTGCACATACATGACCGAGTAACACCGACTTTTCTCTTTCGTTACTTGTTTGTTATACCGCACCCTATTGGTTAAAACATTTCTTCTACCCACCAATGAAGGATGGGGGTTTATTCATTTTGTCGTTCCGTTTGCAACACATCGAAATATCCATTTCGGACCCTATAAAGTATATATATTCTTGATCAGCGTAAAAATCTAGCCATATCCGTCTGTCTGTTGAAATCACGCTACAGTCTTTAAAAATAGAGATATTGTTCCATAAGCAGGTTAAGTTCGAAGATGGGTTATATCGGACTATATCTTCATATAGCCCCCATATAGACCGATCCTCCGATTTAGGGTCTTAGGTCCATAAAATTCACATTTATTATCCGATTTTGCTGCAATTTGGGACAGTGAGTTGCGTTAGGCCAGCCGACATCCCACTTTAATTCGGACCAGATTTGGATATAGCTGCTATATAGACTGATCTCTCGATTTAAGGTTTTGGGCCCATAAAAGGCGCATTTATTTTTTGATGTCGCCTAAATTTGGGATAGTGACTTAAGTTAGGCCTCTCGACATCCTTTTGCAATATGGCACAGGTCGGCCCAAATTTGGATATAGCTGCCATATAGACTGATCTCTGGATTCAAGGTTTTGGGCCCATAAAAGGCGCATTTATAATCCGATTGCACCGAAATTTGGGACAGGAATTTGTGTTAAGCCCTTCGACAGCCATTTTCAATAGCCATATAGACCGATCTCTCGATATAATGTTTTGGGCCCATAAAAGGCGCATTTATTGTCCGATTTCGCCGAAATTTGGAACAGTGAGTTGTGTTAAGCCCTTCGATAGCCCCCTTTAAGTTGGCCTAGATCGGTTCAGATTTGGATATAGCTATATAGATATGTAGACCGATCTCTCGATCAAAAGTATTGGCCCTATAAAGTGCACATTTATAATCCGATTTCGCTGAAATTTAAAACAGTGACTTATGTTAGGCTTTTCGATATCCATCTTGTATATGGTTCGCATCGGTCTATATTTGGGTATGGCTACCAAAAAGGTCAATATTTTGTTCTACAAAATTGAACAATGACTTGTACTTATTAGACCTCCTAATATCCGTGTCAAATTTGGTCCAAATCGGACCATATTTCAATAAAGCTTTCATATGAGAATAAGTTATGCATTTTTCATCTAATTATAACGAAACGTGGTTTACATATATACCAGAGGTGGTGGGTGTCCAAAGTTCGGCCCGGCCGAACTTAACGCCTGTTTACTTGTTTTGTTTTTTTTATTGCCATTTTTATTTCTCTACCCTAGAAAATTATTAATATTATTTAGAGAAGACCGTATATAAAAACGCTTCTAATATCTATTGAAAACATCAATATGCGAGTACAAATATGTACCGAAAAACAAATGTTTAAACACAAGCATATCTAGGGCCCATCGGCTTCCACCACCATCTCTTTCATTCATCGTTGGACAAACACGCACATATTTTCTCACTCCCACATTATGTGGGTAGTCGGTGTAAAATCCTTTATATTGTAAAGAATGCTGATTGCACGCTGTGTTATATACGGGATTCTCTTTAATTTCTCTTAAAATTGAAAAGAAAATAAGAGAAACTGTAAATGAGACTTAGTATACTCCCAAAATGAAATGTACTGCATTCGTTAGTGGTATTGCACATTAGGATGGAAATCTTTGGTTGGGTTGAAAGATATATTGATCAGATATAAGGAAAGTGAATTAAATAGCAAACCCGTTTTTGAAATTTTAACTCTGTATAAGAAGTTTTAAGACAAATACGGACTTAGATATAACATACATACGAAAACACGTTAAAAAGCCATAAACTCTGCTGGGCGGAACTGGGTATCCAAACGCCAATAATATATTTCTGTGTTTCTAGTATGGCATAAGGAATTCGCTGATCTGGAAATTCTCTCATTTTCAAAAACGGGAACTATTGAAGATGATTGAAGAGTATGCTTATACAGACTGATTTTAAAACAAGTAAAAACGTTCTTATATCGGCTGGGCCTAGGACCTTAAATTGGGAAATCGGTGTATATGGCAGCCATATTGAACGCGGATGTCAAAGAGCCAAACATCACTATGTCATGGACAAAAAACGAATCTGTGTAAAATTTCAGCCCAATATTAATACACAGACGGACGGGCATGGCAAGATCGAGTTCGATTTTTTCAACGACCAAGAATATAATTTTTGGGATCGGTAATGAATATCTAGATGTGTTGCAAACGGAATGACAAATTGAATATCCCCATCCTTAGGTGGTGGGTATAATTTACATTTTTATACCCACCACCGAAGGATGGGGGTATATTCATTTTGTCATTCCGTTTGCAACACATCGAAATATCCATTTCCGACCCTATAAAGTATATATATTCTTGATCAGCGAAAAAATCTAAGACGATCTAGACATGTCCGTCCGTCTGTCCGTCTGTCTGTTGAAATCACGCTACAGCCTTTAAAAACAGAGATATTGAGCTGAAACTTTGCACAGATTCTTTTTTTGTCCATAAACAGGTTAAGTTCGAAGATGGGCTATATTGGACTATATCTTGATATAGCCCCCATATAGACCGATCGGCCGATTTAGAGTCTTAGGCCCATAAAAGCCACATTTATTATCCGATTTTGCTGAAATTTGGAACAGTGAGTTGTGTTAGGCCCTTCGACATCCTCCGTGAATTTGGCTCAGATCGGTCCAGATTTGGATATAGCTGCCATATAGACCGATATGCCAATTTAGGGTCTTAGGCCCATAAAAGCCACATTTATTATCCGATTTTGCTGAAATTTGGGACAGTGAGTTGTGTTAGGCCCTTTGACATGTTTCTTTTATTTGTTCAGATTTGGATATAGCTGCCATATAGACCGATATGCCAATTTAGGGTCTTAGGCCCATAAAAGCCACATTTATTATCCGATTTTGCTGAAATTTGGGACAGTCAGTTGTGGTAGACCCTTCGACATCCTCCGTGAATTTGGCTCAGATCGGTCCAGATTTGGATATAGCTGCCATATAGACCGATCATCCGATTTAGGGTCTAAGTCCCATAAAAGCCACATTTATTATCCGATTTCGCTGAAATTTGGGACAGTGAGTTGTGTTAGGCCCTTCAACATCCTCCGTGAATTTGGCTCAGATCGGTCGAGATTTGGATATAGCTGCCATATAGACCGATATGCCAATTTAGGGTCTAAGTCCCATAAAAGCCACATATATTATCCGATTTCGCTGAAATTTGGGACAGTGAGTTGTGTTAGGCCCTTCGACATCCTCCGTGAATTTGGCTCAGATCGGTCCAGATTTAGATATAGCTGCCATATAGACCGATCATCCAATTTAGGGTCTAAGTTCCATAAAAGCCACATTTATTATCCGATCTTGCTGAAATTTGGGACAGTGAGTTGTATTATGCCCTTCGACATCTTTCTTCAATTGGGCCCAGATCGGTTCAGATTTGGATATAGCTGCCATATAGACCGATTTCTTGATTTATGGTTTTGGGCCCATAAAATGCTTATATATTATCCGATGTCGCCAAAATTTGGGACAGTGAGTTAAGTTAAACCCCTTGACATACTTCTGCAATATCGCACAGATCGGTTCAGATTTGGATATAGCTGCCATATTGACCGATATCTACGTTTTAGGTTTTGGGGCCATAAAAGACGCATTTATTGTCCGATGTTGCTGAAATTTGAGACAGTAAGTTTGGTTAGGCTCTTCGAAGTCCTTCTTCAATTCCAGATCGGTCAAGATTTGAATATAGCTGCCATATAGACCGATATCGCGATTTAAGGTCTTGGCCCCATAATAGGCGCATTTATAATCCGATTTCACTGAAATTTAACACAGTGACTTATGTTAGGCTTTTCGACATCCGTGTCGTATATGGTTCAGATCGGTTAATTTTTAGATATAGCTAGTGTACTTTTAGTATTTGGTCCAAATCGGAACATATTTTGATATAACTGATATGGGACATAAGGTATGAAATTTCCACCGAATTTTGATGAAAGGTGGTTTATATATATTCCCGAGGTGGTGGGTATCCAAAGTTCGGCCCGGCCGAACTTAACGCCTTTTTACTTGTTTTATATGGTATTATTTTCGAATTTTCCACATTTAATTATATTATAATTATAAGAATTTAAGGGAATACAAGTTTAAACGTGCTAAGTTCGGCCGGGCCGAATCTTGGAAACTCTAGTGTAGTTAGTCTGTCACTAGCAGCAAACACTGTCTGCTGATGTTAAACAATTGTACCTTTAGTAGAAAAGCATACAAAATGTTTGACCTTCTAAACAACAATTGAAACATTTGCTTTTTTAAAAGTGTAAATATGATTTTAGTAGTTTGTTTGTCTGCTGTTGTTCAAAAATATTTAAAAATTATGAAATTCTAGAAAATTAAAACTAAAATTAATGCTATATGCCTTTAAAATGAGGAGATGAGATGATTTATAAAAACTGTTGATGTGTACATTTAATTTGTAGGCTATTTTCAAATTATTACCATTTGAAAACAGCAGAAAATGTTTGAAATTTTTGGAAGAAAATTACTGCCGTCTTATTTTCAGCAGATTTTTTGTTGTTTTCTCCGTTTTTAATAAAAAAATTTTCTGAGTGTAGGTTAGAATAGGTTGGAGGGCACGCGACTAGCAACTTTGGAGTTGGCTAGGCGCCCACTGGTAGACTTGAGATCCATTGTATTCTCGCAGCTAGAGATACACCTCCTTTCCCGAGCAAGGAGAAAGGTTTTTACCTATTTTTCTGTGTCTTCTCCAAGAATTCACCAGCCCAAGAATTCAAATAGGCCGATCGATTTGGGCCATGCCAGATGTCGGAGGTCCCAGCAAAGATGTTCAATGCCACATTTATTTTTATTATTATCCCAGGTAGTTGCCACTAATACCATTGTATGGAAGCGTCTCATCTTACAAACATACGAGGAAAAACTCTCGCTCAATTTTTATTCACACAGTGCATGTAAATAAAGGGTGATTTTTTTGAGGTTAGGATTTTCATGCATTAGTATTTGACAGATCACGTGGGATTTCAGACATGGTGTCAAAGAGAAAGATGCTCAGTATGCTTTGACATTTCATCATGAATAGACTTACTAACGAGCAACGCTTGCAAATCATTGAATTTTATTACCAAAATCAGTGTTCGGTTCGAAATGTGTTCAAATTTTGACAAATTTTGTTCAGCGATGAGGCTCATTTCTGGTTGAATGGCTACGTAAATAAGCAAAATTGCCGCATTTGGAGTGAAGAGCAACCAGAAGCCGTTCAAGAACTGCCCATGCATCCCGAAAAATGCACTGTTTGGTGTGGTTTGTACGCTGGTGGAATCATTGGACCGTATTTTTTCAAAGATGCTGTTGGACGCAACGTTACGGTGAATGAACACATTTCGAACCGAACACTGATTTTGGTAATAAAATTCAATGATTTGCAAGCGTTGCTCGTTAGTAAGTCTATTCATGATGAAATGTCAAAGCATACTGAGCATCTTTCTCTTTGACACCATGTCTGAAATCCCACGTGATCTGTCAAATACTAATGCATGAAAATCCTAACCTCAAAAAAATCACCCTTTATGAAGATTAGGCTGGCTTTACGTTTTAAATAAGAATTTGTATCAGATATAAACCTTAGAGGTTTCTAAGAGGTCTCTTCTTATCGGATTCAATGTGAAGTCACAAACGTTCTTGTATTATAATATGTATATATAATTTTTAATCGAGTGATGACTTGTTTAAAAAGCGCATTTACAATTGCATTTAGGCTAGGCTTTGTATTACTGTGAAGTTATTGGATTTAGTCAGCTCTGTTACAAAACATCCCAGCAAAAATTGTTTCCTTGGAAGCAATACGAAAATACTCTAGCATACTAATCTATTACATACGGTATGCATGAAACATGGCTTCAAAGTATGGCAAAGACGAAATTGTTTTGCATCCATATTGCTTCTAATCAGCGGTAGTGTATGCTAATAGTGTTTTGAGCTCATTGAACGAAGATCAAGTAATACAATTCGTGCTTCACGAGAGCTAGAAATTGGCTCGATCTTTATCCGAGTGCTTAAAGAAAGTTTTATGTCTTCAGTTGAATTTGCGAACTCGGGCAAAGAGGTTATCGCGTGTGTTGTGTTTTATCTTTTGTTGTTGTTTTATACTTTTTAACGCAGTATTCTTAAAAGATTTTGAGACTGAATTCAAATTTAAATTCTTTTATTGTATTTCATTTATTTGTTTAGTTTATTACAATACAATAAAACGCTATCTGAGACTGAGCTTTGTATGTAAATGACAATTTATTTTTAATTACTGCAAATAAAAACAAAATAATAAAAAAAATTATATTTTTAAAATAATAAAAAATATTGTAATTATTTATTTTTTGGGGCATTTTTCGCAGAAAACCCCGGCAGATACGGGATGACCATGAGCACCACACAGGCTGGAATTTTGAGCTCCGACTTGTGTGGTGCGCATCGTTATCACGGGAATCTTAGCTGAAAGCTACCGGGCGCGTCCACAGCTTGTGGATGGTGGAAAGCTCCGTTTTTATGCGGAGTAGCTGCAAATGCGGCCGCGGGCAGTCGGCGATTTTCGAGAGGAGAGTCTCAGTGAGGAGTCAGGTGGCACTGGCTCTTAACTAAATACTGAGTGCCAATGATACTCGAGATGACAAGGCGAGTTATTGGCGCCTTCAAATAACCAATGGCCAATATCAGCGTCTGTTCCCAGGTTAGGGGCGGCTGCCGGCGAGCGTCGGATCTTGGAGCAAGCGGCTCGCCACAACGAGGGATACATGCAATCCCACAAACCCATGCGGTTGGGGCGCTGGGCCAGTAACCCGCCCCCCGGAAAACAAAGAACTACTATGAAAAACAAAGGAATAGTAAAAACGGACCCCCCCAACGTTGACGACCCACGCAAACGAAAAAAGGACCATGATTTGCGGATCTGCACCTGGAATGTCCGCACTCTTTATAGAGACGGTGCCGTATACGCGCTGGCGGCTGTATTAGAGAAGTACAAGGCAGACATAACCGCCTTACAGGAAGTGCGATGGACTGGGAATGGCGTCACTACAACACCAAACGGTGACGAACTATACTATAGCTGCCATAACACGAGGCATGAATTTGGCTGCGGATTTGTGGTTAGTCGAAGACTGAAACACCTAGTCTCCAGCTTTACTCCGGTGGATGAGAGGCTAGCCACAATCCCCATAAAAGCCAAATTCTTCTACATCAGTCTTATTCAACGGAAGACAAAGACGAGCAGACCAAGGATATTTTCTACGAGCGCCTAGAGAGAGAATATGACCGCTGACCTGCCCATGATATTAAAATCGTTCTGGGAGATTTTAATGCGAAAATAGGGAAGGAAGAAATTTTTGGTCCAACAGTCAGAAAATTTAGCCTCCACGAGATAACGTCCAGTAATGAGTTGAGGCTGATAGATTTCGCCGCGGCAAAAAACATGGTAGTTAGTAGCACCAGATTTCAACATAAAAATATCCACAAAGCCACATGGCTATCACCCGATCAAAACATGAGAAACCAAATTGATCACTTTGTGATAGATGGAAGGCATTCATCCAGCGTGTTAGATGTACGATCGATCCGTGGAGCGAATATAGATTCGGATCATTACCTTGTTGCAGTAAATGTTCGCACCCGTTTGAACATGGCGATGAAAATACGATCTAACACTGCATGGAAGCTGGACATTGAAAAGCTGCAAACACAATAGATGGCAGCGACATACTCCACTCGACTGACCCAACTGCTTGATGAAAGCACTCCTTGTTCCGATGATATAACTATTGCCCACTCCATGGAAAATGCCGCGAAATCCCTACTTGGGTACCGAAAGCCTCCTCCTAAAAACCCATGGTACGACCAAGAGTGTCGAGATGCTACTGAAGCGAAGAATGCCGCATATAAAGCAACCCTGCAATCAGTAGCAACACCAGATGAAGGAGAGGTATCGGGAGAAAAGGAGAGAGGAGAAACGTCTATTCCGCAGAATAAAAAGGAAATGGAAAGACGTGAGTGCGAGCGAATTGAGATGTACAGGAGTCAGAATGAAGTCCGGAAATTCTACCAAAGAATTAAACACCAAACCGATGGCTTTGGTGCAGGCACATCCTCCTGCAGAGACAAAGAAGGAAATCTGGTAACTGATACAGACAACATGCTGAGGATATGGAAAGAACATTTTACCCAACTGCTAGTGTCCGATGTTGGCGGCGAAGAGGATACCGCAGAACCAATCCCTGATGATGGTATAGAATGTTTACCTTCTAGTCACAATGAGGTCCAAGAAGCAGTAACCCGACTAAAGAACAACAAGGCAGCAGGAGCCGACGGGTTACCCGCTGAATTATTTAAGACCGGAGGCGACACGCTAATAAGGCGTATGCATCAGCTTATTTGCGCAATCTGGCTAGAAGAACGCATACCCGATGATTGGAACCTCAGCATACTATGTCCCGTACACAAGAAAGGAGACAAGACGGAATGTGCCAACTACAGAGGAGTCTCCTCCCCATCGCATACAAGATACTCTCGAGCGTACTGTGTGAAAGATTAAAACCTAAAGTCAATGAGATAATTGGGCCTTATCAATGCGGCTTTAGACCTGGTAAATCCACCCTAGACCAGATATTCACACTGCGCCAAATCCTGGAAAAGACCCGAGAAGAACTAATCAACACCTACCACCTCTTTGTTGACTACAAAGCCGCCTTCGATACTCCTTTACGTTCAAAGGTATTTCAAGCCATGTCTGAGTTTGCTATCCCTGCAAAATTAATAAGACTCTGCAGGATGACACTTGCTGATACGAGTTCCTCAGTAAGAATAGGAAAGAATCTCTCCGAACCATTTAATACCAAACGAGGTTTCATACAAGGAGACAGCCTCTCGTGTGATCTCTTTAATATCCTGCTGGAGAAGATTATACGAGATGCAGAAGTGAAAATATATGGCACACTAATCACAAGAGAGCACATGCTACTCGCCTATGCCGATGATATCGATATTATAGGTCGGTCACCGGAAGTAGTAACTTTGAGAGAAAGATTCTTCGTAAAATATATGGACCAGTTTGCGTTAACGGAGAATATAGGCGACGTATGAACCACGAGTTTAATGAGCTGTATGACGACGATAGCATAGTTACACGCATCAAAATACAACGGCTGCGTTGGCTAGGTCATGTTGTCAGAATGGATGAAGAAGCTCCAGCAAAGCAGTCTTTTGAAGGCAAACACGGTGGTACACCCAAACCGGGAAGACCAAAAGCCCGATGGAAAGATCAAGTTGTGGGAGACACCTCGAAACTTGGTGTCAGAGATTTTAGAATGAGCGCAGAAGATCGAGGCGCTTGGAACGCTATTCTACGTTCGGCTAGTGGAAGAAATATTCTGTCATAGCCAATTAAAGTAAAGTAAATTCGCAGAAAACGGTGTTTTCATGGAAAATTAAATTCAAATTAAATTTGTGCTGCTTATGCTCTATTTTTGATGTTAAACAAGAAGCGCATTTTGGGTCTTTAAACAATCGCATTTAAGTGGGACATCGCCCACAAAAATTAGGCATGCCGGAACCAACTGTGTATGCTAATGTCACAATAGTTTTAACTTACACTATTGCATCCAGAGGTACAATATTTTCTGCTAGGATGTCAACCTACGTCTACTTTTAACAAAATTTTAAAATAAAACTCGTTTTTGAATTAAATTTATTCAATACCACTCAAATTTAGGAAATTCCTAAATTATTTTGAACGAATATTTACTCAATTTGAAGAATATAGGCTTGCAACATACATATGTTGAACAGAATATTACAATATATTTATATTGGGTAACTGTAGGAATATTTTACTTGTTGAGAAGAAATATGGTTAAATAAAATGACTTCTGAAATTATGACTTACAGATGAGTAAAATCTTGCAAATTGCAAAAATCTTGCATTTTGCAAAACTCAATCTTGCAACCAATTTGAACTAAGTTTTTTACTTTATTTTATAGCACCATTTTTCTGTGTGTAATGTGAAAGGTGTCAATCATGGTTAACATCGTAATAACATCGCAATTACCAATGTATGGCCATTCAAGCTCCAACCCTAATGTGGTTGAAAAATCCCCTAGACCAGGATGAAACGCTTCCTACAGTGGTTCGTGTATAGTGATATCTGGCTTTCTTTTTCACGCAAGAAAAATCTTCGATCATCAATCTCGTCTAGAAAGAGAAACAAACGGAAAAATATGATTTGCTGATTTCAAATTTAAATTTATTTTTTTCAAGTTTTGCCTATTATAACTGGTACCATGTTAGTTTTTCACGTGTTTTTGGCGAAACTCTACAAAAATCTCAACGATAGCATAACACTTTTATTTAAATTGTTAAAGTTGTTGTTAATTTAAATTAGTTGACAAACAAAGAGAAAAATTATAACCACCGTTTAAAACGGAGCTGTACAAAATGAAAATAAAATTGTTTGTATGTATTACTCTATAATTCTTTTTTTCAATTCTCTAAATGACTGAAAATTAAATAATTAGACAGATTCAAGTCTTTAAAAGTAAACTTAATTTTAAGAAATTTAAATAACTATTTCTGTCTTGTCCTGCGTTAAATCAAAAGAAATTGTTGTAGATTGAAAACAAAAATGAAAATGATTCGTACACCCGTGCGTGTGTTCATTCGTTGCTGTCTCAACAACGACTGAATCCAAGAGAATAAGAATACGTGCGAATTGAACATCATCGCTAGCGTGAAGAAAATTTTAGTTTTGGGCATCCCTGAGCAAGTTTAAAAGTTAAATTGGCCCATTCCCTTTTTACAAAAACCATACGTTTCAACCGATTGTACTTCACCAACCTGCTTCGCTCAATTAAAAACAAGATTCCCTTATATTCCGTCCTATACGTAAAGTCTTTTATCTTCTCTTAAGTTTTATAAATTCTCTGATATAAACAAAAATACTAAGAGAACATCAGTGGCAGGATACACAGCATCCGAGTGCCGAAACTGAAAGGGAAAGTTTTAGTTCTATTTTTGTCGTTCATGGGTGAAAGTGCACTTTTTTGGCGGATTATCAAACGGATAAATTATTTGAAGTTTTTGTGATGTGCTAAAAAAGTGAAGGAAAAAATGTTTAACCAATTTATTTTATTTTAAATGATTAAAAATGTTAAAAAAAACATCCAATGGCAAACGATTTAACGAAAAAATCTGACATTAAGTAAACATACTAAAAATATTTAATAAAGTTTTATTTGCTGTGTCAAGAAAAAAGTTTCTGAAGTTGTCTAATGTGTTTATTTTGCCATTTTAACATAAAATAAACTTTGCCGTATCTTCTTGCCTCCTATATATTTTTCGCAATGTTCTCTAGCTAAAACGAGAAACAAGTGCTAAAAAAGTGAAATCTGTCAAGCCATTTTACCAAAAGTGTTTTATGCCGCATGGGCCAACAAATCAGTCAATTGAATCAATGGACAAGAAATCCATTCAGTGTCATACGTAAATACAAAAATACAACAACACATAAATTGGATACACAGCTACAGGCGTAACGAAATTGTGGGAGAATTAAAGCCAACGACACGTATTGCACGTTTCTTAGCCCATACCTCAACATAAACAGCCTTCCCACAATCTGGCGATACTTCACGCCAATTGCTTTGGGTTGCTTAGAATAGAGAGAAAGTATTGTAACGAGACAACACGAAGTTCCGGCGGAAGTCCCCAGACAAGCCACATAAAGTTTGGGTAAGCTCGTCAGCATTGCTCATTGTTATTGTAGTTGGTGTTGCTATTTCTGTTGCCGTTGTTTTTTGTTTGCCTTTGTTTACATTTACAGTACAAAAGCCTTTAGCTGATTTACAAAAAAATTGTTGGTGTTGGTATCGTTTGGAAATTTTACCCATGGGTGTGGGAGTAAATGGGATTTTGTGTTTGGGGAAGAGAATCTTAAGGTGGTAAGCCTTATAGCCCTCTCAAATTGTGTTTAGCTTATAGACACAGACTACACCGCTCTGAATGTATTTCAAATCAACCCCGGTTTTCATCAAGTCCGTATCTACTGGCTCTAAAAACTACAAATTAATGAACGCCTTTACTGAATGAAAATGAATAAGTTCTAAAAATTTTGGTTAGAAATGTAAGTTTAAGTTATTTTCCTCATTTTCTTCTTTTACGAAAACTATTAAAATATACACAAATCGGCATGTTTAGTTCCTAGACGTGTTTTCGGAGTTACTTTGACTTACTTTTACTTAGTTATATTTATCATAACAATGTTATCAATGTTCGACCTTAAAGCCTTTATACAGATAGACTTGAAGAGTACAATCAGATTTGGTTTTATAGGGCTACATTGGGTTATGGATAAAAAACACAACGTGTTACACATCTGCCAAATTTTATTAGAACTACGTCCGCCGGATGGGCATTGCGTCAAATGGGAGGATTAATTTGGATCACAGCCATATAAGACATTTGACTTATTTGGAACGAGGAAATAAAGCTCCTCGCAAAGTTCCCTTTGGAATTCATTTGCTTTGCAGTGTTTGTGTGTGTGTATAACACACGCACACACTCACAAAATGTGTCACCCATACTGAATGTTGTTAAGCCATACAGGCGAGACTTTAAATACATAAATTTGTACAAGATATACTTTAATATAAATAGTGTTTCCTTATTTAAGACACAGTACTTCCTTTTCATTAACGTTAAAAGCAAATAAGAGATTGTCTTTCAAAGAAATAAATTTTTGTGTCAAAAGTTTTTCAGAATTGAAGCAACATATAAATTTATTTATTAACGTGCTTTATTACAATGTGCTTTAGTGTTTCCCAAACATCCCAATGCGGAACAAATTAGAGGGAAAGTAATTTATCACAATATCAATTGAGTGCTGTCCGATCCAAATTTAAGCTCAATGATAAGGGGACCTCCTGTTTTATGCCGATTCCGAACGGCGTGTCACTGAAAAGTGACCCCTCTTTATTGAGAAGTTGTACATGGCCAGCATTTGGTGAGGGGATAACCACCGCTGAAAAATGTTTTTTTTTTTAAGGTGTTCTCGCCGGCAGGATTTGAACCCGGGCGTTTGGGCAAGATAGGCGGTCGGTCGAAGGGTGGTCCCGAAGGGTAGTCCCTTCAAACAAAATTTAAAATTTCAGCCAAATTGTGTAGTAAATGGTTTTATGAAAATTTTCCCCAAAGTTGGGGGATCGGCAACTACATATTAAAATTGTTATCTGTACCATATTCGCTACGAATATAATGTAAGGCTTACTGCAACTCATTATTTAAAGTTTAAGCAAAATCGCTTATCAATACACATTTTTAGGGCGTTAAGCTCTACATAATGTATGCCGTATGGTCTCCATGCATTAGTACCAAAACAATACCGGCTGGTATGTATAACGCTTTTCATCATCTATACCATACGGTATTGTTTTGACATTATTTCGCTGTCAATACCGTTGGCACCAATTTTTCGCTCAATGTTTACCTGGACTTTGTTGAGTACGAATGTCAGAAGATCAAAAACTTATACAATGTTTCGAATTTTAGCGAAAACGAACAACAAATACGGTTTTAAGAGCGTAAGACTCTAAATAGACAAATCGATCTATATGGCAGCTATATCCGAATATGGTCCGATTCGGCTCGTTCAAGGACTTAATCTGCATATGGAAAAATATAGGTTTGTGCTCAATTTCACCTCAACATCTTATTTTTTGAAGCCTGTTACATGATAACAACTGATAGGGGGGCCAGACGGACGGACAAACAGACAGACGCACATCGTTAAATCAAGTTAAAATTTTATGACGATCGAAAATGTATTTACTTTGTAAGGTCGGAAAAAGATATGTCGATGTATTTCAAATGGAATGACAACATGTAGAAATCCGACATTCTATTGTGGTGGGTAACAAAACTTAAAAGAAAAATTTCTGCTGGCCCTGCCTGGATTTGAAACTAAAAGTTCAAAAAAATAGCCAAAGCCGTTGTCACCGCCTTAGCGTTCGAAGCGATTGAAATAACACCAAAAAGATGCACGCACAACACGTATATATCATGGAAGCAATTGGTGTTGTATGAACAAAATACCCCTTACCACAACAGAAACACATGAATAGGAAAGAGACAGTTAGTGCGACAAGGTGTCGAGCGTGGTTAGTGTCATACTCACTTCGTAATCGCATTTCCGCAAAAACTTCGATAGAGGTACGACCTACCAATGTACTGCCTTTGACAAATGAAAAACAAGTAAGAACGTGCTAAGTTCGGCCGGGCCGAATCTTATATACCCTCCACCATTGATCGCATTTGTCGAGTTCTATGCGCGGTATCTCTTTTTAGACAAACATAGAATATTGAATAAGAACTGTTATCCTATTGGAGCTATATCAAGTTATAGTCCGATTCGGACCATAATTGAATGCTGATTGACATTGTAGAAGTCATTGTGTAATATTTCAGTTCATTCGGATAAGAATTGCGCCTTGTAGGGGCTCAAGAAGCAAAATCGGGAGATAGGTTTATATGGGAGCTGTATCAAGCTATTGATCGATTCAGACTATACTAGACACGTTTGTTGAAGGTCCTTTGAGAGAAGCCCTTGTACAAAATTTCAGCCAAATCGGATGAGAATTGCGCCCTCTAGAGGTTCAAGAAGTCAAGATCCAAGATCGGTTTATATGGTAGCTATATCAGGTTATGCGCCGATTTAAACCATACTTGGCACAATTGTTGGATATCATAACAAAATACGTCGTGCAAAATTTCATACCAATCGGATAAGATTTGAGCCTTCTAGAGGTTCAAGAAGTCAAGACCCAAGATCGGTTTATATGACAGCTAAATCAAGTTATGCACCGATTTGAACCATACTTGGCACAATTGTTGGATATCATAACAAAATACGTCGTGCATTCATTAAGATTTGCGCCTTCTAGAGGTTCAAGAAGTCAAGACCCAAGATCGGTTTATATGGCAGCTATATCAAAATATGGACCGATATAGCCCATTTACAATACCAACCGACCTACACTAATAAGAAGTATTTGTGCAAAATTTCAAACGGCTAGCTCTACTCCTTCGGAAGTTAGCGTGCTTTCGACAGACAGACGGACGGACATGCCTAGATCAACATAAAATTTCGCGACGATCAAGAATATATATACTTTATGGGGTCTCAGACGAATATTTCGAGTAGTTACAAACAGAATGACGAAATTAGTATAGCCCCCATCCTATGGTGGAGGGTATAACAAAACTTGGTCAAAGAGTAGTTCCTGTGAAATTAGATATTTTGAAATTACAAGACTTGAAACCATTCAAGTCTTGTAAGTTCCAAAAATCAGGACATCTGTGTCTGTAGCGACAAACAAGATGATTCTTTGCGGATGATAGAAATGCAGCGGATGATACGCGACAAAACAATTCATTAGCCATAAACAAAATTTTTAGCAAGTTAACTTCTTTTGTAAAAATCACTGGTTTTTACTATAAAATTACAAAATCGTTTATGAAAAATTGATGCAAAAATTAATGAGGAGTACAATATTTCGAGCAAATCGGTGCATACTAACTATAACTATTGCTCTGTAAGTGTAAATCGGGTGATTTATGTGTATGGTGTAATTAAATCCTTTAGAATATTGAACAGTCATATGAGAATGTATAAATGTCGCCAACAATTGAACAATTTTTCCTGATGTTCACGCTGGGATTGGAACCCAGGCGTGGCATGCTAACCTTTGCGCCACGGCGATCTCCCGTGCTTGCCCCTGCACCATAATGGAATGCTCATGGTCCAAATTGCATTTTGCTTGGTCTTCCTGTCTCAAATTTGAATTCAAATTGTAATTTTATTTTGTACACAAATTAACATGGAAGGACTGACGGTCCATTTACTTATCTGAGTCGGTCTAGAAGTTGTAACAGCCAGAAGAGAGAGTTTCTTATAGGTGTTACAAACAAATGTACCTAATTATAAAATCCAGCGCAATGGTAATGATGTAGGGTATAAGTACCAAAGCAGTGGGGAAGCCATCCATTTTCGAACGAATCCAATTATGTTCTGTTGCATTCATTGTGCGAAAACCAAATCAAAAAATTATTAAGAGTTAAAGAGATAAACAACTTAAACGAATCGCCTTGAATCAAAAGAGGCGAATATCAACATTTGCATACTACTAAACTTTCCAAGGGTACGAAAAAAATAGTGTAACAACAATCTTTACCGACCGAACCCAACAATCTCAAATAATGAAATACGACCAAAATAGAAGAAAACTCACTTGCCAACCAACTAAAATGAAGTATTCCAAAGTTAATGCATAAACCAAAAACATCAACTGGCATTTTTGAAGAATTACAAAACACACATGCCAACCCAACATTTAATTGGTTGATATATAAACCCGAATTGCCCTGGTGTTGCTGTTTGAAAACGCAAAAGTACACGCGGCTTTCTGGATGTAAAATTGCAACGGTTTGTCGTTATTATGAGAATATGCATTTTTACAAAGGTGAGAAGCGCCTTTTCTAACAAGTGGTAATTTGTTTAAAACGTGGCATTGGTTCTTTTATAAAATGGTTGCAAAATAGGGCTTTAAAAAAAGCATGCAAATTGACATTAGTAATAGTTCATAATACTGTGATTTGAGAAGATAAACTATAAAAAATTTTGAAATATTTGAAATAGTTGTTTTAATAAGTTGTGTAAATTTTAATTGATAAATTTAAGATTTTTCACCTTTTATGTCGACGCCTTCGACAAAAGGGGAAGACGTCGAGATGGGATCCGACAAGCCCTGTGTGGGTGAGTCTTCCCATTAGATTTGGCACGTGGTGTGCGCCAGCTGGGAAGGACGGAACTTAAAAGGAGGAATCGTTCAAACCGCAAGTATCCAGTGTCCTGAGGAAGATTGTTTCCACTGCTTTCTCAACTGCCCTTGGATGCGTAAGGAAACTCATCATGACAAGATCGAACGAACCTTGTGAGAATGAACTCCTAGCGGACTCAGAAGACGAGGCTAACGCAGCAGTGATGGATGTCGCGTCTCATGGTAATACTGATTCAAATTATCTGATATGGGGAAGTCAACGATGCGAAGAGGGTTACCAAAAGTGGTCTAGGCGTAAATCCGTGCAAGACAGAAGTAGTTCTTTTTAGCAGGAGAAAGAATCTACCTACAGAGGAAACCGTCTCCTTGAATGGAGAGAATGTCCCATTTACTGAAAGCGCAAAACACCAGGAAATTGAACTTCAAATGTAATATTTTTTACACCTGAAAGAGAGCTATTGGCAAAAGGGGGGGGGGGAGGGTTTAAACCGCCTGTCATGCACTTGGTATATACTGCAGTTGTCAGACCAGATAATGCTAATCGGTGTTGTGGTCTGGTGGACGGCGTTTCAAAGTCGACCTACTGTTCAATACTCTGCCGGATGAAAAGGATGGCTTCTTTGTGCATAACTGCCGCACTGAGGACGACACCATCTGGTGCAGGGAATTTAATGCTAAACCTTATGCCGCTGGATATCGTGGCTAGATATGTTACCCAGGCAGTATGGATTACACATTGCCTGAACCGCTTTTTGATGAAAAGTGCTGTACCACTATTCCTGATAGAACCGTTTAGAACTACGATGTCCCTGGAAGTAGTAGCTACATAAAATTCTGTGCTGATGGATCCAAACTAAACGGTCAGGTGGGCTTTGGGGTTTACTCTGAAGAGCTTGGACTGGTCATATTGAGAAGATTACCCGACCATTGGAGTGTGTGTCAAGTGGAGATCAAGAAGTGGTGGAATGGCTGAGATGTAATGTCATAACGACGATTCACATAAATATCTTCTCAGGCAGCCATTAAATCACTCGAGAATGTAATTCTGAGTTCAAAAACCGCCCTTGACTGTAGCAAATCTCTCAATGACATGGCTGAACAGATTAAAATTCAAATTTCATGGGTGAACAGTTCAAAATTCACATGTTCTGGGTACCGGGCCACAGGGATATCCCAGGGAGTTGAAAAGAGGGCGAGCTTGCTGGACTAGGAACTACCTTACACATTCCAGGGAAACCGGATTCTGTGATATGCCTCTAGCAATATGTAAGCTAAGTTGTCACGATCAGGCCCCAACGGCAACGGTTGATAGATGGTCACAAAGAGGGGGCTGTGAGCATCTCAAAATTATGTGGCCTGGTCTATACTGGAAGAGGTATACCGCTTTGCTGTCGTTGGCTAGAACGGACATCCAGTCATTGTGTCCGTCTAGACAGGTCACTATCTGATCGGAAAATATGCTGACAGACTGAAGGTAGCCAGTAACGACTTTTGCACAAGCTGTGAGGACGTTGACGAAGAAGAGACAACAGAACATCTGATGTGTGTCCTGTGTGTCCTGCACTGTTCCACTTTAGGTTCTCATTTCTTTGAGTAAAGCAATCTGGATGGTTCAACGGTAGGAACTAGAAGCATTCTTCCTTCTCCAATGTGAGAAAACGTTGGTGAGTCTGATGGCAGACTGTCCCTTAAATCTAACCTAACCTTATATATGTCTATAAAACTGAGTGTTGTCATATGGCAACGCCAAAGCTATTAGAGTACAGTAGTTTTATACCTTCCGCTAAAAGATAATCTTTTTGTCAAGATAAGATAATATGTTTGTCAAAAAGCATGCTAAATTTCGAACGAGTTCAATTAACTTCTTGAAATTTTACACAAATATTAGTATTTGATGTAGGTAGGTTGTGATTATAAATGGGTCAAATAAGTCTACTTTTAGAAATGACTCCCACCAGGGACATAGCCATGGGGGGATAGCCCTCGAGCACCACCCAACCCGAAAATTATTTTGAGTAAAAAAAAAATTTCCGCATCATTCTCCACAAAATTTTTTCAAAATGTCTATAACATTTTTTCTAAAAACAAAATTTCAGTGAAATATTGCCTAAAGACAAAATGTTGCTCAGGCCCCCTCGAAATTATTTTCTCTAAAACAACATTCCAAAAATTGTTTTTTAAAAGATAGCGTTTTTGAGATTGTTTTAAACAAAACATAATTCGACTTCGGATGCGGGATTTAGGCCCCAGTATTTAAGGCAATTGCTATGAAGCTCATAGTGATTAAGGGCCAAGTGGCAAGCAGTGTTGATCCTTATAGAAATTTATAAGTTCTCTTGGCTTTGACCCTATATTTGGGCACAGTGAAATATTTTTTTATAAATGTTCAAACTTTACTATTTGAATTTTTGGGATTCTTCCAAGAAAATCTTTTTGCATTTAAAAGATTTTGATTTCCTTGAGTGCTATGTACGAAAAACAATAATGAATTTTGAAAAAAACGTTTAAAAATAGGAGCGATTTTCAATAAATTCTTAAGTAAGCAGACCATTTCTATGAGAGCAAGCAAGCAGTTAACATTAATTACTGGTCATCTTGGGCTTGTTGAATGAAAACGCTTTCTAGAGAATTTGCTTTTTGAGAATTTTTGAAAATAATTTAATTTTGATAATGATTATTTTTGAGGAGGACATAAATAATATGTTGACGAAAATAAAACAAATAAAATTGGCAAATTAAGAAAAAAGTTCACAATTACAAAAGTTTAGGCATTGAGATACCACAGGAACAGGCCTCTTAGTTCATACCGTTGAACCATCCAGAACGTTTTAAAAGCCGATCAACTTGCGAATTTTCCCTTCCTATACATCAGACAAGTTCTCAAAGAAAAGAGAACCTAACGTGGAACTCCATCGACGTCGTTACTTGCAACCATCAGTCTGTCAGCATGTATACCGATTAGAAGCATGTATACCTGTCATGATGGACACAATGACTGAGACGTCTGTTTTAGCCATCGACAGCAAAGCGGTAAACCTCTTCAAGCGTGTTAACAACACCCACTTTGTGACCATCTGTCATTCGTTGCTCTTCGGGCCTGATCCTGAAATCTTATCTTACATGTCGCTATAGGGATACTCACAGATTCCAATTTACCTGGGATGTGTAAGGTAGTTCCTTGTCCCACAAGCTCGGCTACTCTGCAACTCCCTGGGATATCTCGGTGGCCCGGCACCCAGAACAGGTAAATTTGAACTGTTCCACCATCTCGAGGACGAAGTTCTAAACGGTTCTATCAGAAAAAGTAGTCCAGCACTTTTTATCAAAAAGCGTCTCAGACAGTGAGTAATCCATACTGCCCGGAACATCGGGCATTATATCAAGGATAAAACAGTGTCCGTAAGTGCAACGTCCACAATGTCCAGGGGGAATATATGTAGCATTAAATTCAGTGCATCAGATGGTGTCGGATTCAGTGCGGCTGTGTTGCACAAACAACATTTGTATCCGGCTGAGTATAGAACAGAAAGTGAAATTTTGAAGCGCAAAATACAATAACATAGAAATCTCTTCGTAATGGGGTTTCCAATTAGAGGTGTTATTTTGGTATTCAAAGAAAATTATTTTTTTTTTTTCAGATAAATGCACGATCTTTTCCTCACTAACAGGACCACTTCCTTTTAATGAAACTTTAAATAACCGAATCGCTATGGGGCTATCCTATGTAACGGTTTACCCAGCCAATTTTCGAAAAAGTAAGTTCCAATGACGTCACTGATTGAGGAGGGTTTTCCGAGCCCCAGATACGACAATTTTGCTATATTGCGGTCCGACAAGGAACTTCATGACGACCCCAAAAATGTTTTAGTTTTGCGAACTGTGACTGTAAGTTTTTCACCATTTTTATAGTGAATTTAAATAATTTCAATCCATTGATGAAACGGCCATCGTTCCATTTTTAATAGCGACGTAGTTTCTACTTGTCAAATGTCAAAGAGTAAAAGCTTCAAATGTGACAGCTACCCAAATACAGGGTGATTCAAAATAACACCTCTTGCTGGAAAACCCCATAGTTCTGATTTTAGTTCTACCATCTTAGAATTAGAAAAACTTTGGGACTTATAAATGCATGACGCAAATTATAAGCATATACGTCAATACCTATATATAATATATGCCGAACATCTTTTCCTTCAAAACGAATTTTTAGCGACATCATTTAAGCAGAATGCGGTAACAATTTGCCAAAATTTATATTATTTTAAATATTTAAGAACTATAGTTGCTTAATATTTTCAGTTTATTTGCCTAAAATTTTATGGAATTAAGAGACAGTTGAGATCATAAAATAAGTTTGAGAGCAAATTAAAATGAGCGCAAAACAAAATTTCATCGTAATACTGTAGCCGATTCATCGAAACTAATGGGCTGCACAAGCCTTAGACAGCGGTGGCAGCATGCCGCTGTCCTATTAGGCCATGTGGTGCACATAAACTAACAGACACACATAAATGCATGCAGCCAAGCTCTAGAGCGGTATGGCATGCAATAACAGCGACAGGTAGGTCACGTTCTTCTCTTATTCCATAATATTTTCATTCAATAAAGACAACTTAAACAAGTAAGAGCGTGCTAAGTTCGGCCGGGCCGAATCTTATATACCGTTCACCATTGATCGCATTTGTCGAGTTCTATGCGCGGTATCTCTTTTTAGACAATCATAGAATATTGAATAAGAACTGTTATCCTATTGGAGCTATATCAAGTTATAGTCCGATTCGGACCATAATTGAATGCTGATTGACATTGTAGAAGTAATTGTGTAATATTTCAGTTCATTCGGATAAGAATTGCGCCTTGTAGGGGCTCAAGAAGCAAAATCGGGAGATAGGTTTATATGGGAGCTGTATCAAGCTGTTGATCGATTCAGACCATACTAGACACGTATGTTCAAGGTCATGAGAGAAGTCCTTGTACAAAATTTCAGCCAAATCGGATGAGAATTGCGCCCTCTAGAGGTTCAAGAAGTCAAGATCCCAGATCGGTTTATATGGCAGCTATATCAGGTTCTATATCGATTTACGCCATACTTTCCACACTTATTGGAAGTCATAACAAAACACCTCATGCAAAATTTCAGCCAAATCGGATGAGAATTGCGCCATCACTTGGCTCAAGACGTAAAGATCCAAGATCGGTTTATATGAACCGATTATGAACCGATTTGAATCATAATTAGCACAGTTGTTGAAAGTAATACCAAAACACTACGTGCAAAATTTTAGTTAAATCGGACGATAATTGCGCCCTCTAGTGGGTCAAGAAGTCAAGACCCAAGATCGGTTTATATGACAGCTATACCAGATTATGAACTGATTTGAACCATACTTTGCACAATTGTTGGATATCATAACAAAATACGTCGTGCAAAATTTCATTCCAATCGGATAAGATTTGCGCCTTCTAGAGGTTCAAGAAGTCAAGACCCAAGATCGGTTAATATGGCAGCTATATCAAAACATGGACCGATATGGCCCATTTACAATACCAACCGACCTACACTAATAAGAAGTATTTGTGCAAAATTTTAAATGGCTAGCTCTACTCCTTCGGAAGTTACCGTGCTTTCGACAGACAGACGGACGGACATGGCTAGATCGACATAAAATTTCGCGACGATCAAGAATATATATACTTTATGGGGTCTCAGACGAATATTTCGAGTAGTTACAAACAGAATGACGAAATTAGTATACCTCCCATCCTATGATGGAGGGTATAAAAATTGTTTGTTACCATATAATGTTACGTTTTGAGGAAAAAATTAACTAATCAAAATAATAACTTAAATTAAATTTTAAGTCAACAAAAGTGGCTTTGAAAATGTTCGTAAAAGAAATTTCTGTAAACTCTTTCGCTGTAGCATTTCATAAGTGGTAATTTGCATAAATGGTAATATAATGCAAAAAGTTTTTTTTTTTGCAGTAAAAGCTTAGTGACTGATAAAATTTAAAGATTTTTTTTAGATTTCTTTAATAAATAAAAATAGTTAAAAAAATTAAAATAAAAAAATGTAGTTGAGAAAATTAAAACAAATACTATACTCAACCAAATTTATTATTCAAACCAGCAAAAGTGTTTGCTAAAACAGCGGTTTTTGTCTGCTGAATATAGGAAAGAAGACATTACTGCTGTTTCAGCAAACATTGGGCTTCTGCATTAACAAACATTTCTTACTGCTATTTACCAACAAAATCTGCTGTTTTTGAGTACACAAGTCAGCTGAAAAATTTTTTTTTATGGTTGCCCACCAAGACACATTTACATATGTGTTTTATTATACCCTCCACCATAAGATGGGGGGTATACTAATTTCGTCATTCTGATTGCAACTACTCGAAATATTCGTCTGAGACCCCATAAAGTATATATATTCTTGATCGTCGTGAAATTTTATGTCGATCTAGCCATGTCCGTCCGTCTGTCCGTCCGTCCGTCCGTCTGTCTGTCGAAAGCACGCTAACTTCCGAAGGAGTAAAGCTAGCCGCTTGAAATTTTGCACAAATACTTCTTATTAGTGTAGGTCGGTTGGTATTGTAAATGGGTCATATCGGTCCATAACCTGATATAGCTGTCATATAAACCGAACTGGGGCTTTGACTTCTTGAGCCTCTAGAGTGCGC
This sequence comes from Stomoxys calcitrans, assembly GCF_963082655.1. NCBI lineage: Eukaryota > Metazoa > Arthropoda > Insecta > Diptera > Muscidae > Stomoxys > Stomoxys calcitrans. Next base: position 66,427,177 of record NC_081555.1, read on the forward strand.
AATTCTTATCCGATTGGAATGAAATTTTGCACGACGTGTTTTGTTATGATATCCAACAACTGTGCCAAGTATGGTTCAAATCGGTCCATAACCTTATATAGCTGTCATATAAACCGATCTCTAGAGGGCGCAATTCTTATCCAATTTGAATGAAATTTGGCACGTAGTATTTTGTTAGGATATCCAACAACTGTGTCAAATGTGGTTCAAATCGGTTCATAACCTGATATAGCTGTCATATAAACAGATCTGGGGACTTGACTTCTTGAGCTTCTAGAGGGCGCAATTCCTATCCGATTTGGCTGAAATTTCGCAAGACGTTTTTTATTGTTACTTTCAACAACTATGTCAAATAAAGTACAAGTCGGTTCATAACCTGATTTAGCTGCCATATAAACCGATCTGGGATCTTGACTTCTTGAGCCTCTAGAGGTCGCAATTATTATCCGATTTGCCTGAAATTTTGTACGACGGATTCTCTCATGACCATTAACATACGTGTTTATTATGGTCTGAATCGGTCTATAGCCCGATACAGCTCCCATATAAATCGATCTCTCTATTCTACTTCTTGAGCCCACAAAGAGCGCAATTCTTATTCGAATTGGCTGACATTTTACACAGGTCTCCAACATAAATATAATTTAATTGTGGTCCAAACCGGACCATATCTTAATATCGCTCTAATAGCAGAGCAAATCGTTTCTTATATCCTTTTTTTTTTGCCTAAGAAGAGATGTCGGGAAAAGAACTCGACAAATGCGATCCATGGTGGAGGGTATATAAGATTCGGCCCGGCCGAACTTAGCACGCTTTTACTTGTTTTTCTTTAACATCCCCTCATAATTAAGCAGACAGCGTTTGCTATTATCAGTTAACTTTTTTTTTAAGAGTGTATGTCACTATAAATGCCGTAAATGTTAAATATACAATATATAATCAAATTGGACAGTGGGATCGATGGGTTGATTTTAATATGTTACATTTTTATACCCAACACCACTACTGCGGTACAGGGTATTAAAACTTAGAGCATTTGTTTATTACATCTATAAGGAAGTTAGATAGACCCATTGGTAAGTATACCGATCAACTCAGAATCACTTTCTGATTCGATTTAGCTATGTCCGTCCGTCCATGTTAATTTGTGTACAAACTGTAGATTGCCGTTTTAATTCGATCGTCTTAAAATTTGGCAAGGCATATTTTCGACCTAGAGCTGAAGCCCATTGAAATTGGAAAAAATCGGTTCAGATTTAGATATATAATCGTCCGATTTGCAAAAATCGAGCGGGGCTGACTATTTAATGCTCTACACAACTTAGTCTACCTGCTACTTTAAATTATCCCCAAATCTAGTCAGACATTAATTTTGCATACCTATTGATATACCGAATATAACCATATATGATTTTTTGGAAATAGGAAATTTTTAATTTCTGCAGCCTTAAAAGGCCATATCGGATAAAGAATATGTATGGGGGTAATATCTAAATCTGTGCCGATTTTGATGAAATTTTGCACACATACTGGGACGTCAAATACAATAGCTGTCATATAAACCGATCTTGGGTCTTGACTTCTTGAGCCTCTAGAGGGCGCAATTCTTATTCGATTTGAATGAACATCTCACGTCCAATATTGTAGTGATCTGACCAAAATTGTAGCTTTTACAGCATTAAAAAATCATATCGGAAGCAAGATATATTGTATATGAGAATTTGAACCGATTTTCATGAAATTTTGCGCACATATTAGGACGTCAAATAAAACACTTCATGCTTCATGACAATCGGACAGTAAATGCGACCTGTACCTTGATCACAAGAATATATGGACAGAGAGACGGACATAGCTATATCGAATCCGGAAGTGATTCTAAGCTGATCGGCTCTTCTCCTTCTTAGCGTTGCAAATAAATGCACAAAGTTATAATACCCACAGTGGCGGTGTAGGGTATAAAAACTTCTACCATTTTTTGAATACATGGCTAGTTGCAATAGATGAAAAAAAGCGCACAATCTACATCAATATGGACCATGATATAGTACCATAAGTACCGCAAAAATCTGTAATTGCAGTACCATAAAAATCCTTAATTACAAAATAGGGATAAAGGTTGTTTGATGCCTTCGCCTATTTTGTCAAATGTTCGTTTGACGCCGTCATATGCGATGGGTTAGGTTGAAAAGAGGGTGCGGATATTAATCCACCCCATATCACATATCACACCTTAGGCAGTAATCGACTTGTTGTGCGCTCTTAAAACCAATAAAAAGTAACCTCGAAAAAGAAAATTTTAAGTAAGGAATTGCGTGCTACTTACAAAATCTTTAATTAATTTCCATACCACTTCCATAAGCTGGTTTTGCATAAGTGAGCTCGTAGACCTATGTGTCCCGTTATGATACTAAACGCTATATTGACCTCCTTCTTACTTCCTTTCAGTAATAGCCTCATCCTCTCATGATCCCGTTCACCCCATAAGATTTTCGCCGTTCTACCGACTGTTTCGCTGTTCCACAGTGTTGTTCGCCCACGCCCTTAACTCGGACTGCGTCTACCTGAAAGGCTTCGGGTTAACCAAGTTTATTGACGGCAGTCCTTTGGCCTTCTCTGTCAAATCATCTGCCCTTTTATTCCCCCATACTCCGTTATGGCCCGGCACCCAAACGATGTGTACTTTCCCATCCTCAGAGGAGGCGTTAATCTTCTTCTTACACTGCAAGACTTTCGTGAATTTACCGTCCTGGTTGTTATTGCCATGATGGTCATTTACTGTCCGAATAGATGTTCATACTTGAAGTTTATTGACGGCAGTCCTTTGGCCTTCTCTGCCAAATCATCTGCCCTTTCATTCCACCATACTCCGTTATGGCCCGGCACCCAAACGATGTGTATTTTCCCATCCTCAGAGGAGGCGTTAATCTTCTTCTTACACTGCAAGACTTTCGTGAATTTACCGTCCTGGTTGTTATTGCCATGATGGTCATTTACTGTCCGAATAGATGTTCATACTTGACGTCCTCGCGTTAGCACCACACCACCTCAAGCATTCCGTGATCGCCCGTATCTCCGCCTGCAGTACCGTATTATGGTCAGACAGTCCCTGGGTTCTCAATGTTAACCTCCAGGCCAACTCTGTACTCTAGCTTTGATCCATCCATGTAACATGATCTCCCAGATGGCAGTAGTACCTCGCATTGGACCTCAATAGTGCCTCGCATGCGACCTCAAGTGTCGTTTCAGGTATCCGATCGGATACCTCTTTTCTTCCTTCCAGATTTCCTTTCGTCGATTCGATTATACCGCGATGGTATGAGCTGCTCCCATCCTCAATCCATTCTCCCAACGCCTTAAGTCTCATAGCCGCTGTGGCTGCCTCACACTTAATCTGTATGCCAATGGGTCGGATATCTAGAATAGTCTCAAGTGCCCTAATGGGCGTGGTCCTCTTTGCTCCGCTTATGCCAAGACAACATATTCTTCCGTATACGTTCTCAGTCAGCATCCGTAATAGGTCATTTATGGTAGTCACCCATAGGAGTGGCGATAAAGTGCTCCATGTGGCGTGCCTTGTGCCACTTTCTCCCTATATATATATATATGTCATGGGACCCGTAATTTATCCACCTGTTCCTTAGCATATGGTAATCCAGTCTTTAACGACCAAGTCCACCTGGTACTGGTCTAAGGATTGAATTAATGTGTTGGTCCACACATTGATAAACGCCCTCTCGATGTCCATGCAAACCGCCAATATGTACGTCTTGCCATCAAAGGATTCCTTGTAAGGCAGTCTCCACCGACCTTCCCTTGGCATAGGCATGCGGTTTGTATTTGAGCTGTTCACTGGGTGTCCTACTCTTTATCATGGTATCCTCAACATGTTCCATGGTTTTGAGTATTGTAGATAAACTTATAGGTCTGTAGGCTTTTGGTGTCACATAACTTGCCATGCAGGGCTTGGTTATAAATACCGTGCTTGCCTACTGCCAGGCTTTCCGAATTGTGAATGGGCCAAATCCGTCCATGTTTTTATATAGCTGCCATATAAACCGATCTTGGGTTTTGACTTCTTGAGCCTCTAGAGGTCGCAATTCTCGTCCGATTTGCACATGATGTTGTCGTATCACTTCCAATAACTGTGCCAAGTATGGTTTACATCGGTTCATAACCTGATATAGCTGCCATATAAACCGATTTCCGATTAGACTTCTTGAGCTTCTAGAGAGCGCAATTCTTATCCAATTTAGTTGAAATTTTGCACATGTTGTTTTGGTATGACTTCCAACAACTGTGCCATGTATAGTCTAAGTCGATTGATAACCTGATATAGCTGGCATATAAACCGATCTCCCAATTTAACTTTCAGAGCCTCTGGAAGGCGCAATTGTTACTTGATTAGCCTGAAATTTAGGGGGTTGTATTTTTCGATGACTTCTAACAGCCATGGTAAGTACGGTCCTTATTGGTCAATGACTTGATATAGCTCATATATATATTGAAAAAGTTTTTGAAAGAACTTGACAAATGCGATCCATGGTGGAGGGTATAAAAGATTCGTCCGGCCGAACTTAGCACACTTTCACCTGTTGCAGAAGTGACATCAACGGCAGGCATAGCCAGATCGTCGTAGATTTGTACGAGGATCAAGAATATGCGAATATATACATTATAATGTAGGAAATGTCTACTTTTATGTGCTGCAAACGGAATCACAAAATTATTATCCTTCGGTGGTAGCTATAATAAGCAAAAGCGTGCTAAGTTCGGCCGGGCCGAATCTAGACCGAATTGGACCGTACTTGGCGCAGTTGTTTAGAGTCATAACTGAACACTATATGCAAAATTTCATCCAAATCGGAAAAATCATACAATATATCATGTTCATGACCGATTTGAACCGTACTTGGCACAGTTGTTAGGAGTCATACCACCATGTCCAAATTTCGGCCAAATCGGATGAAAATTGCGGCTTCCAGGGGCTCAAGAATTCAATCGGGAGGATCTATATCAAGTTATACACTAATTTAAACCGTACTTGGAACACTTGTTGAAAGTCAAAATAGAACACTATGTGCAAAATTTCAGCCAAATCGGACAAAAATTGAGGCTTCCAGAGGCTCAGGAGGTTAAGTCGGGAGAACGGTTTATATGGGAGCTATATCAGGTTAAAGACCGATTTGAACAGTATTTGGCTTCGTTCTTGGGAGTCATAACAGAACACTATGTGCAAAATTTTTGGTCAAATCAGGTTAACGGGGGATCGGTTTATATGGGGGCTATATCCAAATCTGAACCGATGTGGCCCATTTGCAATCCCCAATGACCTACATCAATATATAGTATCTGTGCATATTATCAAGCGGCTAGCTCTACGCTTCCGACCGCTATCGTGATCTCGACAGACGGACGGACGGACCTGGCTAGTTCAAATCAGAATTTCGAGACGATCAAGAGTTGTATAGTGCATGGGGTCCTAGATCAAAATTTCGAGGCGTTACAAACGAAATGACTAGATACGTATACCCCCATCCTATGGTGGCGGGTATAAAAGTATCTCAGAAAATATACTGACTTGGAAAAGTCGCTTCGGAAATCAACTTAACTGTGTGGGAGTCCCTCTCCTGATGTTCATTATATACAGTTTTCTTCACTAACAATAACAAGGGCACATTAATAGTGTAGGATAGCAATATTTATTTTCGTCAATTAAAGATCTTTTAGCGAAATTCCATGCTTACTTGACTAACAGTTTAACAATATAAGTTCCTTTATCTGAATCCCACATGATCTTTATTGGCCTACGAATTTAAGTTTGGCTGTAAGGTGTACTCCATTCTTAAAATACTTTATTTCAGCCCGATATTCTCATGATGTCTGCTTTAGTGGTGTTTTCGGGGGAGAGGTGGTGTCCCAGATACTTGGCCCTCAAAAAATATCAGCATTGTGCTCTTCTCTCAAATACCATTTATTAAAACCCCATATTGCCATTGGCTTAGGAGGAGTTTACAGGATGAGGCGTCCCCCTAACACATGGCCCCAAAATAGGTTATCAAATTCGTTTTCTAATCTCAAATACCTTTCATTTGAGCCACATATTGGCATTGTCGAAACATTTTTTACCTTTGGGGGTATTTTGGGAAAGGTCCTGGAATGGGTATCAATTCTTGCTCTAACCCCCAATACTTTTCATTTGAGCTCCACATTGACATGGTCGGTAAATATACCCGATTTAGGGTGTTTTGGGGATTGGGGTGGTCCTCCTAGCACTTGGTCCGACAATTGAATATCAGATACGTTTTATTATCCAAAATACCTTTCATTTGAGTCCCATATTGTCGTGATTGATCTAAATATATGTTTGGAAGGTGGGGCAGCCCCACTAGGTACCCCATCCGAAATTTGGATACCAAATTTTTATTTTTAGGGTACTATATGAGAGCACACAAAATTTCGCTTAAATCGCACCACCCATCTTCGAGATCTGGCGTTTCTGAAAATTAGTGTAAGGGGAAGGGCCCGCCCCCCTTCAGATAACAAAAAATGTTGTACCCTATTTTCACAAAGAGTCATTGTGCACCATCTGTGAGCATTTCAAGAAAATCGCTTCAGCCGTTTCTGAGTCTATAAAGAACACATAAACATACAAACCAACAAACAAACACGAATTGATTTTTATACCCTCCACCATAAGATGGGGGGTATACTAATTTCGTCATTCTGTTTGTAACTACTCGAAATATTCGTCTGAGACCCCATAAAGTATATATATTCTTGATCGTCGTGAAATTTTATGTCGATCTAGCCATGTCCGTCCGTCCGTCCGTCTGTCCGTCTGTCCGTCCGTCTGTCCGTCTGTCCGTCCGTCCGTCCGTCCGTCCGTCCGTCCGTCCGTCCGTCCGTCTGTCTGTCGAAAGCACGCTAACTTCCGAAGGAGTAAAGCTAGCCGCTTGAAATTTTGCACAAATACTTCTTATTAGTGTGGGTCGGTTGGTATTGTAAATGGGCCATATCGGTCCATGTTTCGATATAGCTGCCATATAAACCGATCTTGGGTCTTGACTTCTTGAGCCTCTAGAGACCGCAATTCTTATCCGATTGGAATGAAATTTTGCACGACGTGTTTTGTTATGATATCCAACAACTGTGCCAAGTATGGTTCAAATCGGTCTTTAACCTGATATAGCTGCCATATAAACCGATCTTGGGTCTTGACTTCTTGAGCCTCTAGAGAGCGCAATTCTTATCCGATTGGAATGAAATTTTGCACGACGTGTTTTGTTATTATATCCAACAACTGTGCCAAGTATAGTTCAAATCGGTCCATAACCTGATATAGCTGCCATATAAACCGATCTTGGGTCTTGATTTCTTGAGCCTCTAGCGTGCGCAATTCTTTCCCGATCAGAATGAGTTTTTGCACGACGTGTTTTGTTATGATATCCAACAACTGTGCCAAGTATGGTTCAAATCGGTCCATAACCTGATATAGCTGCCATATAAACCGATCTCGGGTCTTGACTTCTTGAGCCTCTAGAGTGCGCAATTCTTATCCGATTTGAATGAATTTTTGCACGAAGTATTTCGTTGTGATATCCAACAACTGTGCCAAGTATGGTTGAAATCGGTCCATAACCTGATATTGCTGTCATATAAACAGATCTGGGGATTTGACTTCTTGAGCTTCTAGAGGGCGCAATTCCTATCCGATTTGGCTAAAATTTTGCATGACGTATTTTATTTTTACTTTCAACAACTATGTCAAAACAGGTTCAAATCGGTTCATAACCTGATATAGCTACCATATAAACCGATCTGGGATCTTGACTTCTTGACCCCTAGAGGTCGCAATTATTATCCGATATGCCTGAAATTTTATACGATGGATCCTCTCATGACCATCAACAAACGTGTTTATTATGGTCTGAATCGGTCTATAGCCCGATACAGATCCCATGTAAATCGTTCTCTCTATTTTACTTCGTGAGCCCCAATGGGCGCAATTCTTATACGAATTGGCTGAAATTTTACACAGGTCTCCAACATATAATTTAATTGTGGTCCGAACCGGACCATATCTTGATATCGTTTTAATAGCAGAGCAACTCTTTTCTTATATCCTTTTTTGCCTAAGAAGAGATGCCGGGAAAAGAACTCGACAAATGCGATCCATGGTGGAGGGTATATAAGATTCGGCCCGGCCGAACTTAGCACGCTTTTACTTGTTATATATAAGATTTAGGGTTTGATTATTTTGGATTTTAAAAACAACAATAGCTTTGTGGTCTCGTCCTTAAAATGATGAGGCAATTAAAAAATCGTATTAAAAAATCTTTAATCAGATGATAGTCCAGTTCGTTAAGTGTTTTTACTGGTGATATAGGTCTAATCTAAATATTTGTTCAAGTTAAAACCATTCAACTCAAACCATTTGTAAATATAACAGGTACAGAATGGATTTGAGCATTTGATATCAAAAACAGAATATATTGTAATGAGATGCATGAAATTTAAATTCTTTCCCTAATATAGTTGATTGTCTAATGCCAAAAACGACCGTAATTTCACCAATGCCATTGCCACTGACTGCAAATCCATTTACCCAAATGTAAATATAATAAGTACATATGGCAGCCATTTTTCTTGTTTCTCCTTAGGTCACCAATTCCCCACTCTTGTTTGTCATTGTTGTGGGTTAATGCATGGAATTCATAAATATTTTTCGGCCTTGTGGCAATTCAGTTTTTCATCATCAGAACTGGTAAGAGAAAACAACAAGAAAAGTAAGCGAAAAGGGACTAAAGCATCTATTTCGTAAATTGTTAAAAATATGTAAATCCCTGGACTAAGCCAGACCCTTGGCTGATGAGCTAAGTATGAAAATACAAAAAAATGTGAGTGTACGAGTATGGGTGTAGTGTTTTCTTCTTCAGTAGGTGAGGAAATATAGAATATTCTATCTGTGTGTGCGAGAATGAGTGATATGTCGTAAACATTTATAGGCGCCTGAGTGTTTCCGCATTGTGTGTCGTTGATAGACAGACAGAGATTGTGGATGATGGTTTTTTCAAGTGCTTCTACGCGGTTACATCAACTGCTAATACACAACGGTGCTGCTTCAGTAAGCTAACATGTTTGTTGTTATCATTTCTAACAGCATGAATGTACATTAATATGAAATATATGGGCCATATAAATTAGGACAAAATAAGTGAATTACCAGCTTTAAATTATTACCGATTTTCCTAAAATTTATTATAATATGATGTAACTTTTTCCCTTAATTTGATAAGCATTACGCTAATTCTAAGTTGGTTAATCCCATGGCAGCCGGTTGTACGTACCGGATTGACCCGATGGAGTTCTTCATCGGCAGGGGCTGCCGCCTCAGTGTATAACACACTGCTAGAACAACAATTACTAAGTTGGTTGTGAAGGTCATAACCTATAACTGATATGCCACCATAGCATGGGTATATTGTCATATTGTGATTCCCTTAGGAATACAACGAAATAAAATCGTTGCATTTCATAAGCCTCACCTAACCTATTCCATACTTACTTTAATTGACCATTACAGAAAATTTATTCCTCTAGCCAAACGTAGAATAGATGCCTAAGCGCTTCGATCTTCTGCAATTTCTTCTTCTCCAATTTATGACACCCAGTTTGGAGATGTTGCTCTTCACTTGGTCACTCCTTCCGAGTTTTGATCTTGCCCGTTTGCGTTTACTTTAATGGTCGTCTTCAAAAGACTTCTCATCTTTTGCTCAATCAGAAATAGAATCTGTTAGCAAATATTATCATTCGTTTTATTTCAAAACTGGTGTCATTTGTTTCGGTTACAGCGGCGTCGAAATAGACAAAGTTCTGACAATCTCAAAGTTGCTGTTCCCAACTTTCTGGTGTAAATCAAACTATTCTATATAATATACTAGCTGAACCGGGCCCGATCCGCTGCGCCTTCTTTTACTTTATATGGAACAAAATTATCCTTTGAATATTTATTTTCGACAATTAAAGAGCTTTTAGTGAAATACCATGCTACGAAAGTATGTATATCACATAAGTATAACAATTAAATGCCTTTATATAAATCCCATATGATCTTTACTCGTCTATGAATTCACTCGGAGGGTTTGGGGTCATTAACGTTTGGGTGTTAGATACATTCCACTATTAAAAGTCTTTATTACAGCTCGATGTTGTCATGATGTCCGATTTACGGGTGTTTTCGGGGGTGGGGTGGTCCCTTAGACTCTTGGCCCTGAAAAAAAAAATCAGTATCGTGCTGTGCTCTTCTCTCAAATACCATTTATTTAAACCCCATATTGACATTGGTTTAAGGCGACTTTATGGGATGAGGCATCCTCAAACATTTGGAACCAACATTTGTACTCATTGGGGGGTGTTTTGGAAAAGGGGCGGTACCCCAAAAACATGGTTCCACATTTGCATATCAGATTCGTATCCTACTCCCAAATACCTATATTTGAGCCCATATTGCAATGGTCAGTAAATAATTGTTGTTTGTGGGGTGTTTAAGGAAAGGGGTAGACCCCCAATACCTTTCATTTGAGACCCACATTGACGTGGTTGGTAAATATGCTCGATTTATATCAGCATCGTGCTTTACTCTTAAATATCATTTATTTTAACCCCATATTGCCATTGGCCTTAAAATTGGATATCAAATTCGTTTTCTAATCTCAAATACCTTTCATTTAAACCCCTTATTGCAAAAGTTAGTATATATGTCCATTTTTGGGTATGGGCTCCCTTTAAGACCCAAAATTGTCATGGTGTGCAAATACGTCCTATTTGGGCGTTGTTATGGGGGTGAAACGTCGCCGAGGCAGATGGTCCCGAATATTGATATCAGATTCATGGTCTACTCCCACATATCTTTCATTTGAGCCCGATATTTCCATAGTCGGCAAACATGACCGGTTTCGGGGGTGTTTTGGGGGATGGTACGGCCATTCAGGGACTTGGCCCTGAAAACTTATATCAGATTCGTGTTCTACTCTAAAATACTTCTTATTACAACCCAATATTGGAATGGTCAGCAAATACGTCCTATGTGGGTGGTGTTATGGGGGTGGAGTGGCCCCATACACACTTTTTCCCGAATATTGATATCACATTCGTGCTTTACTCCCAAAGACCTTTCATTTGAGCCCCATATTGCTGTTGTAGTAAATTTGTCCTCTTTGGGGGTGGTTTTTTGAAGGGGCGGCTCCCCATACACTTGGTCCCGTATTCTACACTTAAACACCTTTAATTTGAGCTCCATATTGCCATGATCAGTAATAAAATCCTGTTTGGGGGGTGTTTTTGGGGAAGTGGTGCACCCCCAGAAACTTGGTCCCACATTTGGATTCCAAATTCGTATTCTACTCGCAAATACCTCTCATTTGAGTCCCATATTGTAAAGGTCGGTTAATATACCCGATTTAGGGGTGTTTTGGGGTGGTCCCCCAAACACTTAGTCCGACAATTGGATATCAGATACTTTTTTCTCGTAAATATTCCATTTACATTTCATTTCTCCGCTGCGCCTTCTTTTACTTTATATGGAACAAAAGTTTCCTTGGAATATTTATTTTCGACAATCAAAAGAACTTTTAGTGAAATATCATGCTACAAAAATAGTATATCGCTTGACTAACAGTTTAACAATATAAGTGCCTTTATCTGAATCCCATATGATCTTTATTGGTTTACGAATTTAAGTTTGGATGTAAGGTGTACTCTATTCTTAAAATACTTAATTTCAGCCCGATATTCTCATGATATTTGATTTAGGTGTGTTTTCGTCGGTGAGGTGGCGCCCTTGGCCTCGAAAAAAATATCAGTATCATGCTCTTCTTTGAAATACCATTTATTTAAACCCAATATTGCCATTGTTTTAGGGGAGTTTACACGATGAGGCGTTCCCCAAACAAAATATCGTATCAAATTCGTTTTCTAATCTCAAATACCTTTCATTTGAGCCACATATTGGCATGGTCGAAGAATGTTTACCCTTTGGGGGGTGTTTTGGGGAAGGGGTGATGCCCTAAATACATGGTCCTACATTTGAATATTAAATTCGTATTTTACTCCCAAATAGCTTTATTTAAGCCCCATATTGCGATGGTCACTAAAGAATTGCTGTTTGTGGGATATTATGGTGGTGGTTGTTATGGTGGTAGAACGTTCCCTAGACAGACTCTAATGTTGATATCAGATACGTGGTCTACTCCCAAATACCTTTAATTTGAGCCCCATAGCCACCAGTGAGTTGGCCTTGAAAATATACATCGGATTCGTGTTCTACTCTAAAAACTCTCTTATTTGAGCCTCATATTGCAATAGTCAGCAAATATTTCCTATTTGGGTGGAGTTGTGTGGGTGGGGTGGCCCATAGACACTTTTCCCGAATATTGATATCAGATTCGTGCTTTACTCCCAAAGACCTTCCATTTGAGCCCCATATTGCTATGGTCATAAATTTGTCCCCTTTATGGATATTTTTGGGGAGAGGCGGCCCCCAACCACTTGGTCCCATATTGGGAATTAAAAATTAACTTTTTTGACAAATTAACATTTTTTTGACCAACCAAATTAGGAACTTTGGCACATAAATAACATAGGAACAAAAAGTAATGGGCGCAGATACTTCTTCGTGATGTAAGTCATTGAGAATAGCAAGCCGTCCACATAGATTCGTACATGAATATAGCTGCCACACCAATTTGTCCAACGGTTTGAATTTTGAGCCCTTGGGAAGTGCAATTTGTTTCCGAATTGGCGGTTTGTTATGACTTCGTAAATCGATATTTCGATGTGTTGCAGACGGAATGCTAGATTGGTATTCCCCTTTCTATGGTGGTGGATATACAAATAAAGGTGTTTTTAAAATTTTGGTGGGCTTTGATTTTGGGGGATGATTAGCAATTTCCACTAGGGCAATCACTTCGCAGTATAATTTAAATAAAGCATATCATACCTAAATTTATTTTATGCAAATGCCTTCATTTCAGACCATGCTAATGGCAAGGCCCAATGGATGAAAAGTTCTTGCTCACAAATAACTTTTCACTTTGTTTTTGAACTTTCTTACTTTCAGTTTTTATGAGACACTTAGAGCATTATCTCCACCATATGGAAGACGAAAATGGTTCATTAATATTTCATTTCATTGCTTTCAATTTGTCCCTATGTCGGCATTACTTGGAATTAATATTGCAAGGCAGAAACACAGTGCTTGGTCCGAAATGTGAAAGAAGGACATCAAACAAGTTGTAGGCGTTGTGTGACCTTTTCGGGATTCATTGCTTGGGGCGTTTTGAATTTGCCAAAAACACAACACCAAAGAACATTCATTCACTGGGACCCTCAAAATGAAGGGGACCAAAGTAATGAAAATGTTTAATGTTTCAACGTATTTGCTAACAGCTTAATTTCGTTGAGGGCAATTTTGTGTTAGTTAACGCCGACACAATGAAAGCAAAATGCTCTGCTTTCTAGAAGCATTTACGGAATGTTAACTGAAATATTAGCAAAGAAAAATAAATTAATTATATGACAAATTTTTTATGCAAACAAGTATGAATTTATGAACATGCACATCTTATGTGCCCTCGACCATGGGTGGATATGGCCACTTTCTCTGGACAATGACTTTTATTGGGCGAAACTATATTCGTGTAATTTAGTCTGTGTGTTTTAAAATATACATTAATGACATTGATTAAATCTATAAACTTACAATTACGCCTACGTAGGCGTACCCCTAGGTACTTGACCCCAAATAAATCCGTCCACCTATCTATGTGTGAAAATCTTTTGCGCTAACGATTTCGCTATTCGTTATCGTTTTTTTTCGGTAACTCTACAAAAAATAAAAAGTAATGACGGGCGAAAGTCGACCATTTGATACCCCACACCACATCGGGTATGCCTGCCAAGACATCCAAACTAAATTTTTTTAAAATTTGAAATAAAGAATTTCAACCAAAATCCATACATATTGTTGGAGCCATAGAGGAGACCTATATATAAAACCAAGATCCAAAAATGAACCAAATTCTGGTCAAAAGACAAAAAAGAAGACATTGTGCGAGAATTTCAGTTAATAAATACGAAGGCAAGGGCTCTAAAAGTGAAAATCAGTTGATGCATATATTCGGAAGGTATATCTTAATCTGCACCTATTTCTATCAAATTTAACAGCGATAAGGGAATACCTTTTGCCAAATTTCATAAGAATCGGTGAACAAATTAATACATTATTGAAATATTAGTACAAATCGGACAAACATATATATGAGAGCTTAATCCATATCCGAACCTGTTTTTAACTATTTTAATAGGCTTCTAGGCCAAAAAGATACTTGCACCAAATTTGCCGACAAATTCACATGGACAGACGGATGGACATAGATAAATCGAAACAGAATGTGATTCTGAATCAATCCATATCCTTATCATTGGGTTTATCTCTCTTCCTTTTGGGCGTTACAAGTAAACTCACTAAGTTATAATATCCTGTACCGCAGTAGTGGTGAAGGGTATAAAAACGAAAAGCCCAAAGAACGAATGACAAAAGCATTAAACAATGTGAATATAGCTTGAAATTTCAATTTCAATCAACAAATTAATTGATCCAATTAATTTTTCAATTGAAACTGTTTCAATCACGAAAATGATAATATCAATCACAGTTTTTAAAAAAGATGACTGAAAATTTTTTTAATTGAAAAAATTTTATATTCAATTAAAAAATGATTGACAACTTTGAAATTTTCAATAAATTTTTTAATTAATCTAATTAAAAAATGATAGAAATTTAATTTTTTAAATTGATCAATTAAATATGTAATTAAAAATTTTGCGAAAAGCGCTCACACTCGATTTTGATGCAACATGGTTCACAAATGTGAAACTCCCGGAAACAAAACACATGCGGGGGTTTTCTTAAAATGAAACGGAAAACATTGTTTTCCGAATTATAAAAGAAAGAGTAGCAAGGTAGTATCTTTATGAATTGCGTACATTGAGGAAGTAAACCCAACAACAAGACATTTATCTAGAATATGTTATATTTAGATCGATGCTAAAGAAGCCGTTATGCCATTAATATGCATATTTTGATCATTAATAAGATTAGAATTGGGTCTAGAAATTTAACAAGTAAAAAGGCGTTAAGTTCGGCCGGGCCGAACTTTGGATACCCACCACCTCGGGTATCTATGTAAAGACTTTTCATCAAAATCCAGTGAAATTTGCATACCTTTTGTCCCATAGCAGTTATATCGAAATATGATCCGATTTGGACCAAATACTAATACGTACAAGTCAGTGTTCAATTATGTATAACAAAATATTGGTCTTTTTAGTAGCTATATCTAAAAATAAACCGATCTGAACCATATACAACATGGATGTCGAAAAGCTTAACATAAGTCAATGTGTCAAATTTCAGTTAAATCGGATTATAAATGCGTCTTTTTTGGGACCAAGACTTTAAATCGAGATATCGGTCTATATGGCAGCTATATCCAAATCTTGATCGATCTGAGTGAAATTGAAAAAGGATGTCGAAGGGCCCAACACAACTCACTGTCCCAAATTGCGGCGACATCGGACAATAAATGCACTTTTTCTGGCCCCAAAACCTAAAACCGAGAGATCGGTCCATATGGCAGCTATATCCAAATCTTGACCGATCTGTGCCATAATGTAGAACTATGTCAAGGGATTTAACCTAACTCAATGTCCCAAATTCCGGCGACATCGGACAATAAATGCGCCTTGTATGGGCCTAAGACCCTCAATCGGAGGATCGGTCTATATGACAGCTATATCCAAATCTGGACCGATCTGAGCCAAATTTACGCAGGATGTCGAAGGGCCAAATATAACTCACTGTCCCAAATTTCGGCGACATCGGATAATAAATGCGTCGTTTATGGGCAAATACCCTTAAATCGAGAGATCGGTCTATATTGCAGCTATATCTAAATCTGGACCGATCTGAGCCAAATTGCCGAAGGATGTCGAGGAGCCTAACATAACTCACTGTCCCAAATTTCAGCAACATCGGATGATAAATGTGGTTTTTATGGGCCTACGACCCTAAATCGGAGGATCGGTCTATATGGCAGCTATATCCAAATCTGGACCGATCTGAACCAAATTGACGGAGGATGTCAAAGGGCCTAACACAACTCACTGTCTCAAATTTCAGCAAAATCGCATAATAAATGTGGCTTTAAGGGGCCTAAGATCCTAAATCTGAGGATCGGTCTATATGGCAGCTATATCCAAATCTGGACCGATCTGGGCCAAATTGACGAAGGGTGTCGAAGGGCCTAACACTGTCCCAAATCTCAGCAAAATCGGATAAAAAATGAGGCTTTTATGGGTCAAAGACCCTGAATCGGCCGATCGGTCTATATGGGAGCTATATCAAGATATAGTCCGATATAGCCCATCTTCGAACTTAACCTGCTTATGGACAAAAAAATACTCTGTGCAAAATTTCAGCTCAATATCTCTATTTTTGAAGACTGTAGCGTGATTTCAACAGACAGACGGACGGACATGTCTAGATCGTCTTAGATTTTTACGCTGATCAAGAATATATATACTTTATAGGGTCGGAAATGGATATTTCCATGTGTTGCATCGGTATTTCGATGTCCTTCGGTGGTGGGATTAAAAAGTAGTCGAAAGCCTGCTTGTGGGGGAGTTTTATCTTCTCTATATAAAGAGTATTAATCAAAATTTTGAGCGGCTTAATTTTTAAGAACGGACCGTCATAACAGTGCAGTCGGGTCTAAAACAGTTTCCGATTACATTAAAAAATTATTGATGCCATAAATTTCAATCAACATCGTATTTAAAAAACTTCAGATTCAATTAAAATATAATTGCAATAATTAATTTTTAAATTTAAATGAGAAATGAATTGAAAAAGTTCAGATTCAATTAAATAAATGATTGAATCAACTAATTTTTTATTTGAAAATTGCCAAAATTTCAAACACGATCGTAGTGGAAAAAACAATCCGGGTTCAATTAAAAAAATTATTGATTCAACTTATTCTTTCAATTGAAAAGATTTTTTTAAATCACTTTTGGGTACCACCATAGATTGGGATAAAAATTTGCACCAACACACTTAGTTGAAGGGCGAATGTGTACAAAATTTCCGCCATTTCAGCCAAATATGGAGGGCCGTAGAAAAATAATCGGGAGATTTTCTTTTAAGTATAGGAGCTATATCAGGATAGACCGATTTGGACCGTACTTGACGCGATTGCTGGAAGTCGTAACAGAACATTACGGGAAATTTCAGCCAAATCGGATAACAATTGCGGCCTCCAGGGGTTCAAAATCTCAAATCGGGAGATGGGTTTATATGGGTGCTAAATCCATATCTGAACCGATATGACTCATTTCCAATTCCCAACAACCTACATCAAAAAGAATCTGTATAAAATATCAAGCGGATATCTTTAGTCGTTCGACCGCTATCGTGATTTCGGCAGATGGACGGACAATCAAGAATAAACATACTTTATTGAATCGCAAATCAATTTATCCCGGTGTTCCAAACGGAATGACCAGTTTATGGTGGTGGTTATAAAAACCAAGAGAAAAATGCACAAATGCTTCTGTAAATAGTTGTTATTATTTCTTGTCGTTAAAGTAAACACCCAATAATTTTCCGTTGTTTAGTCAACTATTTTTTATTCCTTAACCAAAACAGCTAGTTTTATCGCTTTTTAACTAAATGATTTTCCTTAAACATAGACGTGAATCGCACTACTGGTATACAAGTATGAGGTCCGATCAAAAATAACCATTATTCAAAATTTGTCAAAAAGTATTTATCATAACTACCAATAACTATCTCGTCCACTTCAAAGTAATACTAACATCGTTCTTCCTTTTGTAATTCATCGTAGTAACGATCAGAGACCAAAGAAAGTATACAAGATCTGATAAAAAAAAAAAAAACAAGTAAAAGCGTGCTAAGTTCGACCAGGATCCAGATATGGTCCGGTTTGGACCACAATTAAATTATATGTTGGAGACCTGTGTAAAATGTCAGCCAATTCGAATAGGAATTGCGCCCTTTGGGGGCTCAAGAAGTAAAATAGAGAGATCGATTTATATGGGAGCTGTATCGGGCTATAGACCGATTCAGACCATAATAAACACGGATGTTGATGGTCATGAGAGGATCCGTCGTACACAATTTTAGGCACATCGGATAATAATTGGGACCTCCAGAGGCTCAAGAAGTCGATATCCCAGAAGGGATTATATGGCAGCCATATCAGGTTATGAAGCGATTTGTACCTTATTTGACACAGTTGTTGAAAGTAAGAATAAAAAACGTCATGCAAAATTTCAGCCAAATCGGATCGGAATTGCGCCCTCCAGAATCTCAAGAAGTCAAGTCCCCAGATCTGTTAATATGACAGCTATATCAGGTTATGAACCGATTTGAACCATAGTTGGTACAGTTGTTGGACATCATAACAAAACACGTCGTACGAAATTTCATTCCAATCGGATAAGAATTGCGCACTCTAGAGGCTCAAGAAGTCAAGACCCAAGATCGGTTTATGGCCCATTTAAAATACCAACTGACCTACTTTAATAAGAAATATTTGCGCAAAATTTGAAGCGGCTACCTTTACTCCTTCGGAAGTTAGCGTGCTTTCGACAGACAGACGGACGGACAAGTCTAGATTGACATAAAATGTAGCGACAATCAAGAATATATATACTTTATGGGGTCTCAGACGAATATTTCGAGTAGTTACAAACAGAATGACGAAATTAGTATACCCCCATCCTATGGTGGAGGGTATAATAAGCGTTATTTAAAATTATTTCAAAAAGTATTTATTTGTTCATCAATAACTATCTTCTCCCCTTCAAGATCTCATCAGTTATTTTAAAATCTTTTCCATTTTTTCCAATCCTCTAAACACTTTGGTTACACAATACTTAATGCAGTATTTTTGATCTATTTTTTTTTTTTTTTTTTTTTTTTTTGAATAGTAAAAAATTGTAGAGCACACCAAAATACTACTGATCTTTCTATCTGACAAAAATAAACTGACAATCCAATATGGTTTATATTACCAACAAATATTGCAGACATTTGTACCAACATAACAGGAAACAAGTAAGAGCGTGCCATGTTCGGCCCGGCCGAATCTTATACCCTCCACCATGGATCGCATTTGTCGAGTTCTTTGCGCGGTATATCTTTTTAGGCAAGCAAAGAATAATGGATAATGATTGTTATGCTATATAGCTCCATATCAAGTTATAGTCCGATTCGGACCATAAATGAATTAAATGTTGAAGACCATAGTAGAAGCCATTGGGTAATATTTCAGTCCATTCGGATAAGAATTGCGACTTGTAGGTGCTCAAGAAGCATAATCGGGATGTTGTTTTATATGGGTGCTGCATCAGGCCAGTGACCGACTTAGACCATATTGGACACGTATATTGAAGGTCATGGGAGAAGCCGACGTACAAAATTTTAGCCACATCGGATGAAACCAAGATCGGTTTGTGTAGCAGCTGTATAACGTTATGGACTGATTTGAACAATACTTAGCACATAAGTATATAACAAAACACTATTTGCAAAATTTCAGTTAAATCGGATAGGAATTGCGCCCTCTATAGGCCTAACAATTCAAGATCACTAATGGGTTTATATGGCAGCTATTTCAACCATCCATAGCATAGTTGCTGGAAGTCATAACAAAACACTTCCTTGAAAATTTCAAAACATGGACCGATATGGCCCATTTAATAAGCCCATTGATAAGAAGTATTTGTGCAAAATTTTTAACGTCTAGCTTTACTCCTTCGAAAGTTAGCATGCTTTTGACAGACGGACGGACATGGCAAGATCCACTTAAAATGTGATGGCAATCAAGAATATATATACTTTATGGGGTCTGAGACGAATATTTTGAAATGTAACAAACGGAATGACGAAATTAGTATACTCCCATCCTATGGTGGAGGGTATTAAAAATGAGAAAACCGAACATACGTAACTCACGGAATTTGAAAAGAATGATCTTTTTATCAGACCTCGTACTTAAGATGTATGCCAAAACATGGGGACGCTTAGTGTTCTTTTTTTAGCCATATTAAAAGGGCCCTAAAAGTAGTTTGGCCTGAGACCCATTTGGGTTTTTTCCCATATTGTTCTAAAATTGCTCCCCACATGTATGGGCACACTTCGTGTCCTCTTTACGCCATATTAAAAAGGCCTCCAAAAGTTTGACCTGAAAGCTCCAAACCCTTTTGGGGTTTTTTTACTGACCTAATACTATTATGCCATGGAAATTTCCACACCCCACATATGCCGGTGTACAGTTTTATTTATATACTGAAAAAAATGTTGTCCTAATTTTAAAGATTAGTCCCAAAGACTACCTTAACTAGATGATCAATTTTCCAACTTGTTAAGTACGCATTCCCTTTTAATGAAAATATTTTCCTTCATATTAAGGATTTGAATGTTAGGTTATTAATCCTTAGCTTTGTGTCTTGGTATTAAAGAAAAAATATCGTTGAAAGTTAGTAAATTGAACCTGGAACAAGACAGCGTTGTACCGTAGTTAAAGACGCAAAATAACCTCCCAAATAGGAGCTTCTTTAAATGTTTAGTTATTTTAGGTTAAGATGCTAAGTTTAAAAAAATAATTTTTCAAAAAATAATAATTGAACAATCATCGATGAAGTAAAATAGAAATCCATCACTGATCAAAATTTAAGCCGATGGTCCGTTAGTAAATAGGACATTTAACTTAAAGATAGCATTATTTCAAAGTATTGGTTCTTTAGCTCGAACCATTGCTAAAACCTTATGAATAAGGAAAATTCTTAAATTTTCGGCCAACTTTTTTTTTCAGTGTAAAGCTCTTAATTTTGAACAATAGGTTTTAAGTAAACTAGCTGAAGCAATAGCTCTTAAATTGTGTTACAGGTATATGGGTTCGGTACCACATTATTTGGTACTCAAAAAGAGAGAAATTTTTGACTAAAACTTAACATTTTATCGAAAAAGGCAAATACGTCATATAAGAATAGAGCTCTCTAATCGGCATGTATTCCGATATATATAATTTTTTTTTTTCGAAAATACGTGTGATAATAGCTGTTATTTTTAATTTACTGCTATATAGTGCAGTGCAATGAATAGTGTATGAAAATGACATCTATCCAGGACAACGAAGTTCTGGATAAATTACCAGTGCAGGGGCCGAATTACTGCATACGTGATCGAGAGCGCGGTCGTATCGAATAAACTTTCATCTCTATTTCATGAATGTTATATCACTTTTACACATTTTTTATAAATCATTATTAATTTAAACATTTGCGCTCGTAATTATTTAAAATTCCGTTTCAATAAAGGAATAAAAAATTCATAATAGAAAAACTTCGAACGGTTTTACTCGTTCAGATATGCGGTAATTCGGCCCAGGCTTATGTAGAACATCTGTTGCCAGGATTGCCGTCATTTGCGTTTCACAAATGAAAAATACTTCTATTGTGAAAATTAAAACCACTTTTATATGTAAAAATCAATTTGTGTTTATTTGTATATTTGTTTGTTTGTATGTTTGTGTATATATCCTTATAGACTCAGAAACGGCGAAACCGATTTTCTTGAAATTTTCACGGATGGTGCATTTTTTGATATCTGAAGGGAGGGCGGACCCTCCCCCTTACCCTAATTTTCAGAAACGCCAGATCTCGGAGACAATTTGGGTCTTAAAGAGAGGGGAACTAAATATTCATAGCTTTAAGGGCCAATACCCCAAACCAGACATATTTGCTGACTTTTGCAATAAGGAGTTTAAATGAGATTAGAAAACGAATATGAAATCCAATTTTGAGGGCAATGGCAATATGGGGTTCAAATAAATGATATATAGATATATGAGAATAGATCACGTTGCTGATATATTTTCCTTAGTGTTTGGGGGACCACCCCAATACCCAAAATACCCGTAAATCGGGCATATTTACCGACCATGTCAATGTGGAGCTTAAATGAAAGGTATTGGGGGTAGAGTAAGAATTGATACCCATTTCGGCACCAATTTTATGGGGTCTACCCCTTTCCCAAAATACCCCACAAACAGTATTTTTTTCAAATAAAGGTATTTGGGAGTAGAATACAAATTTGATATCCAAATGTAGAACCATATATTTAGGGCATCACCCCTTCCCCAAAACACCCCCAAAAGGAACAAATTTTTCGACCATGCCAATATGTGGCTCAAATGAAAGGTGTTTGAGATTAGAAAATTAATTTGATAACCTATTTGGGACGATGTGTTTAGGGGACGCCTCATCCTGTGAACTTCCTTAAGCCAATGGCAATATGGGGTTTAAATAAATGGTATTTGAGAGAAAAGCACGATGCTAATATTTTTTTAGGGCCAAGTATCTGGGGGACCGCCTCTCCACCTAAATCACCACTAAATCAGACATAATGAGAATATCGGGCTGAAATTAAGTATTTTAAGAATGGAGTACACCTTACATCCAAACTTTAATTCGTAGACCAATGAAGATCATATGGGATTCAGATAAAGGCACTTATATTGTGAAACCGTTAGTCCAGCGATATACTATTTTCGTAGCATGATATTTAACTAAAAGATCTTTAATTGTCGAAAATAAATATTCCAAGGAAACTTTTGTTCCATATAAAGCAAAAGAAGGCGCAGCGGAGCGGGCCCGGGTCAGCTAGTTATTTATACAATTGGGTGCACAAATCTTAATAAATTGTATTTGACTGCTATGCTCACACACTTTTGCAAATTTTAGTTATAGATTTTAAAAATATTTGCACTTTTTTCTTGTACTGTTTAGACAGGATTTCAAACAGCGTTACTTCATAGCAAACAAACAGACTTGCACTGGAAACTTCTTTTGCGTTTTTTAACTTCACGGCTTGACTATCCAGTACTTAAATAAAACTCTGCAAATACAATAAGTGTTGTAACCTGTGGTATGACTTTTATGTTATGTCCAACCTTCACAGTAACACTGACTCTTATCTAATATCAATGGACCATTGCCTCGCTGGTTTCGTCTGGGCTAAGCAGAAGCTCTATTTAAATTTAAGAATCCATGGTTTCTTGGGCAAAGTTTCATCGTAGATAATGATTATGACAACCACTTGGTATCAGTGTTGCCAGTATTGGGGATTCCTCCCCAAATTTGGGATATACTTTCGAAAATGGAAACTATTTTTTTGACTTGGGGATTAAGAGACAAAACTGGGGATTTTTTGGGGGAGAAATTTTTCGCTCAAAACTTTGTTTTTACCTTTACTTTTTTATACCCACCACCATAAGATGGGGGTGTACTAATCAAGTCATTCCGTTTGTAACATCTCGAAATATTCGTCTAGTCATTCCGTTTGTAACACCTCGAAATATTCGTCTAAGATAAAGTATATATATTTTTGATCGTCTCGACGCTCTGAGTCGATCTAGACATGTACTTGTGTCTGTCGAAATCACGATAGCGGTCGAATGCGTAAAGCTAGATGCTAGAAATTTTGCACATATACTTAATATTGATGTAGGACGTTTAGATAGAGCTCCCATATATAGCGATCTCTCGATTTGACTTCTTGAGCCCCTGAAAGCTGCAATTTTTATCCGATTTGGCTGAAATTTTAAATGTAGTGTTCTGTTATGACTTTCTACAATTGTGAATCCGAATTGGTCCTTAACCTGATATAGCTCCCATATAAACCGGTCTCTCGATCATCCTTGATCGGTTCCTAGAAGCTTCAACTAAATTTATTTTGTATACATTTCTAGCAGAATTCATGGTAGTGGGTTTCCAAGATTCGGCCCTGCCGATTTTGGCCCGCTTTTACTTGTTATAGTTATTTTTATACCCACCACCATTTGCACCACATCGAAGTATCAATTACCGACCCTACAAAGTATATATATTTCGGATTGTCGTAAAATTCTAAGACGATTTAACGTTGTCCGTGTGTCTGTCCGTCCGTATATTGTAATCACCCTACAGCCTTCAAAAATTGAGATATTGAGCAGAAATTTGGCACAGATACGTCTTTTTGATGCACGCTGGTTAAGATATAGCTGCTATAAAGACCGATCTCCCGATAAACAGTATGAAGCCCATAAAAGCTTTATTTTTTATCCGATCTGATCCAAATATGGTAAAGATCGGACTGTATTTAGATATAGTTGCCATATAGACCGATATGCCGATTAAGGAACTGAAGCTCATAAAAGCTTTATTTATTAACCGATTTTGTTATACCCTCCACCATAAGATGGGGGGTATACTAATTTCGTCATTCTGTTTGTAAATACTCGAAATATTCGTCTGATACCCCATAAAGTATATATGTTCTTGATCGTCGCGACATTTTAAGTCGATCTAGCCATGTCCGTCCGTCTGTCCGTCCGTCCGTCTGTCGAAAGCACGCCAACTTTCGAAGGAGTAAAGCTAGCCGCTTGAAATTTTGCTCAAATACTTCTTATTAGTGTAGGTCGGTTGGTATTGTAAATGGGCAATATCGGTCCATGTTTTGATATAGCTGCCATATAAACCGATCTTGGGTCTTGACTTCTTGAGCCTCTAGAGTGCGCAATTCTTATCCGATTGGGATGAAATTTGGCACGACGTGTTTTGTTATGATATCCAATAACTATGCCAAGTGTGGTTCAAATCGGTTCATAACCTGATACAGCTGCCATATAAACCGATCTTGGGTCTTGAATTCTTGAACCTCTAGAGCTCGCAATTCTTATCCGATTGGAATGAAATTTTGCACGACGAGTTTGTTATGATATCCGATAACTATGCCTAGTGCGGTTCAAATCGGTCCATAACCTGATATAGCTGCCAAGTTAACCGATCTTGGGTCTTGAATTCATGAGCCTCTAGAGTGCGCATTTCTTAATCGATTGGGATAAAATTTTGCACGACGTATTTTGTTATGATATCCAACATCTGTGCTAAGTATGGTTCAAATCGGTCAATAACCTGATATAGCTGCCATATAAACCGATCTTGGGCCTTGATTTCTTGAGCCTCTAGAGTGCGTAATTCTTATCCGAATGGGATGAAATTTTGCACGACATATTTTGTTATGATATCCAACAACTGTACCACGTATGGTTAACATCGGTCCATAACCTGATATGGCTGCCATGTAAACCGATCTTGGGTCTTGAATTCTTGAGCCTCTAGAGTGCACAATTCTTATGCGATTGGAATGAAATTTTGCACGACGTATTTTGATATAATATCCAATGACTGCGCCAAGTGTGGTTCAAATCGGTCCATAACCTGATATAGATGCCATATAAACCGATATTGGGTCTTGATTTCTTGAGCCTCTTGAGTGCGCAATTCTTATCCGACTGGGATGAAATTTTGCACGACGTATTTTATTATGATGTCCAAAAATTGTGCCAAGTATGGTTCAAATCGGTCAGTAATCTGATATAGCTGCCACATAAACCGATCTTGGGTCTTGAATTCTTGAGCCTCTAGAGTGCGTAATTTTTATCCGATGGGATGAAATTTTGCACGACGTATTTTGTTATGATATCCAACAACTGTACCACGTATGGTTCACATCGGTCCATAACCTGATATGGCTGCCATGTAAACCGATATTGGGTCTTGACTTCTTGAGCCTCTAGAGTTCGCAATTCTTATCCGATTGGGATGAAATTTTGCACGACGAGTTTTGTTATGATATCCGATAACTATACTTAGTGCGGTTCAAATCGGTCCATAACCTGATATAGCTGCCAAGTTAACCGATCTTGGGTCTTGAATTCTTGAGCCTCTAGAGTGCGCATTTCTTATTCGATTGGGATAAAATCTTGCACGACGTATTTTGTTATGATTTCCAACATCTGTGCTAAGTATGGTTCAAATCGGTCAATAACCTGATATAGCTGCCATATAAACTGATTTTGGACCTTGATTTCTTGAGCCTCTAAAGTGCGCAATTCTTATCCGATTGGAATGAAATTTTGCACGACGTATTTTGATATGATATCCAATGACTGCGCCAAGTGTGGTTCAAATCGGTCAATAACCAGATATAGCTGCCATATAAACCGATCTTGGGCCTTGATTTCTTGAGCCTCTAGAGTGCGTAATTCTTATTCGATTGGCATGAAATTTTGCACGACGTATTTTGTTATGAAATCCAACAACTGTGCCAAGTATGGTTTACATCGGTCAATAACCTGATATAGCTGCCATATAAACCGATCTTGGGTCTTGACTTCTTGACCCTCTAGAGGGCGCAATTCTTATCCGATTGCAATGAAATTTAGCACGACGTATTTTATTATGATATCCAACAATTGTGCCAAGTGTGGTTCAAATCGGTCCATAACCTGATATAGCTGCCATATAAACCGATATTGGGTCTTGACTTCTTGAGCCTCTTGAGTGCGTAATTCTTATCCGATCGGGATGAAATTTTGCACGACGTATTTTGTTATGATTACCAACAAGTATGGTTCAAATCGGTCCATAACCTGCTATAGCTGTCATATAAACAGATCTGGAGACTTGACTTCTTGAGCTTCTAGAGGGCGCAATTCCTATCCGATTTGGCATGACTTATTTTAATCTTACTTCCAACAACTGTGTCAAATAAGGTTAAAATCGGTCCACAACCAGATATAGCTGCGATATAAACCGACCTGGGATCTTGACTTCTTGAGCCTCTAGAGGTCGTAATTATTATCCGATTTGCCTGAAATTTTGTACGACGAATTCTCCCATGACCATCAACACACGTGTTTATTATGGACTGAATCGGTCTATAGCCCGATACAGCTCCCATATAAATCGATCTCTCTATTTTACTTCTTGAGGCCCCAAAGGGCGCAATTCTTATTCGAATTGGCTGACATTTTACACAGGTCTCCAACACATAATTTAATTGTGGTCCAAACCGGACCAAATCTTGATATCGCTCTAATAGCAGAGTAAATCTTTTCTTATTACCTTTTTTTGCTTAGCACGCTTTTACTTGTTTTTATTTGAAATAAAAAATTCCACAGTGACTTATATTTATTAGACCACTCAATGTCCGTGCCCAATTTGGGTCCATAAGTTATCCAATTTTCTCCAGATTGCGACGAAAGGGGGTTTTCATATATAGCAGAGGTGGTGGGTGTCCAAAGTTCGGCCAGACCGAACTTAATGCCTTTTTATATGTTTATGAATAAAAGATTTATGTTTTCAAAGATAACATAAATTTGGACGATTTACACCAAATTGTACATGCTGTGCTTTATTTCAGCACTATATAGTCCAAATCATAATTCAACGATTATTATTATCTGTAATCGCGTGATATCGATAACTTTCCACAACAGCTTTGCACTTAAATTCTATTAAGAACATATGACTTGCACTTGTGTGTTAAGTGGTGTTTTCGGGGGAGAGTTGGTCCCCCAAATACTTGTCCCTGAAAAAATATCTGCATCGTGCTCTTCTCTCAAATACCATTTATTAAAACCCCATATTGTCATTGGCTTAAGAGGAGTTTAAAGGATGAGGCGTCCCCCAAACAAATGGCCCCAAAATAGGTTATCAAATTCGTTTTCTAATTTCAAATACATTTCATTTGAGCCTCATATTGGCATGGTCGAAAAATTTTTTCCATTTGGGGGTGTTTTGGAAAAGGGGTGATGCCCTAAATACATGGTCCTACATTTGGATATCAAATTCGTATTCTACTCCCAACTACCTTTATTTGAGCTCCATATTGCGATGATCAGTAAAAAATTGCTGTTTGTGGGGTATTTTGGGAAAGGCGTAACCCCCAAAAATTGGTCACGAAAGTGGGTATCAATGCTCGCTCTGCCCCCCAATACATTTCATTTAAGCTCCACATTGACATGGTCGGTAAATATTCCCGATTTACGGATGTTTTGGGGATTTGGGTGGTCCCCTAAACACCAATCCCGGAAAATATATCAGCAACGTGCTCTATTCTCATATATCTACATATCATTTATTTGAACCCCATTTTGCCTTTGCCCTCAAAATTGGATATCAAATTCGTTTTCAAATCTCATTGAAACTCCTTATTGCAAAAGTCAGCAAATATGTCCGGTTTGGGGTATTGACCCTAAAAACTATGAATATTTAGTTCCACTCTTTTTGACACAAATTGTCTTGGTGAGCAAATACGTCCTATTTGGGGGTTGTTATGGTGGTGGGACGTCCGCTAGACAGTTGGCCCCTAATGTTGATATCAGGTACGTAGTCTACTCCCACATACCTTAAATTTAAGCCCCATATTTCCATAGTTTGCAAACATGACCGGCTTGGGGGGTATTTTGGAGGATTGGCGGCAACTCAGTGAGTTGGCATTGAAAAAATATATCGGATTCCTGTTCCACTTTAAAAACCCTTTTTTTGAGCCTTATATTGCAAAAGTCAGAAAATACTTCCTATTTGGGTGGTGCTGTGGGGGTGGGGTGGTCCCGTAGACACTTTTCCTGAATATTGATATTCAATTCGTGCTTTACTCCCAAAGACCTTTCATTTGAGCCCCATATTGCTATGGTCGTAAATTTGTCCCCTTTGGGAGACGTTTTTGGTGAGAGGCGGCCGCCAAACACTTAGTCCCATATTTGGATATCAGATTCGTATTCTGTTTAGGGGTTGTTTTGGGAAAGGGGTAGACCCACAGAAACGTGATCCCACATTTGTATATCAGATTCGTATTCTACTCGCAAACACCTTTCATTTGAGTCCCATATTGCCATGGTCGGTAAATATGTCCGATTTAGGGGTTTTTTGGGGCTTGGGATGGTCCCCCTAGCACTTAGTCCGACAATTGGATATCAGATACGTTTTCTTATCCTAAATAACTTTCATTTGAATCCCATATTGTCGTGATTGGTCTAAATATATATTTGGTAGGTTTTAGGGTGGGGCAGCCCCCCAAGGTACCCCATCCGAAATTTGGATACCAAATTTTTATTTTTAGGGTACTATATGAGAGCACACAAAATTTCTTGAATCGCACCACCCATCTCCGAGATCTGGCGTTTCTGAAAATTAGGGTACGGGGGAGGGTCCGTTCCTATTCAGATATCAAAAAATGTAGTGCCCTATTTTCACCACGGGGTCATTATGCACCATCTGTGAAAATTTCAAGAAAATCGGTTGAGCCGATAAGGAACACACAAACATACAAACAAACACAAATTGATTTTTATACCCTCCACCATAGGATGGGGGGTATAGTAATTTCGTCATTCTGTTTGTAACTACTCGAAATATTCGTTTGAGACCCCATAACGTAAATATATTCTTGATCGTCGCGAGATTTTATGTCGATTTAGCCATGTCCGTCCGTCCGTCTGTCTGTCGAAAGCACGCAGGAGTAAAGCTAGCAGCTTGAAATTTTGCACAAATACTTTTTATTAGTGTAGGTCGGTTGGTATTGTAAATGGGCCATATCGGTCCATATTTTGATATAGCTGCCATATAAACCGATCTTGGGTCTTGACTTCTTGAGCCTATAGAGTACCCAATTCTTATCCGATTGGAATTAAATTTTGCACGACGTGTTTTCTTATGATATCCAATAACTGTGCCAAGTATGGATTAAATCGGTTCATATCCTGATATAGCTGCCATATAAACCGATCATGGATCTTGACTTCTTGAGCTTCCAGAGGGAGCAATTCCTACCCGATTCGGCTGAAATTTTGAAGGACATATTTTTTTTCTACCTTCAACAACTATGTCAAATAAGGTTCAAATCGGTTCATAATTTGGTATAGCTGTCATATAAACCGATCTGGGATCTTGACTTCTTGAGCCTCTAGAGCCTCTAGAGGTCGCAATTATTATCCGATTTGCCTGAAATATTGTACGACGGATTCTCTCGTGTCCATCAACATACGTGTTTTTTATGGTCTGAATCGGTGTATAGCCCGATACAGCTCCCATATAAATCGATCTCTCTATTTTACTTCTTGAGGCCCCAAAGGGCGCAATTCTTATTCGAATTGGCTGACATTTTACACAGGTCTCCAACATCTAATTTTATTGTGGTCCAAACCGGACCATATCTTGATATCGCTCTAATAGCAGAACAAATCTTTTCTTGTATCCTTTTTTTGCCTAAGAAGAGATGCCGGGAAAAGAACTCGACAAATGCGATCCATGGTAGAGGGTATATAAGATTCGGCCCGGCCGAACTTAGCCCGCTTTTACTTGTTATATATAAGATATTCACTTGAAATTGAGTACTTTTGGGAGAATAGGATTCGAAATTTGAGGACAAGAGACGTAGCAACCCTGCTTGGTTTGTATGTTTTTTTTTTGGACCTACAAATTGGCCAAGCCTAAAATGCATGCTTAAAAGTTTCTAGATAATACTTGTAATGCCTCGATGTGAAACAAACTTAATAACGAATTTAAGAATGCCCTCATTCTTTAGTAGAGGGAATAAAAATTTAAATACACTTAAAAGTGGTATAGTTTATAATGTCGAACCCTTTGGTTTTGCAATTAGTTTGTTCACCTCGTTTGATGACTATTCAGCATTGTATGTCTTTGCAACCACAAAAGGTAGCTATTTCCGATTTTTAAATTTTACCAATAGATTAATTTTTTTATACCCTCCACCATAGGGTGGGGGTATACTAATTTCGTCATTCTGTTTGTAACTACTCGAAATATTCGTTTAAGACCCCATAAAGTATATATATTCTTGATCGTCGCGACATTTTATGTCGATCTAGCCATGTCCGTGCGACTGTCCGTCCGTCCGTCCGTCTGTCAAAAGTACGCTAACTTCCGAAGGAGTAAAGCCAGCCGCTTGAAATTTTGCACGAATACTTCTTATTAGTGTAGGTCGGTTGGTATTGTAAATGGACCATATCGGTCCATATTTTGATATAGATGCCATATAAACCGATCTTGGGTCTTGACTTCCTGAGCCTCTTGAGTGCGCAATTCTTATCCGATTGCGATGAAATTTTGCACGTCGTGTTTTGTTATGACATCCCACAACTGTGTCAAGTTTGGTTCAAATCGGTTTATAAGATATATAAATCGATCTTGGGTCTTGGCTTCTTAAGCCTCTAGAGTGCGCATTTCTTATCCAATTGGAATGAAATTTTGCACGACGTGTTTTGCTTTGATATCCAACAACTGTGCCAAGTTTGGTTCAAAGCGGTTCATAACCTGATATAGCTGTCATATAAACTGATCTTGGATCTTGAATTCTTGAGCTTCTAGAGGGCGCAATTCCTACCCAATTTGGCTGAAATTTTGCAATACGTATTTTTTTCTTATTTTTAACAGCTATGTCAAATAAGGTTCAAATAGGTTCATTACCTGATATGGCTGCCATATAAACTGATCTGGGATCTTGACTTCTTGAGCCTCTAGAGGTCGCAATTATTATCCGATTTGCCTGAAATATTGTACGACGGATCCTCTCATGACCATCAACATACGTGTTTATTATGGTCTGAATCGGTCTATAGCCTGATACAGCTTCCATATAAATCGATCTCACTATTTTACTTCTTGAGCCCCCAAACGGCA
Organism: Stomoxys calcitrans; assembly: GCF_963082655.1. Classification (NCBI taxonomy): domain Eukaryota; kingdom Metazoa; phylum Arthropoda; class Insecta; order Diptera; family Muscidae; genus Stomoxys; species Stomoxys calcitrans. The sequence goes on from NC_081555.1 coordinate 66,458,854, forward strand.
CAATTCTTATTCGAATTGGCTGAAATTTTACACAGGTCTCCAACATATAATTTAATTGTGGTCCAAACCGGACCATATCTTGCTTTCGCTCTAATAGCAGAGCAAATCTTTTCTTATATCCTTTTTTGCCTAAGAAGAGAAGGCCGGAGTAAATGCATAAAATATTTATTTTATCAGGTTATCCGAAAACAAGCAAAAATATACATTTATTATCTTCACATACACATATTCATATATAATACACACATTCATCGGTACCAATGTCTAACCCCAATGGTACAAGAATACTCAGATAAAAATGCTTTGGCCCCATTGTTCCATCATTAAGTGATGTTGTCGTAATAATCATAAGAAAAGCATAAACAAGACAAAGTAAATAATAATAAAAAAACCTCAAGTCACATAGAATGTGTGGAAGACGAAGGACGAAAAAAGGGGGAAATGTTCCTTGTTCTCCACACACACACACACATTTATGTTACTCCTACTTACTTGAAGAACATGGTGCAAACAAAAGAGGAAACGTTTTATGGCTACAATACCAAACCAAAGTATTCAATGGAGAATGAGGAATATTTTGAAATATTGGTAAAATTATTGAATTATATATACTAAACGTTTGTTAAAAATAAAACGATAGAATTAATATATATACCCATCATAATACGATAATGGTATGTATATTCATTTTGTCAAAACATTTACAACACCTCGAAGCTTTACTTTTCTAACCAAAACAAGTAAAAATGTGTTAATTTCAGCCGGGCCGAATCTTGGGAACCCACCACCATGGATTCTGCTAAAATGTATACAAAATAAATTCAGTTGAAACCCATAATTTTATTCTACATACCAAACTTCTGTCAAACCAGCAAAAATTAAAGCTTCTAGGATCCGAACAATGATGATTGAGAGACCGGTTTACACGGGAACAATACCAGGTAAAAGACTGATTTGGACAGTATTTGGTACAGTTGTTGGAAGTCATAACATGCAAAATTTCAGCCAAATCGGACAAAAATTCCCGCTTGTAACGGCTTAAGAACTCAAATCGGGAGATCGGTTTATATGGGAACTATATCAGGTTATATACCGGTTAGTACCGAACTAGGCACAGTTGTTGGAAGTCATAACAGATTATTACATGCAAATTTTTAGCCAAATCGGATAAAACTTGCGGCTTGTATGAGCTCAAGAAGTCAAATCGGGAGATCGGTTAATATGGGAGCTATATCAGGCTATAGACCGATTTGAACCGTACTTTGCACATTCATTGGAAGTCGTAAAGGAACACTACGTGCAAAATTTCAGCCAGATCGGACAGAAATTGCGCCTTGTAAGGGCTCAAAAAGTCAAATCGGGAGATCGGTTTATATGAGAGCTATATCTAAATCTGAAGCAATATGACTCTTTTGCAATCCCCAATGACCTACATCAATATTAAGTATTCTTGCAAAATTTCAAGCGGCTAGCTCTACGCATTCGACCGCTATCGTGATTTCGACAGACGGCCGGACAGACATGGCTAGATCGATTCAGAACGTCGAGACGATCAAGAATATATATACTTTATGAGGTTTTAGACGAATATTTCGAGGTGTTACAAACAGAATGACTATATTAGTTTACCCCCCTATCCTATGGTGGTGGGTATATAAATGTTCACGTACAAATTGACTACATTCGTTCATAAAAGTGAATCAACCCTCAGATGTTATCAGGTCAACCACAAAAGGATTTAAACCAACACTAGAATTTGTGAATAAAACGTCCACAACCGTTCACATTCTGAAAACGTCTACTGAACAGTTTTTTAAAAGATTCCAAAAAGTTTTTGTATGCTCATGAGTATCGAATGTGTGTTACAACCACCCATTGAATGTTTACAAACGCCATACCAAATTGCACCATAGCCGGCTATGCCCATGTAATGTTTCAGAGTTATTTAAACTTTAGTTTGGTATATAATCATATTTTGTAGTGATGATGTTTATAATGGTCGGAGCAAAAAACAACAACGCGGGTTGACAAAATCATCCACGCTTGTTAATAATATTTCCAACAACGGCTGTGTATGATAATGGCAATATTGATGCATAATTTTGCAATGTATTTTTTCTATCAGTCTCAGACGTATAATTTAGCTCCAGCCCTTAGGTTAGTTTAGGTTGAAAAGAGGGTGCGGATATTAATCCACGCCATGCCACTACGGACATACACCTAAGCCAATAATCGGCTTGTTTTGCGCTCTAAAAACCAAAAAGTAACCTCGAAAAAAAATTTTTTTGTTAGGAATTCCGTGCTACTTACAAAATTCATAATAGTTTTCCATACCACTCCCCTTAGTAGGTTCATGTCTTGTATTGTGTCCCCACGTAAGTACCGTTGCCTTTAAGCCGCGAAAGCCGGGCAAAAACATAGGAAATGCTCCAACCACTCATCTTATTCCCGACATGCCCTGCACATGCTATCACATGCCGCACCGATTTTGCATAAGAGAGCTCGTAGTCCTTTGTCTCCCGTTAAGAAACAAAAAGCTAAACCGACTTCCTTTCAGTAGTAGCCTCGTCCTCTCACAATCCGGATTACTTACCGACCTACCGTACTACCGACTGTTTCACTGTTCGTCGTTACTTGCCCACACCCTTAACTCGGATTGCGTTGACCCCAAAGGCTTCAGGTTAATCAAGTTTATTGGCGGCTTTCCTCTGGCCATCACTGCTAAATCGTCTGCCATTTCATTTCCCCTTACTCCGTTACGGCCCTGCACCCAAACGATGCGGATTGTGCCATCCTCAGTGAAAGTGCTAACCTAGTTTTTATACTACAATACTGTTCGTGACTTTACCCACTTGGTTGTTATTGCCCCTATGGTCATTTGACTGTTCGTAAAGATGATCACACTCGACGTCCTCGCGTCTAGAATAGTCTCCAGTGCCGTAGTGGGCGTGGTCCTCATCGCTCCGCCTATGCCTCTGAACCTATAACAGGCCCTTGTGTTGCACTTTTTCTCCATAGCAATATACCAAACTATTGAGGCATAAGTAAGTATTGGTCTAATCACGCTCCTATAGAGCTAGTGGACTATCCTCGGATTCTGGCCCCATTTCGAGCCTACGGCCCGTCTCCAGCTACAGCCTTCGAGAGCTACTATTTTGATACGTTGAGTTTGAACTGTTTGGTTGATCTGGTTATTTGGAACCTTTACATATACCAATTGTTCGATTTAGAGGTTTGGATCCAAATTGGAAAAATGTTCAAATGCTGCTCTTATAACGGTTAGGGATAGTTTTAGACATAAAACCCGTTCTTTAAACTCAAATCGCGAGAAGAAAATCAGGCCAGCGCTCAGTTACACTCTCAAACGGTTGTCGTGCGAAAAGATTCAGAGGCAGGAAAACGAGTTGGTACCCATGTACACCATTATAGAGCGTTAGTTTGTTTTTGAGAAAAAACAAGTAAAAAGGCATTAAGTTCGGCCGGGCCGAACTTTGGATACCCACCACCTCGGGTATATATGAAAATCCCCTTTCGTCACAATCCGGTGAAAATTGGATAACTTATGCACCCAAATAGGACACGGACATTGAGTAGTCTAACAAATATAAGTCACTGTTGAATTTTGTATTTTAATTTCAACAAAATGGGGTAAGAAATAAAGCTTTTATGAGCTGCAGACCCTTAATCGGCATATCGGTCTATCTTTACCATATTTGGATCAGATGACGGGTGCCCTAAAACTATTTAATATTTCAAATTTCACCGAAATCGGATAAAAAAAATTAAGCTTTTATGGGCTTCATAATTTTTATCGGGAGATCGGTCTGTATGGCAGCTATATCTAAATATAGTCCGACCTCAACGGTCTATATAGCAGCTATATCAAAGTATAGTCCGATCCAAACCATATTTGGGTCCTATATTGGGAGGCGTAGAACTATTCACTATTTAAAATGTCAGCCAAATCGGGTAATAAATAAAGCTTTAATGGGTTTCAGACCCTTTATCTGCAGATCGGTCTATATGACGACTATATCTAAATATAGTCCGATCTGAACCATATTTGGGTCCTATATTGGTAGGCCTAATACTACTCACCGTTGAAAAAATTCAGCGAAATCGGTTGAAAAATACAGCTTTTATAAGCTTCAGACACTTTATCGGTATCGGATCGGTAAATATGGCAGCTATATCTATATATAATCCGATCTGAACCATATTTGGGTCAGATTTTGGGAAGCCTTATGCTTTTCCCCTGTTTCAAATTTCAGCGAAATCAGATAAAAAATATAGCATTTGTGGGCATTAGACCCTCTATCGGCACATCGGTCTATATATCAGCTATATCCAAATATAGTCCGATTTCAAAAACTTAACCAGCGTGCATCAAAAAGTCGTATCTGTATTTTTGGAGACTGTTGAGTGATTACAAGGTAGGGACGGACAAACACACGGACATCATTAAATTGTCTTTGAATTTTATTACGGTCGGAAATTGATATTTCGATGTGTTGTAAACGGAATGACTAAATGAGTATACGCGCTATCCCTGGAATGTGTAGGGTAGTTCCTAGTCTCGCAAGCTCGTCCGCTTTACAATTCCCTGGGATATCCTTTTCGATATGACCGGTTCTAGACTTTTTGAGTACACCCCAGAGCCCACCTGGCCGTTTAGTTTGGACCCATCCGAATAGAAGCCTATATAACTTCTATTACAAGGGATATCTTAGTTCCAATCGGTTCTATCAGTTACAGTATTTTATATCAAAAAGCGGCTCAGGTAGGATGTAATCCACACTGCCTGGAAAATCGGACATTGTATCAAGGATAACACAGTGTTCGTAGCCGCCACATGACCAAGGCAGTGGTCGCATCAATTTGAATAGCCGCAATGTTCAGAGGCAGAAGATGTAGCATTAAATTCAGTTCATCATATGGTGTCGTCCTCAGTGCGGCTGTGGACGACACTGAATTTTTGCACCTTGACAGTAGGTGGACTTTTTAATCGCCGTCTACCAGACCACAAAATTATAAAGCATTACAGGTCTGACAACTGCAGTATATACCCAATGCATGACACGCGTTCTAAACCCCCAACTTTTGCCAATGGCTCTCATGCAGGTGTATAGGGCAAGAGTTGCCTTTCTTGCCCTTTTCAAAATATTGGAAGTTCAATTTCCTGTCCAGAAAAACACGCAGGTACTTGTATCCCATGCTGAAAAGAACTACTTCTGTCTTGCACAGCTAGCCCACTTAGCTGTTGCACGTAAAGCTTCTTAAAGTTTATTTTTAAGAGTGCTGGGAAACTTTTCCCTGATTGCAATTGCCACGTCATCAACATACCTTTTTTTCAGCGACAATAATATTTTGTTAATGGCTATATTCCAAAGTAAAGGAGACAGTACACCTCCGTGAGGTGTTCCTCTGCTGACCCATCTTTTTAGATCCACAGATCCCACGCCTGCCGTTAGTAAGTTACCTATAAACTTTCATACGGTAGTGTTGATGCCTAGAAACTCCATCTCCTTCATAACGTCGTTTTACATTATTGAAAGCACCGTTAATGTCAAGACATGCTACCATTGTATGTTCCTTGACAGCCACATAACCCTCAATGTGTCGACTAGGTCGTGAAGGGCTGTTTCAGTGGTTTTGGCTTTACAATATGCATTGTGCTGCCGAGACAGGCCATTTTCAGGGATCTTTGACGTAAGGTATTTTTCTGTCAGCCTCTCAAGAGTCTTCAGCATAGAGGATGGCAGACTATTAGGACGAGAATCTCTCGTCCTTAAATGGTGAGCTTTTCCTACTTTCGGAATGAAAATGACCTTCGTGTACCTTCATTCATCAGGTATAAATGACATGCTGAAACAAGCAGAGTATATCTCCCTAAGCCAGGGAACCAGTCTATCAGACACTGCTTGTAATTCAACCGTCGATACATCATCAGGGCCTGGCGACTAAAAGGAGTCAAAATTTCTTATCGCCCAAAGGATGCTGACAAATGGTTACCAGTGGTAACCTCTTCTGGTGCCACGTTGTCTGTTGGAGAATTTGGCACTAGGGCATGCGGACACAAGGGAGTCATTCAGGGACTTCGTGATCTGCTTGGTCATAATGTCTATATCTTCCGCAGTTTCCACATCCAGTTTACTATTGGCCATATTTTGTTGTAATATGTATATATATAAATAAAAAATATAAAATATAAAATATATATATATATATATATATATATATTTATTTATTTTAAAAGAAAGTAAATGCATTTTTAATAAAACTTTGAATGAACTTTAATCAAAAATATACTTTTTTTCTACAGCAAGCTAAAAGTAACAGCTGATAACTGACAGAAGAAAGAATGCAATTACAGAGTCACAACGACTATATGAAAAATCCGCAATTACTTTTTGGGCAACCCAATATATATATATATATACTATATATAGTAAACTGTTCAGTGTGAATATAGGAGATCAACAAGCTCTCTCCATCGAGCTCTATTGTTGGCCAACGCCTTGGCTTGATTCCATTATATATGGGTTGATTCTAACTCTCTTTTTGTACAACAGGTTCACGTGTTTTTCGGAAGCCCCCTCCCCCGCTGTCCTTGTGGGTTCCAGTCTAGTACATTTCTCGCTGTATCATCGCGTGGATATCCGGATTTCCACAAATACCGAGGAAATGTCTATATATTCCGATACAAAGGTAGTATCTAGAACCTCTTTCCTGTTCCTTGTCATAAAGGTCAGTTTATCCCTTTGTTATGAATTGTCAGTTTGCAACTTATAATATATTCGATATGCAGCTCACCTCTTTCATTGACATCCGAACTTCCCCATATCTGGTGATGTCCATTAGCATCACTTCCTACAATGAAACTCTTCTTCACTGCAGGAGCGACTTCAAACAGCAATTTAAGGTTTGAAGGCGGCCAGATATAGGGAAGCCAGCCAGTAAGAAGACTTATATTCTTCAAGTCTGACTACTACTCAATCTTCAGTGCTTTGCGACGGAAGGAGAAAACATTTAGACTTCTCTTTGCAAGCATACAGGCTCGGACAAAGAACTTGTCATATGCGATCCATGATGGAAGGTATATGAGATTCGGCCCGGCCGAACTCAGCTCGCGTTTACTTGTTTTTTATTGAAAACACTTTAAAATTTTGTTGAAGTTGAGACCTCTAACATCCATGCCAAGCATCTAGCATCCATACGGAGGTCTATATCTATTCTAAACCCAATGTAGCTCCCCACAAGTCGATGGTATAATTCGACTTTTTGAGCACCTGGAGAGTGCAATGGTATATGCGATTCGGCTATTTTTATTGCACAATATAAACGTTATTTTTTTCAAAAAACAAATGGCACAGTTTTTTGCTGCCATGTTGGTATTTGCCTTTTACACAATTAAATCTAAATATATTTAAAGCTCTTTTGTTTATTATAATTATTAATTATTAATAATTAAGGATTTTGTAAGTAGCACGAAATTCCTAGCTTAAATTTGTTTTTAGAGGTTACTTTATATTTTTTAAAGCGCACAACAAGCCAATTACTGGCTTAGGTGTATGTTCATAGTGGCATGGGGCGGATTGATATCTGCACTCTCTTTTCAACCTTACCTACGTTTACTATACCCACCACCGAAGCATCCTTCGGTCATTCCGTTTGCAACACATCGAAAGATCCATTTCCGACCCTATAAAGTATATATATTCTGGATCAGCGTAAAAATCTAAGACGATCTAGACATGTCCGTCCATCTGTCTGTAGAAATCACGATACAGTCTTCAAAAATAGAGATATTGAGCTCAAACTTTGCACAGATTCTTTTTTTGTCCATAAGCAGGTTAAGATCGTAGATGGGCTATATCGGACTATATCTTGATATAGCCCCCATATAGACCGATCAGCCGATTTAGGGTCTTAGGCCAATAAAAGCCACATTTATTATCCGATTTTGCTGAAATTTGAAACAGTGAGTTGTGTTAGGCCCTTCGACATTCTTCCAGATTTTGGCTCAGATCGGTCCAGATTTGGATATAGCTGCCATATAGACCGATCCGCCGATTTAGGGTATTAGGCCCATAAAAGCCACATATATTATCCGATTTTGCTAAAATTTGGGACGGTGAGTTGTGTTAAGCCCTTCGACATCCTTCGTCAATTTGGCTCAGATCGGTCTAGATTGGCTTTAGCTTCCATATAGACCGATGCTCCGATTTAGTGCCTTAGACCCATAAAAAGCGCATTTATTGTCCGATGTCGCCGCAATATGGGACAGTGAGTTGTGTTAGGCCCTTCGACATCCTTCTTCAATTTCACTCAGATCGGTCCAGATTGGGATATAGCTGCGATATTGACCGATCTCTCGATTAAATGTTTTGGGCCCATTAAAGGCGCATTTATTGTCCGATGTTGCCGAAATTTGGGACATAGAGTTATTTCTGCAATTTGGTCTAAATCGATCAAGATTTGCATATAGCTGCCATATAGACCGATCTCTCGATTTAAAGTCTAGGCCCCATAAAATGCAAATTTTTAATCCGATTTCACTGAAATTTGACACACTGACTTATGTTATGCTTTTCGATATCCGTGTCGTATATAGTTCAGATCGGTTTATTTTTAGATATAACTACTAAAAAGACCAATGTTTTGTTATATACAATTGAACAATGACTTTTAATTATAAGTATTTGGTCCAAATCGGAACATATATTGATATAGCTGCTATGGGCCATAAGGTATGAATTTTGCACCGGATTTTGACGAAAGGTGGTTTACATATATACCCGAGGTGGTGGGTATCCAAAGTTCGTCCCGGCCGAACTTAACGCCTTTTTACTTGTTTTCGTTTCATAATGATGCCCACATTATATTGCCGCGCTGGAGTGTTCTCCAGGCTGTAGTACATATGAAACTAAAACCATGTTAAATTAATTAAGTAATGTAGCCATGACCTTTAATTCAAAAATATGAATCTTAATTGGATGAAATATGAGAATAAAATCATTATATTAAAAAAATAATCTTGACTGACTTTAGCATTTTGAAATATTTTATGTTGTTATTTAATCAAATCCTTTTAATTATACTGATAAAGTAGAACATCGTTTCTCTGAAATATGTTTAAATAAATAATTCACTTGCTGGGTTCTGTGAATTGTGACAAAAAAAACACAAGCACAAATAGCCCCCTTTTCTGTTCTGTTTTACTGATTTTGTGTAAAAGTTTAATTTTTGTAGTGTTTTTCCACTTATGTACATACATAGATGCAATAAAATTTATATTATCGCATAAAACAAACTACGCGCATATACTTTGTTTCGAAACACCCGGTGCAAATATAGTAGTTATTACAATGAAAACGAACAAAAAAACAATGTTGACGGACATGCATATTTTATAGAAATTACATGACGAAATGTTTTTAAAGTAAAGTAACTATTACGAGGATAGCAAGGATTACTGCAGCAACAATAAGGATAAAGAAACAAGTAAAAACGTGCTAAGTTCAGCCGGGTCGAATATTAGGAACAAAATAAATTGAGTTGAAGGGCATAATTTTATTCTACATACCATACTTCCGTCAAACCAGCAAAAATAAAACCTTCTAGGAACCGAACAGGGGTGATCGAGAGACCGGTTTACATGGGAGCAATATCAAGTTATAGACTGATTTGGACCGTATTTGGCACTGTTATTGGAAGCCTTATGAGAACACCACATGAAAAATTTCACCGAAATTGGACAAAAATGCGAGCTATATCAGGGAGCTGGAACATGTTACAGTCCAATTTGGACCGTACTTGGCACAGTTGTTGGCACGCGTAACAGAACACCACAAGCAAAATTTCAGCGAAATCGGACAATAATTCCAGGGCTCAAATAGCCAAATCGGGAGAACGGTTTTTATGGGAGCTAAATCAGTTTAACACAGTCATTGGTAGTCATAACGGAACACTACTTGCAAAATTGCAGCCAAATCGGACAAAAATTACGGCTTCCAGGGGCTTAATAAGTCATAACGTGAGATCGGTTTATATGGGAGATATATCAGGTTATAGAATGATTTTGACCGTACTAAGCACAGCTGTTAAAAATTATAACAGGACATGCAAAATTTCAGCCAAATTGGTCAAAAATTGCGGCTTCCAGACACTCAAGAAGTCAGATCGGAAGATCGGTTTATATGGGAGCTATACCAGGTTATAGACCGATTCAAACCGTACACATTTATTGGAAGTTTTGGGGCCTTCCCCTTGCCCTAATTTTCAGAAACGCCAGATCTTGGAGATGGGTGGTGCGCTTTAAGCGAAATTTTGTGTGCACTCATATAGCACCCTAAAAATAAAAATTTGGGCTGCCCCACCATAAAACCTACCAAATATATATTTCGACCAATCACGACAATATGGGACTCAAATGAAAGGTATTTAAGATAAGAAAACGTTTCTGATATCCCAATGTCGGACCAAGCGTTAGGGGGACCACCCCAACCCCCAAACATCCCTAAATCGGACATTTATACCGACCATGGCAATCAAATAAAAGGTATTTGCGAGTAAAATACGAATCAAATATCCAAATGTGGGACCACGTTTCTGGGGGTCCACCCCTTCCCCAAAAAACACTCCCCAAACAGGACCGATTTACTGACCAAAGGAATATGGGGCTTAAATAAAAGGTATTTAAGTATAGAATTCGAATCTGATATCCAAATATGGGACCAAGTGGTTGGGGGCCGCCTGTTACCAAAAACATCTAGCAATATGGGGCTCAAATGAAAGATCTTTGGGAGTAAAGCACGAATCTGATATTAATATTCGAGAAAAGTGTCTATGGGGCCACCCCACCCCCACAACTCCACCCAAATAGGAAGAATTTGCTGACTATTACAATGTGAGTCTCAAATAAGAGGGTTTTTAGAGTAGAACACGAATCCGATGTATATTTTCAAGGCCAACTCACTCAAATTAAAGATATTTGGGAGTAGACCACGTATCTGATATCAACATTAGGAACCAACTGTCTAGGAAACGTCACACCACCATAACTACCCCCAATTAGGAGGTATTTGCTCACTGATACAATTAGGGTCTTAAAGAGAGTGGAATTAAATATTATTATTTATTAGGGCCAATATCACAAACCGGACATATTTGCTGATTTTGCAATAAGGAGTTTAAATTAGATTAGAAAACGAATTTGATATCCAATTTTGAGGTCAATGGCAATATGGGGTTCAAATAAATGATATATAATTAAATGAGAATAGAGCACGTTGCTGGGGAGTAAATTACGAATTTGATATCCAAATGTAGGACCATGTATTTAGGGCATCACCCCTACCCCAAAACACCCCCAAAGGGTAAACATTCTTCGACCATTGCAATATGTGGCTCAAATGAAAGGTATTTGAGATTAGAAAACGAATTACTTTTTGGGCAACTCAATACTATTTTCGTAGCATGGTATTTCACTAAAAGTTCTTTAAGTGTCGAAAAAATAAATATTCCAAGGAAAATTTTGTTCCATATAAAGTAAAAGAAGGCGCAGCGAAGCGAGCCTGGGTCAGCTAGGTTTATATATAAGACGTTGTCCTTTATAGTGTAACTGCAATATTTGTTAAAATGTATGTATACAAAAATTGAAAATTACATAATTAAAAAACCTGTTTGTGCGCTTCTTTCCATTTTGGTCACAAAATAATTTCACATATACATCATCTTTGTACTTCATCCAAAGAAAACTCATTTCAAATGTGAAGTTTTTCAAATCCTCATAACATTCATCTTCTGTTTCTACGGTATCCTCAATTACGGAACCTTTCGGAAGTGGTTCGCAGTCCAGCAGCTCAAGTACTTGTGGTGGGAGAGTTAAACGATTTCTCTGATTTAAACGAGTGGTTAATTTATTGATGAAATAAAAGGATCATACCAAAATATTACCTGACATGTCTAATTTTCGAAACATACTTAAACAATTTAAAAAAAACAGACATGTGGACAAATTCAAACAAAATTGGGGTAAAAGTATTGTTTTTATACCCAAAAATTAATAAATTGTGATCCAATTTATATGGAAGCTATGCGAAAATTTTAAACTAGGTGAACAATATTGAAACCACGTTATTAATTTCAAAAACAAAAAAATGTAAAATCCAAAATTTTTCATAATCGGAAGGATAGCCATTTTTAAGGTATTAAAAACGTTTGACAAATTTTAAGGATACATGCTGGGCTAAAAGCCGATTTAAAATCTCTTTGTACTTTTTAGATTCACTCCATTCTTTTTTTGCATTTCCCAAAAAAAAAAATTCTTTCAATCGACGGAAGGTGACATCTTTATGTATATGTTTCTGAAAGCTCTTATAAGAACCTTCTATTTTAGGTATCTCTTTGTTATGTTACTAGTTTAAAAGTATGTAACTTATCAAGGCAAAGTAGAACAAATATTTTCGCAGGTAAAAGGCATACAATTTTGTAAAAAAAACTATACAAATTCGACCTACCTAATAAATACTTTTGTTTCTCTCCTTTTTGGAGTGTTTTCTATTCGGAAGAATCAAAAATATGTCGAAACTACATTTTTACTCATAGCTAACAAATTGGGTCATTGAAACCCAAGTGCAATGAAGGAAACCGGGCCATAGTCAAGATTCAGAATTTCCACCACTGTTGCGTTAGCCTCGCCTTCTGATTCCACCTGGAGTTCATCCCCACAAGATTCGTCGGATCTTGTCATGATAAGCTTCAGTACGCATTCAGAAGCAGGTTGGAAAGTAGTTGAACCACTCTTCCACAGGACACGAATGTCGAGTTTTACGCAGATACTTGCCATCACGGCCCAAACCTGCGAGGCCCAAGGGTGAATACAATGCGTCTACCAACGCTCCCACATATGGTAACCCACACATGAGTACCAATTCGATCCCACGTATTTGGACGTGTTCACCTCCTTGGTTAGGAGCGGAGCACTACCAAAACTCCTTCCGATCTATGGGTCACGGCACCCGGTTGAAAACGCAACTCCACGCTGAGCTTATGCTCTACCCGCGATTTGGGTACAAACCACAGCCACCACGTTGCTCCCCACTGGGGCCTCACCATTGTCAGGCTGGAACCAATGTTCCAGGGGCTCCTGACACCCGTGGTACCAGATTAAAGTCTCCGGTCATACTTCGTAGCCCTAAAAGACTACTACCAGTTGAACCTCAAACAGTTCCGGACTGGTCACCTGAATGGGAAAAAATTACCCTACGCCGACCTCAGCCAGCATACAAAAGTAAGCATCAAACATACAGCCAGACAATATACACAAAACACAAACAGGACACGGCAGCCCTCACGGGCTACGCCACATAAATCAGCAACAACATGGGACTTTACAATCAACGCGGCCACCCTCACGGGTGACCAATCACAACCACAACAGATAAGGGAATCAACAATGGGCAAACACCGCTGCATCAACATGGGCAAGGCAGGTGCCAGGCCATGTCATGCGCAGCACCAAATCACACAGTCGCGCCAGCACAGCAACACCTCTTTATGGATAACTAGCGTGCATTCATACCTCCACTAAGTCTAATCCGCCTCCTAAGAAATACTTCCCGGGAAAAGGTGGCCAGCCTTGCAACAGTCGACTCGTCCTCAAGGGCCCTAGTGAAATCCCACACCGCCCCGCTAATCCCCATCGCGCCTAAATCTCTAATGTCTGCATAGTACGGGCATTCTGTCAGTACATGCCTCTAGTCCTCAGGTCTCCCACAGTCGCGGACAGGTTTCTCTGATGCAAAAATGCATTAAAGGAACCATGTCCCGTCAGACTTAGGCCGAAGCCAAAGTCCGGGCGGTCTCGTACGAACGTCGCGTCACGAATAAATTCGTAAGTCACCCGACCATTGTCACTGTTCGTCCATCTAGTCCTCCACCTATCATCAAGACGCTCCAAAAGGAGTGTCTTGAGCCGCCTAATATCCCCATCTGCAAGCTCCGAAGCGGTGAGCCAATCCTCACGCACTAATGGAATTCCCTTTTTCACACTATACAGAACAGCCATGTAACTCACGAGTAAGTCAAGCGGGGGCGCGCCAAGCAATACCTTTAGTGCATCTGTCGAAACAGTCCTGCACACAGGCAAGCAAGCCAGCATTGCCACCCTCTGACAAGAGAGGATCTTCTTCCATCCTAAGACAGTCGCAGCAATTCCGTGCCATACAGGCGCTCCATAAGTTGCACAAGCAATAAATAGACCACCATATATGGACCGAACAGCGCGACGACTAAGACCCCAATCACTTCTCAGAACACGCTTAACCATGCCGGTTACTCCAGTCATCTTCTCCTTCACCCGATCCAAATGGACCAGGAAACTCATTCTCTCCGAAACAGTCACTCCCAGATATTTGACGAGCGCTACGTTCCTGATGCTAGCTCTACCAGATCGAATCGTGGGTGGACGATTCCGCGACAAGATGCCCTTGAGCAACATTGTCACGGGTTTGTCCTCCGCGACGTCAACACCAACACGATCGCTCCATTCGCGCACAATGCCCATGGCAAGCTCACCACGAGTTTCCAGAGCAAGTCTGGAATCTCCTTCAACCAGGATGAGCAGGTCATCCGCATATGCGCTGATTTTGAAGGACTCAGCTAGACGTCCCAGCAGGGGATCCATCATGAGGTTCCATATATATGGAGCACAGATGGAGCCCTGAGGGCAGCCACGCTGAATATCCTTCTAAACCGTGTCGCTAGCACCAACCACGCAAGCTCTTCTATCACAGAAGTAACTACGCCAGAGAGAAAGTTCCCGACAACCTATTTCGCCTAATCTCGTGAGTACACTACGCCATGAAAGGTAATCAAACGCGCCTTTGAAATCGACAAATATGCCAAGGACATATTTGGCGCTCGATTCTCTCACACAGTTCTCCACGTGGATCCAGGCATCCACAGTGCTCTTTTCCTCCCGAAAGCCGAACTGGTACGGAGAAGTGACCTCCTCGTAGCCCTCCCTAAATCTTGTCACCATTATCCTCTCCAATACTTTTGCAAGCACGGGGAGGAGACTGATGCCCCGATACGATCTTGGATTGCTCCTCAATCGATCGGGCGATTTTAGAAGGACTACGACTCGAGCACATTTCCACGTACGAGGGAAATAACCTGCTTCGACACATCGTGTGAGGATCAACTCGACATGGTCAGGTATAGCCTTCCAGATGCTTTTACACATCTGTGCAGTCATACCGTCCATGCCAGGTGACCTCCCGCTTCTAAGCCGGCAAACACTGTCCACTATCTCGACCCTTTCCAGACTTGGAGGAGGCACGATCATCTCCACACTGGGAGCCTGTACGTGCTCCTCCGCATCGGGAAAGAACGTTCTCATTAACACCCTAGCACACTCGTTCCAAGAAGTCAACACATTGTCACCCACTCTAAAACCGCCCAGGTCACACTGACTAGAACCCTGTTGCCCACCGCGCCGGCACACGCGGTATACCTTGCCCCATTGATCATCTCTGTTGTCCTGTACAAATCTCCTAAAGTGATCTTCCTTGCTCCTAATCAACAGTTGCTTGTACGTCCTCAAATTGCTAAGGTAGTCGTTTCGGCGTGAGACAAGATCCTCAGCATTGGAACTTCTGGCTCTTTGGAATCGCTTCCTCAGACGCCTGACGTTCCGCCGCATTGTCTCCAGCTCACGGGTCCACCACTTGACCTTACTTGGTTCCGCCTTTCGACGTCTGCCAAGGAGCGCATCATTCACCGCGCTCATCCACTCGTCTACGTTAGCAATTTGATCATCTATAGTCAGTGCCCTAAAGTCATCTAAAGACAATGCTGATGCAGTCTCCCTAAAACTTTCCACATACAAGTCCCAGTTCACGTTTCGATCTTTCCAGCACCTGGATCGTTCAGTCGTAACCCGAGTCCGTCGATCCCTGGAAGTGTCCATAATCTCAATCGGATTATGGTCACTTGAGCCCCATTCGTCACAAACCCTCCACCTAAACTGGTAAGCAGTAAATGCCGCCCCATTTGCAGCCGTAACGTCAATGTCGCTAACGCCTGAAGGCCTATCAAAGGTATACTTCTCGCTCAGTACGTTCAACACACCGACGTCATTCAAAGTCAACCATTAGCTAAGCAACTGCCCACGATGACGATTCTCATGACCAAGCGAGTGCTGGGTCATTTTCGAGAACCACATCGGGGAGGTTGCGTTGGCGTCTAAACTTAGGATGAGCGGATTGCTACTCGCGAGTAGTAGCACCGTATCCATATATCCAAGATAGGGCTCCAAGTCGGCGCTAAACCTACAATAGATGCTAGCCAAGAACATCTTACCACACTGCCCTTCTGCACAAATACAGACTCCCCACTGGCTATAGCTAACCACCGTACAGTCGATGTCGCTGTCATCTACAATTATCGCAGAGTCACCCCCGCTGTCAGTAAAGACTCGCATCCCCCCCGGCAATCCTACAGCACTACCATCCACTACGTACGGTTCCTCTACCAGCGCGACCGAGCAACCAGTGCTGCGCATGACATAACCCAACTCCTGCGTCACCGCTCTAGACCGCTGGCAATTAAATTGAAAAAATTTAATTCCCATGACGATCCTTAATCCGACCTAGCCACAGGACAGTAGACACTTGCGGCTTGGGCGATTTCTCCTTGGATACTTCACTAGCTGCTGATGTCGAAGTACTTTCGAGTTCCCTCCTTCCCCGCTGGCCGTCCCACAATTGACAACTTTTAGATAATTGTTTTTTTCAAATTTCTCAAATCGGAAAGCACCAATTCCAAAGTTCTAAACACTTTCAAGTAGCGTCACGCGTCTTCTAACTAAATGCATAAGGTTTCTACATCCTACACCTAAACGTGTGAGAAACAGCTAGTTTACTACTTAGCTTTGTACCTTATTTTGGCCATTTGGAACGCTTTTAATAATATGTTGGTATGTTTCTATTTTTATACCCTCCACCATAAGATGGGGGGTATACTAATTTCGTCATTCTGTTTGTAACTACTCGAAATATTCGTCTGAGACCCCATAAAGTATATATATTCTTGAACGTCGCGACATTTTATGTCGATCTAGCCATGTCCGTCCGTCTGTCCGTCCGTCCGTCCGTCCGTCCGTCTGTCTGTCGAAAGCACGCTAACTTCCGAAGGAGTTAAGCTAGCCGCGTGAAATTTTGCACAAATACTTCTTATTAGTGTAGGTCGATTGGTATTGTAAATGCGCCATATCGGTCCATGTTTTGATATAGCTGCCATATAAACCGATCTTGGGTCTTGACTTCTTGAGCCTCTATCGTGCGCAATTCTTATCCGATCAGAATGGAATTTTGCACGACGTGTTTTGTTATTATGTCCAACAGCTGTGCCAAGAATGGTTCAAATCGGTTCATAACCTGATATAGCTGCCATATAAACCGATCTTGGGTCTTGACTTTTTGAGCCTCTAGAGTGCGCAATTCTTATCCGATTGAAATGAAATTTTGCACGACGTGTTTTGTTATTATATCCAACAACTGTGCCAAGTATGGTTCAAATCGGCCCATAACCTGATATAGCTGCCATATAAACCGATCTTGGGGTCTTGACTTCTTGAGCCTCTAGAGAGCGCAATTCTTATCCGAATGGAATGGAATTTCGCACGACGTGCTTTGTTATGATACCCAACAACTGTGCCAAGTATGGTTATAATCGGTTCATAACCTGATATAGCTGCCATATAAACCGATCTTGGGTCTTGCCTTCTTGAGCCTCTAGAGGGAACAATTCTTATCCGATTTGAATGAATTTTTGCCCGAAGTATTTCGTTATGATATCCAACAACTGTGCCAAGTATGCTTGAAATCGGTCCGTAACCTGATATAGCTGTCATACAAACAGATCTGGGGATTTGACTTCTTGAGCTTTTAGAGGGCGCAATTCCTATCCGATTTGGCTGAAATTTTGCATGACGTATTTTATTTTTACTTTCAACAACTGTGTCAAATAAGGTTCAAATCGGTTCATAACCTGATATAGCTTCCATATAAACCGATCTGGGATCTTGACTTCTTCACCCCTAGAGGTCGCAATTATTATCCGATATGCCTGAAATTGTGTGCGATGGATCCTCTCATGACCATCAACAAACGTATTTATTATGGTCTGAATCGGTCTATAGCCCGATACAGACCCCATATAAATCGTTCTCTTTATTTTACTTCGTGAGCCCCAATGGGCGCAATTCTTATACGAATTGGCTGAAATTTTACACAGGTCTCCAACATATAATTTAATTGTGGTCCGAACCGGACCATATCTTGATATCGTTTTAATAGCAGAGCAACTCTTTTCTTATATCCTTTTCTGCCTAAGAAGAGATGCCGGGAAAAGAACTCGACAAATGCGATCCATGGTGGAGGGTATATAAGATTCGGCCCGGCCGAACTTAGCACGCTTTTACTTGTTTATTATATAAAGCACCATTTTATCCATAAACTGTGAAAACATGATAATATCTCTATGCACCTCTGCTCCTCAAAGTTACACATCATTTTTCAAAAAAAAAAAAATGTCCGCCTATGACGCTGAACGCCTGGGTTCGAATCCTGGCGAAACCATCAGAAAAAATTTTCAACGGTGTTTTTCCCCTCCTAATGCTGGCAACATTTGTGAGGTTATATGCCATGTAAAACTTCTCTCCAAAGAGGTGTCGCACAGCGGCACGCCGTTCGGACTCGGCTATAAAAAGGAGGCCCCTTATCATTGAGCTTAAACTTGAATCGGACTGCACTCATTGATAGGTAAGAAGTTTGCCCCTGTTCCTTAATTGAATGTTCATGGTCAAAATTTGCATTTTTGTCCTCTGAAATACCTTTCCAAATATGTATAACGTTCTGCCCCTAATTTTATTTGCAAATTGCAAACCTTTTGTGAAAAATTCCTTCGGAGGTAACAGAAAATCTTGTAGGCTGACTTCGTATTTTTCGATTTGCGTAGACATTTGTAAACCGATTTTGACGTATAGATAGATTCAGATTGCTTACAAAATTTACATAATTTTGCTGTATCACGTTTTGAAATCTGGTTCTTGAGTCAAAAGTTATGCGGGTTAGATATAAAAAAATGTTTAAAAAAATTAGAGGTGTGCGAGTTATGCGTGGAATAAATGTTTGTTGTTATTGTGTGTATGTTGTCGCCATTTCCATGGCCATCGAAAGCAAAGCATATCGCTTTTACAATTATTGATTTCTAATCTGCATAACTTTTGACTGAAGAACCGGATTTCAAAACGTGATACAGCAAAATCATTGTAAGCAATCTGAATCTGTCTATAAGTTAAAAGTCGGTTTCGCAAATCCCGCCGATCAGACCATAAATGACTGTTTGTCATAAACAATACAAAATTTGACATACTCGAGATGACCAACTTTCAAACCCCTTAAATCAGCCTCTGAACCTATAGGGTCCCCAAATTTTTTATACTTAATGACTATGTTAAGTTTCGTGTACATACCTCTATCTGCTGTTGTCAAAAGTTCCAGACTTATTTCCAAAATTTCTCGAATTGGCAACACTGTGTGTCATTAGGGCTTGTAAATGGGCTTAATCGGTTCATGTTTAGATAAAGCTCCCATATAAACCGATTTCCTGATTTGACTACTTGAGCCAGCCCCTAGAAGGCGCAATTTTTTTCCAATTTGGCTGCAATATATGTATCGGTATCTTTTATTACCTCCAATAATCTTTTCAAGTATAGCCTGAATCGGTCCATAACCCTATATAACTATAATGTAAACCGATCTCCCGCTTGTAATTCTTGAGCCCCTAGCGGGCGCAATTCTTATCCAATTTGGCGGAAATTTTGTATAATGATTTATCTTTTGACCTCAATTTATTTATCTTTTGACCTCAATTTATAACCTTTTATTGTTTCATGTAAACCGATCATTCGATTATAGTTCTTAAACATATTCCGAAAGCAGTTCCAAACCAAGTTTATATCCATGAAAATCAATGCAGTTTGTTGCCTGATCGCTTTTAGTTACTGCCTGTAAAGAGAAATCGTGCAAAAAAACTTGACATATGCGATCCTTGGTGAAGGTTATACGAATTTCGCTCCGACCGAGACGAGCCCTTATAAGATTTGCATAAGTTGGTTCCTTAATACCTTTTCCACACCATGCTACTATGAACATACACCTAACCCAGTAATCGGCTTGTTGTGTGCTCTAATTACTAAAAGTTATCTGAACCGATATTTTCAAGCATCAATGGCATTCGTCTCTTGGTCAAAGTTGCTTCTGCCGAATTTGAAGACGAAAGGATGCAAGTTACGACCTTTGCTTTGTATTTCAATTATTATGGACAGACAGACGGACAAACTATAATCGATTCTAAAAGGGACTCTGAGTCGATCTGTATACTTATCAATAGTTTTTTGTCTCTTCCTTCTGGATATTACAAACAAATACAGTAGTGGTATTAAAGTATAAAAATATGTAATTGAATTTTTTTTTATTTGTTCGGAGCGGATTGGTTTTTATACCATCCACCATAGGATGGGGGGTATACTAATTTCGTCATTCTGTTTGTAAATACTCGAAATATTCTTTTGAAACCCCATAAAGTATATATATTCTTGATCGTCGCGACATTTTATGTCGATCTAGCCATGTCCGCCCGTCTGTCTGTCGAAGGCATGCTAACTTCCGAGGAGTAAAGCTAGCAGCTTGAAATTTTGCACAAATACTTCTTATTAGTGTAGGTCGGTTAGTATTGTAAATGGGTCATATCGGTAAATGTTTTGATATAGCTGCCATATAAACCGATCTTCGGTCTTGACTTCTTGAGCCTCTAGAGTGCGCAATTCTTATCCGATTGAAATGAAATTTTGCACGACGTGTTTTGTTCTGATATCCAAAAACTGTGCCAAGTATGGTTCAAATCGGTTCATAACCTTATATAGCTGTCATATAAACCGATCTTCGGTCTTGATTTCTTGAGCCTCTAGAGTGCGCAATTCTTATTCGATTGGAATGAAATTTTGCAAGACGTGTTTTTTATGATATCCAACAACTGTGCCAAGTATGGTTCAAATCGGTTCATAACCTGATATAGCTGTCATATAAACAGATCTGGGGACTTGACTTCTTGAGCTTCTAGAGGGCGCAATTCCTATCCGATTTGGCTGAATTTTAGCATGACGTATTTTATTCTTACTTTCAACAACTGTGTCAAATAAGGTTTAAATCGGTTCATAACCTGATATAGCTGCCATATAAACCGATCTGGGATCTTGGCTTCTTGAGCCTCTAGAGCTCGCAATTATTATCCGATTTGCCTGAAATTATGCACGACGGATCCTCTCATGACCATCAACATACGTGTTTATTATGGTCTGAATCGGTCTATAGCAAGATACAGCCGGGAAAAGAACTTAACAAATGCGACCCATGGTGGAGGGTATATAAGATTCGGCCCGGCCGAACTTTGCACGCTTTTACTTGTTGATATTAGAATTCGCTCCGGCAAAATTAAGCCTGCTCCGCTCTACGCTCCACTCCGCTCCGATTCTCTAGTTTTAAAATTGTAACATTTAAAGACGCCTTGAAACATTAAAAGACGCCTTTGAAAACAAGATGCAGAGTTAAAGATATATTAAATTACCATTTGAGATAAAAATTCTTTAATGTCAAGTAAAAAAGCCTTCACCAATGGAGTTGTTCCTTAAATAATTGGAAAATTGGTCATCATAAAATTAATTTTTGGCATCTTTGGCTCGAATGCTATTGCATATTGTTACATGAAACTGTAACCATCTTCAAAACTTGAAATGTTTGCGAACCATTGCTACTCGATAGTATGTCCAGCACATCGTATCAATTAGATGCATTTTCTTGGTCCTTCTAGAAATGTAGCTTATATGCAGATAAAACTGACTTCAAACTGGTTATTAAAATTGGTAACTTAAAATATTGTACTTAAAGGGAAGAACGTGCCAAAAAAACAAGTAAAAGCGTGATAAGTTCGGCCGGGCCGAATCTAATATGCCCTCCACCATGGAACACATTTTTTACAGCAAACAAAAGATAATGGATAAGAATTGCTATGCTATTGAAGCTATATCACGTTATGGACCGATTCGGAGCATACTGGGTTTGGACATTGGAGACCATAGTAAAAGTCATTGTGAACAATTTCAGCTCAATCAGACAAAATCGAGAGTTCGGTTTATATGGGACCTATATTAGATTAGTAACCAATTCTAACCGTATGGAAACATGGACCCCATGGCCCATTTACAATCCCAACCGACCAACACTAACAAAACGTATTTGTGCGAAATCTCAAGAGCCTTATTTACTCCTTCGAATTTAAGCGTGCTTTTGACAGACAGACGGACGGACATGGCTAGATCGACTTAAAATGTAATGACGATCAAGAATCCATGTACTTTATGAGGTCTTAGAACAACATTTTGATAAGTTACAAACGGAATGACGAATTTAGTACACCTCCATCCTTTGGTGGAGGGTACAAAAAGTTACATAAAAAAAAAATTCTGCTAGTTTTGATATGAATTCTATAAAAAAGATTTATCATTAGTTTTAAAACCAATGACGTGAACCTGATTCATACGGATAACATCCTTGTCTTTATTTTCAACTCATAGTTAAGCAATATGTCTGAATGAAGTTTAATTAGCTTCAGCTTAAAGTGAATTCTTAAATATAATTAAGCACTTTTCGTTTCATCTCTAAATATTCACACACGCTGTATACTGCATTGTCGAAGAGTCTTTTGTTTTGTTTTCTTGCTAAAGAAAATATTTTCAATGTAAAGGGGAAATTCATTGTAAATAACAAGACTTCCATTCATGCAGTAAGTGCTATTAGTATGACAATGAAAGTCATGAAGGAAATCCATAAATTGCCGGAAACTTATAGAAACGGAAATGTATACGAATTCTTGTTAGGAATAATAAAACAACGAAAGCAATTTGTGAGAATTTTGGTAGGTCGTTTTTGCGGCATTCGTCAAACCATCGTCACCAAACTAAGAAATCATGTGGGAAGCTGATTCAGAGAGGATAATAATTTCAAGGAACCATTTTAATGAAAGACATGACATAAGTACAAGAATTCTAGCTTCTGTTTTAATGCACTCCCACAAGTTGCGATGTTATACAACAGCATACAACTAGTTAATAAATTATTAAAATCTGCTATACTTATTCAAATTAAGTAAGAAGAGCAATAAAGTAAAACTAAGAACGTGCCTTATTAGTCTTTAAGCAATAATGAACTTTATTCTAAATACAAAAAATTATGTTTATGAACGCCATAACATCAACAAATAAAAGCGGGATAGGTACTTTGAATGACTTTTTCAAATATAAAGAGGTTCCATCAAGTTATGGATGGATATGGACCGGCTGTCAGAAGCCATGCAAAATATCACGTTCAAATATCAGCCAAATCGGATTTGGGCCGTTTACAGGCTCAAGAAGTCAAATCGGGTGATCGGTGTATATGGAAGCTATATAAAGACCACCGCGGTGCACAGGCTATCATATTCGCCAATGACCCCGTACGCATGGGTTCAAGCCCTGGCGTGAACCTCAGAAAATTTTTCATCCGTGGTTATCCCCTTACTAATGCTTAGCGTTGTCCGTCCGTTCGTCTGTCTGTATGTCGAAAGAACGCTTACCTTCGAAGGAGTAAAGCTTGGCGCTTGAAGTTTTGCACAAATAGTTCCTATTAAAGTAGTACTGTTGGGATTGTAAATGGGCCATATCCATCCATGTTTTGATATAGCTCCCATATTAAGCGATCTAGGATCAGAAATAACGTACTATGAAATTCAATAGGTGTGACAAGTATGGTTTGAATCGGTTCAAAACTTGATATAAAGGGTGATTTTTTTGAGGTTAGGATTTTCATGCATTAGTATTTGACAGATCACGTGGGATTTCAGACATGGTGTCAAAGAGAAAGATGCTCAGTATGCTTTGACATTTCATCATGAATAGACTTACTAACGAGCAACGCTTGCAAATCATTGAATTTTATTACCAAAATCAGTGTTCGGTTCGAAATGTGTTCATTCACCGTAACGTTGCGTCCAACAGCATCTTTGAAAAAATACGGTCCAATGATTCCACCAGCGTACAAACCACACCAAACAGTGCATTTTTCGGGATGCATGGGCAGTTCTTGAACGGCTTCTGGTTGCTCTTCACTCCAAATGCGGCAATTTTGCTTATTTACGTAGCCATTCAACCAGAAATGAGCCTCATCGCTGAACAAAATTTGTCAAAATTTGAACACATTTCGAACCGAACACTGATTTTGGTAATAAAATTCAATGATTTGCAAGCGTTGCTCGTTAGTAAGTCTATTCATGATGAAATGTCAAAGCATACTGAGCATCTTTCTCTTTGACACCATGTCTGAAATCCCACGTGATCTGTCAAATACTAATGCATGAAAATCCTAACCTCAAAAAAATCACCCTTTAGAAACGCAAATGTATACGAATTCTTGTTAGGAGTAATAAAACAACGAAAGCAATTTGTGAGAATTTTGGTAGGTCGTTTGGCGGCATTCGTCAAACCATCGTCACCAAACTAAGAAATCATGTGGGAAGCTGATTCAGAGAGGATAATAATTTCAAGGAACCATTTTAATGAAAGACATGACATAAGTACAAGAATTCTAGCTTCTGTTTTAATGCACTCCCACAAGTTGCGATGTTATACAACAGCATACAACTAGTTAATAAATTATTAAAATCTGCTATACTTATTCAAATTAAGTAAGAAGAGCAATAAAGTAAAACTAAGAACGTGCCTTATTAGTCTTTAAGCAATAATGAACTTTATTCTAAATACAAAAAATAATGTTTATGAACGCCATAACATCAACAAATAAAAGCGGGATAGGTACTTTGAATGACTTTTTCAAATATAAAGAGGTTCCATCAAGTTATGGATGGATATGGACCGGCTGTCAGAAGCCATGCAAAATATCACGTTCAAATATCAGCCAAATCGGATTTGGGCAGTTTACAGGCTCAAGAAGTCAAATCGGGTGATCGGTGTATATGGAAGCTATATAAAGACCACCGCGGTGCACAGGCTATCATATTCGCCAATGACCCCGTACGCATGGGTTCAAGCCCTGGCGTGAACCTCAGAAAATTTTTCATCGGTGGTTATCCCCTTACTAATGCTTAGCGTTGTCCGTCCGTTCGTCTGTCTGTATGTCGAAAGAACGCTTACCTTCGAAGGAGTAAAGCTTGGCGCTTGAAGTTTTGCACAAATAGTTCCTATTAAAGTAGTACTGTTGGGATTGTAAATGGGCCATATCCATCCATGTTTTGATATAGCTCCCATATTAAGCGATCTAGGATCAGAAATAACGTACTATGAAATTCAATAGGTGTGACAAGTATGGTTTGAATCGGTTCAAAACTTGATATAGCTCCCATATAAACCAATCTCCCGATTTAATTTTTGAGCCTCTAGAGGGCGCAATTCTTATCGGATTTGGCTGAAATTGTCGGTGAAATTGATGATCTGAATGGGTTCAAAATGTGATATAGCTCCCATATAAACCGTTCTCGCGATTTCACTTCTTGAGCCTCTAGAGGTAAGGTTAGGTTGTAAAGTAGGTGCGGGTATTAATCCGCTCACGCCACTATTGACATATACCTAAGCCAGTTATAAGCTTGTTGTACGCCTCTACTAACAAGTAAAAGCGTACTAGTTATAGATCGATTTGGTCCGTACTCGGCACAGTTGATGAAAGTCATAACAGAATACTACACGCGATATTTTAGCCTAATCGGATAAAAATCGCGGCTTCCAAGGGCTCAAAATGTCAAATCGGGGGATCGGTTTTTATGGGAGCTATATTTAAATCTGAACTGATATTGCCCACTTGCAATCCTTAATGACCGACATCAATATTAAGTATCTGTGTAAAAATTCAAATGGCTGGTTCGACTTCTATTGTGATATCGACAGACGGACGGACGGTAGCACGGACATGGCCAAATCGACTCAGAATATCGAGACGATCAAGAATGTATATACTTTATGGGGTCCTAGATCAATATTTCGAGGTGTTATAAACGGAGTGACTAGTTAGTGTACCCCTATCCGATGGTGGTGGGTATAAAAATTAACCTCCAATAACATAGCAATTCTTATCCATTATTTTTGTATACACTCCACCATAGGATAAGGATATACAAAATTCGCCATTCCGTTTGTAACACCACGAAATATTCGTCTTAAGCCCCATAAAGTATACATATTCTTAATCGTCATGTCATTTTAAGTCGATCTCGTCAGGTCCGTCCGTCCGTCTGTCTGTTCACAACACGCTAACTTCCGAAAGAGTAAAGCTAGGCACTTGAAATTTTGCACAATTACTTTCCATTAGTGAAGGTCGCTTGGGATTGTAAATGGGCCAAATCGGTAGATGTTATGATATAGCTGCCATATAAACCGATCTACCGATTAGTCTGCTTGAGCCTCTCGAGGGCGCAATTCTCATCCGATTTGGCTGAAATTTTGGGCACATCATTTTGGTATGACTTCCCACACAGCTGTGCAAAGTATGATCTAAATCTGTCAATAACCTGATATTCCCGCCATATAAACCGATCTTCCGATAAGATTTCCTGAGCTTCCAGAGGGTGCAATTCTTATCCCATTTGACTGAGATTTTGTACATATCGTTTTGGTTTGGACTTGCAACAAGTATGTCATACATCAGTCCATATCCTCCAATTTGACTTTCTAAGTCTCTTGAAGGCGCAATTATTACTTGATTTGCCTGAAATTTTGAAGGTGATATTTTTATATGATTTGTACGGCATGACAAGTACGGTTCATATCGGTCAATAACTTGATATAGCTCACATATATTTAAAAAAGTCATTCAAAGAACTTAACAAATGCGGTCCATGGTGGAGGGTTTGTAAGATTCGGCCCGGCCGAACGCTTTTACATGTTTTGCTTATAAAGAGATACCGTGCAAAGAACTTGACAAATACAATCCATGGTGGAGAGTATACACTATTCGGCCCGGCCGAACCTATCACTCTTTTACTTGTTGAAATTATTTTCCTCTTAAACATGAAATAATTTTTCATAATACTTAATATTGAATTATACATACATGCACAATTGAATTTGGATGTAGCCACAAAGAGAGCAAATAAACTCTTAAGATAAGGATGTATTAAAATGAAATATACTAGATCGAAATGTTATGAAGACATTTGGCTCACGCTTGCCATGGCAATACAACTATACAAAGTCTTGAGTCATATTACAAAGGAATAGAACAACGTGATGCTTTCACAGCTAACACACACAAAAGGAGATAAATGATAACGCCCGAGAACTCCATCTATATCAAAAAATTGAACTTGACAGAAAAAGGAAACCATTTTGTACCATCTATGACTTATTAAAAAATTTTTTAATAGTAAAAACATGCGATTAAGTATGAAGTTTTGGAAGTGCTAAACGGAATTTCGCATGAACATTTCATTAAGTAACTGAGAATACTTCTCCAATACCAATGAGAGCAGTCCGATTTAAGTTGAAGCGAAATGATAAGGGGCCATCTTTCCATAGCCGAGTAGAGAAGTTTTAACGTGGCATGATATCGTGTCAGGGACGCCAACTTAGCGCAGAGGTTAGCATGTCCGCCTATGACGCCGAACTACTGGGTTCAATTACCGGAGTTAACATCAAGCCCGCGCCGAATCTTATATATCCTACACCATGGATCGCATTTGTCAAAGTCTTTGCACGGTATCACTTTTAAGGTAAACAAAATGGATAAGAATTGCTATGCTATTGGAGCTAAATCATCCAATAGCATAGCAATTCTTATCCATTGTGGCTACATCGATTTCGGGTCAGCCAAATCAGAAAAGAATTACGCCATATACACGCACTTTGGGACTTTTTTTACGACAAACAAAGTACTTTTATCACGAAGTTTTCTTTTATTGTAACCGAGTAACATTTCGTTTCAACATATCGTAACATTATTGAACGTAACTAACTTTGTTTATTGTAAACCTTTAGCAGCTTCGCCTACGGTAAAAGGTCGTACCTTTTGTTGAAAAACCAAACATTTTTTTATTGCAAAAGTGATTTGATGGACGATAACGATTATTCGTGGACCGGACCAATAATTTTTGCTTGTGTCTCTCCTACTAGAGAGAAAAAGTGAGTATTTTAGCGCGTATTACAAAAATCCCAAGCAGCCAATGGGCTTGTTAGTAGTTGCGATTGTATGCTCGTCACTGGTATAGACATATTGTCACACACAACATTTTTTCCTTTTATGCTTTAACTGAGCAACAAGCAGTCAGTATATTGAGCAGCTCTGTCGATTGCGGATGATAAAACCGGAAAATTACAACTTTTTAAATTTGCCTTAAGTTGAAAAATTCTGGTGTGTCCAATGACAAAAATCATTAGAGCAACATTCAAATGGCTGACAGGTACAAAGAAAGAAATATCCATCCCAAAGTAGGTATTCAAATGTGCGAAAACAACTGCTCCCATAAGTAATTTTTATACCCACTACCGAAGGATGGGGGTATATTCATTTTGTCATTCCGTTTGCAACACATCGAAACATCCATTTCCGACACTTTAAATTATATATATTCTTGATCAGCATAGAAATCTAAGACGATCTAGACATGTCCGTCATCTGTCCGTCTGTCTGTTGAAATCACGCTACAGTCTTTAAAAATAGAAATATTGAGCTGCAACTTTGCACAGATTCTTTTTTTTTTTTGTCCATAAGCAGGTCAAGTTCGAAGATGGGCTATATCGGTCTTTATCTTGATATAGCCCCAATATAGACCGATCCGCCGATTTAGGGTCTTAGGCCAATAAACGCCACATTTATTATCCGATTTTGCTGAAATTTGGTACAGTTAGTTGTGTTAGGCCCTTCGACATCCTTCGTCAATTTGGCACAGGTCGGTCCAGTTTTGGATATAGCTGCCATATAGACCGATCCTCCGATTTAGGGTCTTAGGCCCATAGAAGCCACATTTATTATCCTATTTCGCTGAAATTTGGGACAATGAGTTGTGTTAAGCTCTTCAAAATTTTTTTTTAATTTGGCAGAGATCGGATCAGATTTGGATATAGCCATATAGACCGAACCCTCGATTTAAGGTTTTGGGTCCATAAAAGGCACATTTATTGTACGATGTCGCCGAAATTTGGGACAGTAAGTTAAGCCCCTTGACATACTTCTGCAATATGGCACAGATCGGTCAAGATTTGGATATAGCTGCCATATAGACCTATCTCTCGATTTTAGGTTTTGGGGCCGATGTCGCCGAAATTTGGGACAGTAAGTTGTATTAGGCCCTTCGACATCCTTCTTCAATTTGTCTCAGATCGGACAAGATTTGGATATAGCTGCCATATAGACCGATCTCTCGATTTAACGGAGGGTTAAGTTAAGCCCCTCTAGAGATCGCAATTATCGTCCAATTTGCCATACAAACCGATCTTGGGTCTTGACTTCTTGAGCCTCTAGAGGGCGCAATTCTCTTCCAATTTGACTGAAATTTTGCACATAGTGTTTTGATATCACTTCCAACAACTGTGCGAAGTATGGTTCAAATCGGTCCATAACCTGATATAGCTGCTATATAAACCGATCTTGGGTCTTGACTTCTTGAGCTTTTAGAAGGCTCAATTCCTATCCGATTTGGATGTAATTTTGTACGTGGTGTTTTGGTATCACTTCCAACATTCATGCGAAGTATGGTCCAAATCGGTCCATATATCAGTCTGATATAGCTGTTATATAAACCGATCTGAGATCTTGAGTTCTTGAGCCTCTAGAGAGCGCAATTCTCATCCGGTTTGATACAGATATTGAACATCGGCTTCTCCCAGGGCCTTCAAGATACGTGTGAAATATGGTATGAATCGATCTATAGCTTGACACAGCTCCGATATAAACTGATCTCCAGATTTTGCTTCTTGAGCCCCGAATCGGACTATAACTTGATATAGCTCCTCCTCCACCTGGACGGAGGTGGAGGAGGAGCTATTATTCTTTGTTTGCCTAAAAAGAGATATTGCGCAAAGAACTCGACAGATGCGATCCATGGTGGAGGGTATATAAGTTTCGGCCCGGCCGAATTTAGCACGCTCTTACTTGTTTGTTGATATAGCTACTAAAAAGACCAATCTTTTGTTATACAAAATTGAACAATGTATTGGGTTGCCCAAAAAGTAATTGCGGATTTTTCATATAGTCGGCGTTGACAAATTTTTTCACAGCTTGCGACTCTGTAATTGCATTCTTTCTTCTGTCAGTTATCAGCTGTTACTTTTAGCTTGCTTTAGAAAAAAAGTGTAAAAAAATTATATTTGATTAAAGTTCATTCTAAGTTTTATTAAAAATGCATTTACTTCCTTTTAAAAATCCACAATTACTTTTTGGGCAACCCAATACTTATTAGTATTTGGTCCAAATCGGAACACATTTCGATATAACTGCTATGGGACATTAGGTATGCAATTTTCACCGGATTTTAATGAAAGGTGGTTTAGATATATACCCGAGGTGGTGGGTATCCAAAGTTCGGCCCGGCCGAACTTAACGCCTTTTTACTTGTTTGTTTTATTTATAGTAAAGGGTGATTTTTTTGAGGTTAGGATTTTCATGCATTAGTATTTGACAGATCACGTGGGATTTCAGACATGGTGTCAAAGAGAAAGATGCTCAGTATGCTTTGACATTTCATCATGAATAGACTTACTAACGAGCAACGCTTGCAAATCATTGAATTTTATTACCAAAATCAGTGTTCGGTTCGAAATGTGTTCATTCACCGTAACGTTGCGTCCAACAGCATCTTTGAAAAAATACGGTCCAATGATTCCACCAGCGTACAAACCACACCAAACAGTGCATTTTTCGGGATGCATGGGCAGTTCTTGAACGGCTTCTGGTTGCTCTTCACTCCAAATGCGGCAATTTTGCTTATTTACGTAGCCATTCAACCAGAAATGAGCCTCATCGCTGAACAAAATTTGTCAAAATTTGAACACATTTCGAACCGAACACTGATTTTGGTCATAAAATTCAATGATTTGCAAGCGTTGCTCGTTAGTAAGTCTATTCATGATGAAATGTCAAAGCATACTGAGCATCTTTCTCTTTGACACCATGTCTGAAATCCCACGTGATCTGTCAAATACTAATGCATGAAAATCCTAACCTCAAAAAAATCACCCTTTATAATGAATACAGCAGATCATAATACAAATCAATGATGGAGTAGTGCGAAAATAGAAGGCTTTTAAAATAATTGTGTATTATAACATCAAAATAAATCCAAATAAACTCTGAAAGAGTTTGAGTTGCCAACTGAGATCTGCTTATTAATTTTATATGAAAGGATTTTTTTTTGCGAGCAGTTTATATGGGAGCAATATCCGGATATGAATAGATTCAGACCACATTTGACACGTATGTTGAAGGTCATATTAGAAGTCATTGTCCAAAATTGCAGTCAAATTAGACAAGAACTAAGCCATTTATTTTTTTTGCAAATTAGAGGATCAGGAATGTAGTCGGGTAAGAATTGCGCTCTCTAAATGATCAAGATGTCATAGCAGGCGATCGGTTTATATGGGAGCCATATCAAAACATGCACCCATGTGGCCCATTTACAATCCCAACCTACATTAGAAAGTATTTGTGCAGAATTTTTTGCGCCTAGATTTAATCCTTCTAAAGTTAGAGTGCTTTAGACAGACGGGCATAGCTAAATCGTGCAGAATGTCAAGAGGGTCTATAATATGTACTTTGTTGGGTCTCTGATTAATATTTCCATTTGTTTAAAACAAGTTCAAACTTCGAATGTCTCAAGAATGAATGGTAATGTCAGGGTAAAAAAAAAACTTTATGTATGTCACAAAGTCTGGTAAGAATTTATCACGTACTTTCATTGTAAATAAAGTCCAACGTTTTTCAAAGAAGAAGTTTACTTGTCGAAAATTTCTTTTATTTGAAACGATTTATTTTTTTTGCGTGCACTAACTTACTTAACTTACCCCAGATGTGACATTTTGCCTGTCAACAATATTTGGCACGTTTAACTCAATATGTATATAGTATGAAGAAGACTGTATTTACTTATTTTATTAACTAAAATTTTTGTTTTTTTTTTCCTTTCAGGTAAGGCCTTAAACTCTACAAAAAGCCATGTGTAAGCCAACCAGCCGCCATGATATATCTAAAAATCTTGCAGCATACTACTTCCTCCTGCAGTTGTTTAAACTTTATGAAGAAAATGTACCTTTTAACTGACGAAAAAAATGATAAACGAAGAAAAAGAATATTTTTATCTTTTACAAGTGCTCATTGAAATTCAATTCTACGCATTTGCACGGGATTTGAATTTATTTCAGTCGATACACGTAAACAACATTTGGCGGCACTCCAAGACAGGAATTGTTTTTACTTCTTCAGTGTAGCTTTGTAATCACACTGACAATCAATAATTCTATTATGTGTTTATGCATATAAAATATGGAAAATATGTATAAAATCAATAAATTATTCGTATCTTACATAGATTCGTTATTCTCACAGGCTCCAGTGAATAAGATATTTGAGCAATAACGCACAATGTTATTTCTCGGAATACTGCTATAGCAGCGTCCTCTCTGTACTGTTTATATACTGAACATTTTATGCAAATTTGATTGTACAGAATTACAATAAAGTCAGTGGTGTCAAATTTGTCACTGATAAAATTTTGTTTAGCATTTTTATACCCTCCGCCATAGAATGGAGGTGCACTAATTTTGACATTCCGTTTCTAACACCTTGAAATATTCGTCAAAGGCCACATATAGTATTAGTATTCTTGATCGTCATGACATTTTAAGTGCCTGTCCATCCGTCTGTCTTTCGAAAGCACACTAACTAGCTAGGCACAAATGCACAAATACTCCTTATTAGTATAGGTCGGTTGGGGTTGTAAATGGGCCATGTCGGTTAATGTTTTGATATAGCTGCCATATAAACCGATCTTGGATCTTGGCTTCTTGAGCCCCTAGAGGGCGCAATTCCCATCAGATTTGACTGAAATTTTGTATGAAGAGTTTTGTAATAGCTACCAAGAACTTAGCTTAGTTTGGTCTTAATCGGTTCATAATCTGATGTAGCTCCCATATAAACCAATCTAACGATTAAACTTCTTAAACTTCTAGGGAGCGCAATTCTTATCCGATTTGGCTGAAATTTATCACAATGACTTCTTCCAACAACCAGGCTAGGTACAATCCGAATCGGTCCATAACCTGATATAGCTCCATAACCCTTTTTTGACCTATAAAGAGATACAAGGCAAAGAAATTGGAAAACGCGTTAAATTGTGAAGGGGATCAATATTCGACCTGGCACTCTTGAACTTGTTTTTAAGTAATCTCTTCAAATTTTCTGGGTGATGGGCTACCAACCCGATGACCAACCTATCTTTTTATCTTTCTACAGGTGAATTCGTGGCACATTTCATCTCACCACCTTTTACCGATGTTAAAGGTGGCTACTCAGGTTAGAGCTGGCTATCGATAGTCGCAACATTCGATATTTCCGATAGTGTTAATAATAATTTTCGATAGTATCGATACTACCATTAATTTCCCATCACCAATGTTTCAAACGAAAATAAGAAGTAAACATCTGGAGATCGAACTATATATGAGTAATACCAATGCACAAACCAAATAAAACCAAGCTTAAAAAAGTCAGGTGGAAGTCATGAGAAAAATCACTGAATGTTAGCCTAATCGGATGAAATTTGCGCCCTCTATAGGCGCAATGTATCTTTAAGGATACATTCAGTGTCGGGTTGCTTATTTTTGTTTAGTTTTGCAAAAGTGTAACTTTTGCGATAGTATCCATCGGAAAAATATCAATCGATATTCAGTCAAAAAAATAATCATCGATAGTATCGTCAGTGCCATCGATAGTTTGCCAGCTCTAACCAAATTGTCTTCGCGTGGAGGTTTGTGTACACATTTGAGATGAAGGAAGACCAAGACAAGCCTGGATTTTGCCATATCAAACTAATCAGAGCCGTTGCCAGGTTTCCCACATTTAACAAACGATTGGGCCAAAATGTACCATAGGTGTTGTTAAATGTTAGGGTGGGGCGATTGTCCTATATTTTTATATGCTTTTAGTATTCTACACTAAAATACCTTTAGTTCCATTTGGTGCATAATTTTGGGGTGGGACGAGCAGTCAGGGAATATATCCCAATCTTTTATATAAATTTCTTGTCTTGTCTTGACCCAAAATCGACCAAAAAAGTTTCGTATTCTTCATCCAATTACCTTTCATTTGAGGCCCATATTCTCCCAATCGGGTGGGTATTTAACCTCAAAGTTTTGTATCTTTGGGGTACCACAAGGTGGCATATAAAATATAACTTAAATCGATGCACCCATCTCCGGGATCAGGCGTTTTTGAGAACTGGGAAAGGAGAGGGTCGGCCCACCTCGCGTATATCGCAAATGGAGTATCCTATTTTTACCGGGGGGCAAAACTCTACCTTCTGTGCAAATTTCATGAAATCAGTTCAACTGTTTTCAGTCAATTCGGAACAAACAAAGCGCAACACTTTCATTTTTATATAAAATTCGCTAATATAGTACATAGCACAGACGAAGGTTAAATTTTCTAAAGCCAAATTTCAAAGAAAATTTTTCTAAAGACAAAATTTTAATGAAAAATTTCTAAAGACAAAGTTTCATACAATTTTTTCTAGAGGCAATATTTGAAAGAAATTTTTTTAAAGACAAAATTTCAATAAAATTGTTTCTAAATACAAAATTTCAATTACATTTTTCATAAAGATAAAATTTCAATTAAATTTTTCATGAAGACAAAATTTCAATTAAATTTTTCATAAAGACAAAATTTCAATTAAATTTTTCATAAAGACAAAATTTCAATAAAATTTTTTCTTAATTTTTTTTAAAGACAAAATTTCAATGCAATTTTTGCTAAAGAAAAGAATTTAATAAAATTTGTTCTAAATATAAAATGTCAATGAAATTTGTTCTAAAGACAAAATTTTAATGAAATTTTTTCAAAAGACAAAATTTCAACGAATTAAATACAACATTTCAATGAAATTAAATTTAAAAAGAAAATTTCAATCTCAAAAAAATTCTAAAGACGAAATTCTCTCTCCTAAAGACAAAATGTCAATAAGATTTCGCCTTAAATAAATTCAATTGTTTTTTATACCCACCACCGAAGGATGGGGGTATATTTATTTTGCAACACATCGAAATATCCATTTCCGACCCTATAAAGTATATATATTATTGATCAGCGTAAAACTCTAAGACGATCTAGACATGTCCGTCCGCCTGTCTGTTGAAATCACGCTACAGTCTCTAAAAATAGAGATATTGAGCTGAAATTTTGCACAGATTCTTTTTTTGTCCATAAGCATGTCAAGTTCGAAGATGGGCTATATCGGACTATATCTTGATATAGCTCCCATATAGACCGATCCTCCGATTTAGGGTCTTAGCCCCATAAAAGCCACATTTATTATCCGATTTTGCTGAAATATGGGACAACGAGTTGTGTTAGGTCCTTCGACATCCTTCGTCAATTTGGCTCAGATCGGTCCAGATTTGGATATAGCTGCCATATAGACCTATCCTCCGATTTAGGGTCTTAGGCCCATTAAACCCACATTTATAATCCGATTTTGCTGAAATATGGGAAAACGAGTTGTGTTAGGTCCTTCGACATCCTTCGTCAATTTGGCCCAGATCGGTCCAGATTTGTATATAGCTGCCATATAGACCGATCCTCCGATTTCGGGTCTTAAGCCCATAAAAGCCACATTTATTATCCGATTTAGCTGAAGTTTGGGACAGTGAGTTGTCTTAGGCCCTTCGAAATCTGTCTTCAATTTGGCCCAGATCGGTTCAGATTTGGATATAGCTGCCATATAGACCGATTTCCTGATTTAAGTTTTTGGGCCCATAAAATGCTCATTTATTGTCCGATGTCGCCGAAATTCTGGACAGTGAGTTAAATTAAGCCCCTAGACATACTTTTGCAATATCGCACAGATCGGTCCAGATTTGGATATAGCTGCCATATAGACCGATATCTAGGTTTTAGGTTTTGGGGACATAAAAGACGCATTTATTGTCTGATGTCGCTTAAATTTGAGACAGTGAGTTTGGTTAGGCTCTTCAACGTCCTTCTTCAATTTTGCCCAGATCGGTCAAGATTTGAATATAGCTGCCATATAGACCGATCTCTCGATTTAAGGTTTTGGGCCCATAAAAGAGGCATTTATTGTCCGATTTCGCCGATATTTGGGACAATGCTTTAAGTTAGGCTCTTCGAAATTTTTATGCAACTTGGCCCAAATCGGTCCAGATTTGGATATAGCTGCCATGTAGACCGATATCTCGTTTTAAAGGCTTGGCCCCATAAAATTCGCATTTATAATCCGATATCACTGAAATTTGACAAAGTCTTATATTAGGCTTTTCGACATCCGTGTCGTATATTGTTCAGATCGGTTTATTTTTATATATATCTACTGTACTTATTAGTATTTGGTCCAAATCGGAACATATTTTAATATAACTGATATGGGACATAAGTTATGAATTTTTCACCGAATTTTGATGAAAGGCGGTATACATATATACCCGAGGTGGTGGGTATCCAAAGTTCGGCCCGGCCGAACTTAACGCCTTTTTGCTTGTTTCCCCTAAAAAAAATCAATAAAATTTCTTCAAATGACAAAATTTCAATAAAATTTTTTCTAAATACAAATTTTAAAACAAATTTTTTCTAAATACAAAATTTCAATGAAATTGTTTCAAAAGAAAAAATTCAATGTAATTTTTCTATAGACAAAATTTCAATGAAATTATTTCTTATGGCAAAATTGCAATGAAATTTGTTCTAAAAAGAAAATTTCAATGAAATTTATTCTGAAAAAAAAACTTTCTAAGGACAAAATTTCAATGAAGTTTCTTCCAGAGACAAAACTTCAATGAAATTTCTCCTAAAAAAATATTAATAAAATATTTTCAAAAAGGCAAAATTTTAATAAAGTTTTTTCTAAAGACAAATTCCAAAACAACTCTTTTCTAAAGACAAAATTGCAATGAAATTTCTCCTAAAGACAAAATTTCAATAAAATTTTTCCCAAAGACAAACATTTAATGAAATTTTTTCTTATGACAAAATTTTAATGAAATGAATGAATTTTCTTATGACAAAATTTTAAAGACAAATGAGATTTTTTGAAATTAGTACATCTAGGTACTAAATGCGAAAAAGTACATTTAGTATGACTTTAGGTACTATAAGGTATTTACGTATTTAGCTACAGTTTGAAAATTTGGGATATATAATAGGCGACTAGAAAGTACTAAAATGTACAAAATTATACTTTCTTTGCGGATTGAATTGGAACTCTCAAAATAAGTATTACTATTAGTATTAGGGCTACTACAGGTTTTTTTGAAATTCGTAAATTTGGACACTAAAACTTGCAAAATGCTACTTTCTTTACGGATCAGGCTTAAACTCTTAAAATTGGCATTGGGTGTACCATCGGAGTTTTAGCTGCCCCGTATACTAAATTAGTCATAAAGCGAGACCTTTCTTTACACGAAGGGGTACCTAGGGACCTTTCCACTTTATTTAGCTATAGCATTCAAGTTTTTTTACGAGAACGTCCAAACTTCATGTACCTAGGGACCTTTCCACTTTATTTAGCTATAGGATTCAAGTTTTTTTACGAGAACGTCCAAACTTCATGTATTCAATAAACCTGGTAAAAACCTGGTTTGAACGTTTTTAAAAAGCTTTTTTATTTTTCCCATAAGACTTCGTCAAAATGTTTTAAAAAGATATGAGACAAAAATGTTCTATACTTCGTTTTTTCGACTTTAAAAAAGGGATTAACAACGCTCAGAGAGTAGTAAGTTCCCGTAATACGACATATCGGAATATATCTTTCTATAGCATCCCTATAAATATCGTGATAAAACGACTTCACCATTAAAACTTGATTTTTGTTCGAATTCGTTAAAAATTTGCTACAGTGAGTTGTATTACGCCGTTAAATATCCGTGCTGGTGCTGATTATGATCCAAATTGGACCATATGTGGATTACCATAAAGACAAATCTCCCAAGAATTGCGCCCTCTAGAGGCTCAAGAAGTCAAGATCACAGATCGGTTTATTTGGCAGCTATATCAGGTTCTATACCGATTTGCAAAATACTTAACACAGTTATTGGAAGTCATAATAAAACCCCTCATGCAAAATTTCAGCCAAATCGGATGAGAATTGCGCGCTCTATTGGCTCAAGAAGTCAAGATCCAAGATCGGTTTATATGAGAGCTATATCAAAACATGGACCGATTTGAATCATACCAGAAGCGATACCAAAACACTACGTGTAAAATTTCAGTCAAAACGGACGAGAATTGCGCCCTCTAGAGGCTCAAGAAGTCAAGACCCAAGATCGGTTTATATGGCAGCTATATCAAAACATAGACCGATTTTGCTCATTTACAATACCAACCGACCTACACTAAAAAAAAGTATTTGTGCAAAATTTCAAGTGGCTAGCTTTACTCCTTCAAAAGTTAGCGTGCTTTCGACAGACATACGGATGGACGGACGGACAGATGGTCGGACGACAGCTGCCATATAAACCGATCTGGGATCTTCTTGAGCCTCTAGAGGTCACAGTTATTATCCGATTTGGCTGAAATTTTGTACGACGGATCCTTTCATGATCATCACGTGTTTATTATGGTCTGAATCGGTCCATATCCTGATACAGCTCCCATATAAATCGATCTCTCCATTTTACTTCTTGAGCCCCCAAAGGGCGCAATTATTATTCGAATTGGCTGACATTATACACAGGTCTCCAACGTATAATTTTATTGTGGTCCAAACCGGACCATATCTTGATATCGTTCTAATAGCAGAGCAAATCTTTTCTTATATCCTTTTTTGCCTTAGAAGAGATGCCGGGAAAAGAACTCGACAAATGCGATCCATGGTGGAGGGTATATAAGATTCGGCCCGGTCGAACTAAGCACGCTTTAACTTGTTGTGTTTCTTAAGTTTTTATGTTTTCTTAACCAAAAAATATTAACCGGTTGAGTGTCTTGTAAGCCCTAAGCATTTCGTGAATCGTAAGTGTCCCGTGATTTTCTGGTTAGTGTCGTGTACATGATTTCACTCACCTACATGCACGCAAGAAGAATTTTAGGTCAATCACGATCACGTGATTGGATTGGGATTGCACCCACAAATGAATCACTTGACTTGCACGTGACACGACAACTCACGTGCACACATCTAGTGTGTACAAATCCCTGCGCTACAATCACAATTGAAAACACCAGCTCATTGTTTTGCCATGGAACATGGTAAGCTTTGAATTTTTCCAATCGTACTATGCATAATCCCAAGGTATGCTATCCCTAAGGGATTGGCATATGGTTCTGGATTTACCTTTATTCCTACTTACATATTTATGAGCACACATTTTAATAAAGGGTGATTTTTTTGAGGTTAGGATTTTCATGCATTAGTATTTGACAGATCACGTGGGATTTCAGACATGGTGTCAAAGAGAAAGATGCTCAGTATGCTTTGACATTTCATCATGAATAGACTTACTAACGAGCAACGCTTGCAAATTATTGAATTTTATTACCAAAATCAGTGTTCGGTTCGAAATGTGTTCATTCACCGTAACGTTGCGTCCAACAGCATCTTTGAAAAAATACGGTCCAATGATTCCACCAGCGTACAAACCACACCAAACAGTGCATTTTTCGGGATGCATGGGCAGTTCTTGAACGGCTTCTGGTTGCTCTTCACTCCAAATGCGGCAATTTTGCTTATTTACGTAGCCATTCAACCAGAAATGAGCCTCATCGCTGAACAAAATTTGTCGATTCACTGAAAATGATTTCACTGAAAATGATTCACTGAAAATGATTTGCAAGCGTTGCTCGTTAGTAAGTCTATTCATGATGAAATGTCAAAGCATACTGAGCATCTTTCTCTTTGACACCATGTCTGAAATCCCACGTGATCTGTCAAATACTAATGCATGAAAATCCTAACCTCAAAAAAATCACCCTTTACTATGGGTAAAAGTTTTTCCTTTTTTTTCTACGGCAATAAAATCAGACATTTAAGTATTGAATGATGTGTGATTGTTTGATTGCACAAAAAACACGATGTTGGTTGCCATTTTAGAAGCCAAAAACGTTTAAGGATTATAGGCATAAGGTTACGAAAATTACAATTTTCATTGTTTACTAAAAGCTTTTTCATAACAAAATATTTTAAACCAAAAATGTAATATGAACTTTTACAGAATATATATATAATCAACATTTGCATTTGTAAGCCTTACACAAATGCTGAAAGACATAAAAGGGAAAGAAATACTGCCAAACCCCAAACAGTTTGGTCGGATGAAAAACATGTGGATGCACCGACAGGAAGATGGAGGGACAACTAAATTGAATCAGAAAATGATTTTATACTTATCATAGGCTGTATCTCTCTTCCACCTGTATGTTGCATACAAAAGTCCTAAATTATAATACCCAGCACTACAATAGCAGTGCAGGGTATAAAAACCGCAGGAACTTCTTCTACTCTACAAATAGTTAAATTAAATTCTTTAATATTAATTCTTTCAAAAAAAATAACTAAAATCCTTTTTTCAACGCATATTTTTCTCTTTTCTTTAAATTAAGAAGATGGAACTTTCACCAATGTGCATTTATTGTGGCTAAACGTGGGAGGTGTTTTATTTCTTTTGTTAGAAAAGATACTTGTTGGCTTAAAGTTTTCAATTTCAAGTGGAAGTTTTTTCATAGCAGTTGTGGTAGTTTCCCATAAGTTTTCACCTTAACTGTGATAGTTTGTGTTAAAATGGCAATCTTCGATTCATGTTTGTCAGTTAAGCAACAAAAAGGGATACCTGAGACATGTATGTAATATAATATCATGTGAAAGTGGAAGTTTGCTACAAAAAGGATATTTTTAAATACCAAAAGATTACTTATATATAGGGATTATTTGAAACTAATAAGGATGGGCTAAAGTCGGACATTATATATTCTACCCCACATTAGGTATGTAGGCTGATTCGTGGAAATTTAAATTTGTTTTTATTTGATATTAACAATTTCGACCAAAATCAGTAAGTACAAGAAATCGTTGTGCAAAATGTTGAGAAGGGTTGATAAATGCGTTTGCAAAAGCCATAAAAGTGAAAATCGGGAGATACCGTAGCGCAGAGGTGAGAACTTCCGCCTTTGACGCTGAACGCCTGGGT
Organism: Stomoxys calcitrans; assembly: GCF_963082655.1. Taxonomy (NCBI): domain Eukaryota; kingdom Metazoa; phylum Arthropoda; class Insecta; order Diptera; family Muscidae; genus Stomoxys; species Stomoxys calcitrans. The sequence goes on from NC_081555.1 coordinate 66,500,360, forward strand.
TCAAATCCTGATGAGAACATTTGAAAACAAGTAAAAGTTCGGCCGGGCCGAATCTTATATACCCTCCACCATGGATCGCATTTGTCGAGCTCTTTTCCCGACATCTCTTCTTAGGCAAAAAAGGATATAAGAAAAGATTTGCTCTGCTATTAGAGCGATATCAAGATATGGTCCTATGTAAAATGTCAGCCAATTCGAATAAGGATTGCTCCCTATGGGGGCTCAAGAAGTAAAATAGAAAGATCGACTTATATGGGAGCTGTATCGGGCTACAAATGGGAGCTGTATAGTGGCTCAAGAAGTCAATACCCAAGATATATATGGCAGCTATATCAAAATATGGACCGATATGGCCCATTTACAATACCAACCGACCTACAGTAATGAGAAGTATTTGTGCAAAATTTCAAGCGCCTAGCTTTACTCCTTCGGAAGTTAACGTGCTTTCGACAGACAGACGGACGGACATGGCTAGATCGACTTAAAATGGCATGACAATCAAGAATATATTTACTTTAGGGGGTATCGCTTACTTCGAGGTGTTACAAACAGAATGACGAAATTAGTATACCCCCCATCCTATGATGGAGGTTATAAAAATGTCAGCGCTGGTTATCCCTTCCTAATGCTAGCGGCATTTGACAGGAACTATGCCATTTGAAAAAATGGTATGGCAGCCATGCAAAAACTTCTCACCAAAGAGGTGTCGCACTGTGGCACGCAGCTTTAACTCGAATCGGACAGCTCTCATTAATATGTAAGAGGTTTGCCCTTGTTCTTTTATGGAATGTTCAGCGGAAAATGCATATATATGGGAGCTCGGTTAAAAAATGACCAATTTATTGCAGTATTAGTCAAAATCGGATAAAAATATATATGGGAGCTAGATCTTAGTCCGAACCAATTTCAACCAAAATCGGGCGCACATAGAAAAAGTCATAAAAGAATACATTGTGCGAAATCTGGTGACACATGCATATGGGAGCTATATCTAAATCTTAACCGAGCGTCATAAGGGAATCCTTTATGTCAAATTTCGTTAGAATCGGTTTCCAATTTACTTTATTCAAGTCTGAACCGATTTCATTTGAAATTCCGCATGTTTTGTGGGTGTTGCGGAAGAAAACGTTTCGCAAAATGCTCTTGAAGTGAAAATCGAGCGATACGGTGGCTGATGAAAGCCGCTACCAAAAAAAAATGTAATAACTTTTTTTCTATTTAATAATAATAATTTAATAATTAATTTAATTAATTAATTAATTAATTTAATTAATAATAATTTAATAATTAATTTAATAATTTAATTTAACATGAATAAAAGAAAAATGTATTCCATACACCGAAAAAAAAATGTAGCAATATTCATCATTGTAGCAATATTCATCAGCCACCCTGTATACATACGTGCATGGGAGCAATGTCTAAGTCTCTATGCCAAAAAATATATCTGTACTAAATTTTAAGACGATTGAGTGTAAATTGCGACGGAAATTAACAGATGAATAGACAGACAGACATAGCTGAGAGCTGAGTCGATCGGTGACTTTTTAATGGATCTATCTCTCTTCCTTTTGGGTAACACCCCAGACAAATGTAATGAGTTAATATATCCCGTACCACAGTTGTAGTGTAGGCTATAATCATGCCAATATATTTAGCGGTTTTGCAAATGGCAGCGTTTCCAATAAAGAAATATTTTTTCCCAAAATTTCAAAAGTATGTACTCCTATTTCATTCAAGTTTTCGTAAACTGCGACCATTAAATCATTATCAAATTCATTAAGCGCAATTATTAGGCAAAATTTTAAATGAAAAATTGAATCATTCCCCTATCATACCACCCCTTTATCATAAAGGCAATATAGAGAATGTTTTTACAAAATTTCAAAAGTTATTTCATAGCCTCAAGACATTTAATATGCAGTTCAATCTATTTGATAGCAATATAGAAATATGAGCCGATTTGGATCATATTGGGTTGCCCAAAAAGTAATTGCGGATTTTTCATATAGTCGGCGTTGACAAATTTTTTCACAGCTTGTGACTCTGTAATTGCATTCTTTCTTCTGTCTGTTATCAGCTGTTACTTTTAGCTTGCTTTAGAAAAAAAGTGTAAAAAATGTATATTTGATTAAAGTTCATTCTAAGTTTTATTAAAAATGCATTTACTTTCTTTTAAAAAATCCGCAATTACTTTTTGGGCAACCCAATATTTGGCCTGGATGCTGGTGAGTATATAATAACAAATAATATAACAACAAAAACCGTGCCAAATACAATTCAAATAGGCCTATAGGTGTCAAATCACATAGAGCGTCGAATTGCATGTTGAGCAACGCACCGCGCAATTTCGAAGTTTCAGTTTTCTAATTGTCCATTGCAAAATTCGGTATCTCATGGTTTAAACTGCTTTTCATATCCTCACTGAGCAGAGGTAATGACCGTATATACATCGTGCAGTGATTCAAACGTCAAAAAAGTTCACAACTTTTTATTTGTTGATCTGAAAATGTTTTTGTTGGCCCATATCCCGGGAAGAGACACAGGCTATCAAAGTTTTTTACTTTCAACTTCTTCAACCTGCTCAACCTGATTTTTGTTCTACTAAACATATTTTTATGATTCTTTTTACTGAAAAAAGTAGCATGATCTAAAAAAAATATAACTTGACCATGTCATCCGATATTTTTAACTAGATATGGGTGATTGATTAATAGGGCATTCGTTGAACATATTTTTAATTGTTCGAATTAAATAGTTATTTAAAAGTATAAATTGTGTGTTGACCAGGATTATATTGTGTTCCCTTGCACACATATGTATATATGTCTAGTTTCTATCACATACAGACACAAAGTGGGTGGCTAGACAAAATAGTATTAGGAAAATTAGATGTGTGGATTTTTTTTAACATAAAATGTATTTATTTTTTGTTATAACTTTAAAGTTAAACAAATGTATAGTGAAACATTTTGCGCTGAAATAGTGCAATGCAGATAAATGCCGATGTGAACAAATAGAATGGATAAATACCAAACGCAACAAATTGGAGGATATTATAGAAGTAATCGTGGCACTTATAAATACACATTTTTAATATTATCTAATTTTAATATATTATTATTCATAAATAGATTATATTGACTTGGGCGCTGAGGATAGAAGATAACACATGTGGATCTAGACTTCATGGTACACATGAAATACAATTTAATTTATAGGCCGATTTAAGCAATTTTTTAATTGAATGTACAACTTTCTTTATTTTTTCTGTGTAGAGTATTGTTTTGACTTTTAAAATTCGTGCTTAACATAATCTTAATCGGTTCATAACTTGACATACGAGGGCTGCTATATCAATTTCTAACCTAATAATTAAAATGCAAACTTTTATCATTGCCAAGTAAAAGCGTGCTAAGTTCGGCCGGGCCGGACTTTTTCAAATGCATATGTGATATATCTAGTTACTGACCGATATGGTCCGTACTTGCCATGGCTGTTAGGAGTCATAGAAAAATACCAACTACAAAATTTCAGCCAAATCATTTAAAAATTGCGCTCTCCAGAGGCTCAAAAAGTCAAATTGGGAGATCGGTTTATATGGCAGCTATATAAAGTTCCATACCGACTTAGACCATACTTCGAACAGTTGTTGGATGTCATACCAAAACGACATATGCAAAATTTCAAGAATATTTGACAAGAATTGCGCTCTCTAGAAGCTCAAGCAGTCTAATCGAGAGATCGGTTTATATGGCGGCTATATCGGCATATGAACTGATTTAGACTATACATGGCACAGTTGTTGGAAATCGAAATAAAACACTTCATGCAAAATTTTGGTCAAATCGGATAAGTATTGCACCCTCTAAAAGCTCAAGAAGTAAGGTTATCAACCGATTTAGACCGTATTGAAAACGGTTGTTGGGAGTCAAAATAAACTGATATATGCAAAATTTCAAGCATATTGGATAAGAATTGTACCCTCTGGAAGACCAAGAAGTCTTATAGGGAGATCCGATTATATGGCAGCTCTATCAGGTTATGAACTGATTTGGACCATACTTAGCATAGTTGGTGAGAGTCATACCGAAACACTTCATGCAAAATAAGAATTTCGCCCTCTAGAAGTCAAGTCCCAAGGTCGGTTTATATGGCAGCTATATCTGGTTAACATTCGATTTAGACCACAACCGATTTATACCAAAACGATATGTGCAAATTTTCAGCCAAATCGGATAAGAATTGCGTCCACTAGAAGCTTAAGAAGTCAAGTTCCAAAATCGGTTTATACGGCTCATTGACAATCCCAACCGATCTACACCAATAAGAATTATTTGTGCAAAATTACTAGCGGCTAGCTTTACTCCTTCAAAAGTTAGCGTGCTAGATCGAATTAAAATATCAAGACGATCTAGAATATAAATACTTTATGGGGTCTCAGACGAATATTTCACGGAGTTACAAACATATTGACCCAATTGATGGTGGAGGGTATATAAATGGTTTTTATACCCTCCACCATAAGATGGGGGGTATACTAATTTCGTCATTCTGTTTGTAACTACTCGAAATATTCGTCTGAGACCCCATAAAGTATATATATTCTTGATCGTCGTGACATTTTATGTCGATCTAGCCATGTCCGTCCGTCTGTCCGTCCGTCCGTCTGTCTGTCGAAAGCACGCTAGCTTCCGAAGGAGTAAAGCTAGCCGCTTGAAATTTTGCACAAATACTTCTTATTAGTGTAGGTCGGTTGGTATTGTAAATGGGCCATATCGGTCCATGTTTTGATATAGCTGCCATATAAACCGATCTTGGGTCTTGACTTCTTGAGCCTCTAGAGTGCGCAATTCTTATCCGATTGGAATGAAATTTTGCACGACGTGTTTTGCTATGATATCCAACAACTGTGCCAAGTATGTTTGAAATCGGTCCATAACCTGATATAGCTGCCATATAAACCGATCTGGGGTCTTGACATCTTGAGCCTCTAAAGTGCGCAATTCTTATCCGATCAGAATGAAATTTTGCACGACGTGTTTTGTTATGATATCCAACAACTGTGCCAAGTATGGTTCAAATCGGTCCATAACCTGATATAGCTGCCATATAAACCGATCTTGGGTCTTGACTTCTTGAGCCTCTATAGGGCACAATTCTTATCCGATTTGAATGAATTTTTGCACGAAGTATTTCGTTATGATATCCAACAACTGTGCCAAGTATGGTTGAAATCGGTCCATAACCTGATATAGCTGTCATATAAACAGATCTGGGGATTTGACTTCTTGAGCTTCTAGAGGGCGCAATTCCTATCCGATTTGACTGAAATTTTACATGACGTATTTTATTTTTACTTTCAACAACTGTGTCAAATAAGGTTCAAATCGGTTCATAACCTGATATAGCTGCCATATAAACCGATCTGGGATCTTGACTTCTTGACCCCTAGAGGTCGCAATTATTATCCGATATGCCTGAAATTTTGTATGATGGATCCTCTCGTGACCATCAACAAACGTGTTTATTATGGTCTGAATCGGTCTATAGCCCGATACAGATCCCATATAAATCGTTCTCTCTATTTTACTTCATGAGCCCCAATGGGCGCAATTCTTATACGAATTGGCGGAAATTTTACACAGGTCTCCAACATATAATTTAATTGTGGTCCGAACCGGACCATATCTTGATATCGTTTTAATAGCAGAGCCACTCTTTTCTTATATCCTTTTTTGCCTAAGAAGAGATGCCGGGAAAAGAAGTCGACAAATGCGATCCATGGTGGAGGGTATATAAGATTCGGCCCGGCCGAACTTAGCACGCTTTTACTTGTTTGTTTTTCAAAGTATCCTTCAGGATGATTTATATGTGCCTAAACCTATTTTCGAAGCTTATTTTCCACGCCGATTGACACAACTTTAAAACATGGGTATTGAACGCTTTAGCAGTAATTTCTGACAACGATACATGCATTTTCATCTTAATTTGGGCGCCAAGTCAGGGCTGTACAGCGGATAACCCATCAACTCGACGTTTTAGCCTGTCAAAAAGGCGCTGGTTTGTGCCGATTTGTTAGAGCTCGCATTGTCATTGTGAATAATGATTCGTCTTCTCTAGCTCATTTTTCGAATCTGTCCCAAGACTTCACGCAACTAAATTATGACGTATGTCTCAGATAGTCGCCATACGACCAGTTTTGCCAAAGAAACAGGCGACCATTTGATTCGAAGTGCTTCTTTCACGAATAATTTTCATTGGATTTGGCTCGACTTCAAAGACCTCGGGCTCTTACGCATAGATCCACGATTGGCAGCCTGACCCTAGCCTTTCTTTGAGCGATTGTAAATGAGAACAAACCTTTTTGCGGAAAGTTAGTTATGGAATATCGAAAGTATGCTGGTAGATGAAATGTCCAAGGATGTCTCTATCTTAGGTTATGTCACACGACGATCTTGCATTATAAGTTCACGCACCGTTCACGGCCGTTTTTGGACGACTTTGCTTGTAGCGAGTGCCGGCCACAACTGAATACATTCAACCCGTTTTTCACTGTGCTAGGGGATGGTGCTGCATCGCTATACAAAGATTTAAGTTCGTCAATGCACTCTTTTGGTGAAAATTTTTCGAAAGAAAATTTCCACGAAATAATTCCGTTTTTTGTCAAATTAATTTTTTAAATGACTGTAAGCAGCACAAATGATGGTCGTACGCCAAAACATTCTGAGTTCGATTATGCTAGAAAATATCAAACATTCTAATGGAAATGTCAGATTCCACGCACGATTTGAATTTTTGAGCCTCTAGAGGGTGCAATTACTATCCGATTTGACTGAAATTGTGAACGTGGTATATTTTATGACTTTTAACAAGCATGACAAGTTCGGCCATATCGGTCCATTACTTGATAGAGCTCATGTATTTTTGAAAAAGTCATTCAATGAACTTATCCCATGCGATCCACTGTGCAGGGTATATGGCATCCGGCCCGGATGAATTGAAAGCGCTTTTAATTTTTTATTTAAGTCTATAGCTAGTAAATATGTTTGCAGGATAATAGCGACACGCTTACAAATGTATTAACCTAACAATTTAAAAACAATAGAGTTTTCATTTTTAAATTTTCTCGACTCTCAGTTAGAACTCTATGAAAAGCATCGCTTAGTGGCTATCCGTTCAGGCTCATCTATGGAAAGTAGGTTCCTTATCATCATAGTATTGCATCATTTCTACCAACTTGTAAGGCTGTTTATCCGAACTTTGTATTGCAAATGTTAACGTAAAACTGCCCCACATAATGAAAGTGCTGTATGGGCATTTCGCACACTAATGGTAATGGAAATTCATTATTCAGTTTGACCTACGAAGTTAATGCAAACAAACTTGACAACCTACAATGAAAACCTTTTAATGAAATTGTGATTATTAATTTGTAACAATCTGCGATTATCTCACACGGATGGAGACAAAGCAAACGTTGTGTGTGTATTTAAGTGGGCTTTCATGTATAATAAGGGCAAAGGTTATGGCAATAAGGAACCACCCATCCAATGGTAGGTTCCTATTTGACATGTCTGCAATAACACATTAACTATGGAAAATCTATCTTCCTACAATGATACCAACATCATTTCAAAATCACTAATTACTTCCATTAAAGCAATTAATTGCCCGCAATTAAAATGTCACCTCCTATCCGGAAAATATTTAATACTACTAAGTATTTAAGTATTTCAAATTTAAACTAGAAACTTTACATTTTATTATTGTATGCGAAGGCCCTATCAGTCACTCCTTATGTATGGAGGTGGGCATAACTTCCATAGTCGCATTTAGAGTACGAAACAATTGTTTTCATGGGCAAAATTGACAACTGAAGGCCACCGTAGCGCTGAGATTAGAATGTCCGCCTATGTAGCTGAATGCCTGGGATCGAGCCCTGGAGAGAACAACCAGGTTATCCCATCCTGATGCTGGCGACATTTGTAAGGTACTATGCCACGTAAAAACTACTCCACAATGAGATGTCGCACTGCGGCGCGCTGTTCGGAGGCCCGTTATCATTGATCTTAAACTTGATTCGGGCAGCACTCATTGATATTTGAGAAGTTTGCCCTTATTTCTTAGTGGAATATTCATGAGCAAATTTGCACAATTGACCGTTTGGCTTTCCCGTTCTTTTGATTCTTTAACGTTTTTATGAATGGAAAATTAATGACAGTGTTTAAAGTCTGAGGTTATTGCAGAGCGTACAATGGTTTAATTTTTGAAATTCAGTTTCAAGCAAAAATAGAAAAATGGCCCATAATCACATAACCAATAATCAAAATTCGCCCATGGGAACACTTCATATTTACATACATACGAGGGGTGCCTTTAATATATCGGGATTAGAGAGCACAAACACAAATATTAATCATCGAAAATCGCTTTATTATTTTTCAAAATATTCCCCATTAAGTCAATACACTCTTGCGTTTGAACCAATTATTGAAGCACTTTTGCCATTCTGATTGAGGTATTTCTAAAACATGCATTCTGAATTCATCAACCGCTTCTTCAGATGTCGAAAAACGTCATATTCTTATTTATTTTTTACGTTTGGGAATAGAAAGAAGTCATTCGGTGCCAAGTCTGGACTATACGGCGGATGACCCAAGTCAGGACTAAACGGCGGATGACTAATCAAATCGATGTTTTGAATGCTCAAAAATGCAGTTGTTTCATATTTTTGGAGCATTTCTTTCGAACAATCGACACGAGCCATTTTTGAGCGATTGACAAATTGTGTGGACCCAATGCGAATAAATTTTTTTGACGGTCAAATGTTCATGCAATATTGAATGTATGCTGGCCCCACTAATCCCTAAGATTGTCTCAATCTCACGATAGGTCACATCACGATCTTGCAATATCAGTCCATGTCGAAAGTTGTAAAAAATGTTCACGATGAATCTTTTATGTAACTGGAAACAACACAAATAGCACTGGTAGTCAAAACGTTCTAAGTACGTGTAACCTCAAAAATGTCAAGCAGCTGACAGTTGGCAGACTGAAACGCAAGCGTTGCCCAATACCGAATTATGAAAGACAACCCTCGTAGTCCCCATGAACATTATTTTCTCTTCGCAACTACATAATTGGAGTGCTAAGAAGCACAAAATGATTTTGCAAGATAATATGTTAGGTTAGGTTGAAAAGAGGGTGCAAATCCGCCCCATGCCACTATGGACATACACCTAAGCCAATAATCCTTAATTGTTTTCAATACCACTCCCCAAGTTGGTTCATGTCTGATATTGTGTATCCACCTAAGTACCGGTATCTGTTGGACGCGAAATCCGGGCAGTGACAAAGGAAATGCTCCAACGTCTCATTATCTTCCCCGCATGCCCTACACATGCTATCACTTGCTGCACCGATTTTACATAAATGAGCTCGTAGTCCTATGTGTCCCGTTATGATACCAATACCTATACTGACCTTCTTCTTGCTATGCTATATATGTTAGTTGTTTTGTCTGTAGAAAAATGTCCTTCTGGGAGGACATTGGTAGTCAAAGAAGTGAACCCATGTCCGCCTATGACGCCGTACGTCAGGGTTCCAATCATGGGTTGAACATCGCAAAAAAAAATTTCATCAGTGGTTATCCCCTTAAAAATACTGGCGACATTTGTAAGAAAAGTTTCCCCTGTGTCTTAATGGAATGTTTATTGGAAAATACATTTGCACACAATACAAACAACTTATAATCTAACATTCACTGATCATCAGGAGTAAGAAAGAAAATCCGTTAAAACTATTAAGAGTTACCGTTAAATACTTTTTTTTCTATCTTTTTCCAGTATTACATACTTTTCGAAAATATAGGTAAGGTACGTACGCCCCATGCCACTATGGACACCTAGGGATACACCTAAACCAGTAATCATCATCTTCCCCACATGCCCTACATATCCTATCACTTGCCACACCGAATTTGCATAAGAGAGCTAGTAGTCCTATGTGTCCCATTATGATACCGAAAGCTGAACTGACCTCTTTCTTACTTTCTTTCAGTAATAACGTCGTTTTCTCACTATCCGGATAACCCCATAGGATTTTCGCCGTCCTACCGATCGTTTAACTGTTCCACAGTGTTATGCAATACCCTTAAATCGGACTGCGTCGACCCGAAAGACTTCGGGTAAATCAAGTTTATTACTCCGCTATGACCCAACACCCAAACGATTTTCAGAGAAGGCGTTAATCTTCTTCTTACCTTTCAAAACTGTTCGTGACCTTACCTTCCTGGTTGTTATAGCCCTGATGGCCAGTGTGTTGTCCGTAAAGCTATTATTGCGTTAATACCGCCCCACCTCACGTATTCCGTGATCGCCCGAATGTCTGCCTGCATTATCGTATTATGGTCAAGCAGTCTTAAACAGATCCCTATCCCTGGGTTCTCAATGTAGATCCCAGGCCCACTCTGTCTCCGAGTTCCGTCAATAAAAGACCGTGCCTCTGACAACAATGCCTCGCACTTGACCTCAAGTGTCATCTCAGGTATCCGATCGAAAACCTCTTCTAATCCATCCTATCGTCAAATCCATTCTCCTATCGCCTTAAGTCTCATAGTCGCAGTGTTTGCCTCACACTTAATCTTAAGTTCAATGGGTCGGATATATAGAATAGTCTTCAGTGCCCAAGTGAGCGTGGTCCTCATCGCTCCGCCTATGCCAAGACAACATGTTCTCTAAAACTGTTATATTATCTTTACGTTACACTTTTTCTCCATCACAGTCCACCAAACTATTGATGCGTAAGTAAGTATTGGTCTAATCACGCTCCTGTAGAGCTGGTGGACTATCCTCATATTTAAGCCCATTCTGCACCCTCTTTTCAAAATTTTCTAACCTAGCTGTATTATAACGCCATCTGCGTAGCAGACGGGTTAAAATCCCTCCTCAGTCAGCATCCATTACAGGTTAATTATGGTGGTCACCCATAGGAGTGGCGTTAATATGGCTCCCTGTGGCGTGCCTTATGCCACTTTTTCCATTATATTCATGTCATGGAACCCACAATTTATCCACCTGTTCCTTAGAATATGGGTTATCCAGTCTCTAAGGACTCGGCCCATTCAGTACTGGTCAAAGCATTTGATCAATGTGTCGATCAGCACATTATTAAAAGCCCCCTTGATGTCAATGCATACCGTCAGTGTGAGCGTTTTGGCATCGAAGGATTCTTCTATTCTATTCACAACCTCGTACAGGGCAGTCTACATCGACCTTACCATGACATAGGCATACTGTTTGTGTTTGAGCCGTTCGCTGGATGTTCTACTCTTTATCATGGCTCGATGGTTTGGAGTAGAAAGGGCGTAAGGCTTATAGGTCTGTAGGCCTTTGGTGTCATAAAACTTGCCTTGCCGGGCTTGGGTATAAATACCACCCTTGCCGCCTACCAAGCTTTCGGAGTATATGCAAGTGTAGGTACGCTGCGAAAATAGCGGCCAGATGGGGCGCCAGATAGGCGGCCGCCTTCTGTAGAAACGCCGGAAATATTCCATCTGGTCCGGATGACTTAAATGATTTGAAGCTCCTCAAGGTATCCTTCACCATCCTGTATCCTGTAATGATAGGCCTTCAATCAATGCGGAAATCGATATAATATGTCTCTCAGAGACTTGGTTACACACTGCAATAGCAGATAGCTTGATAAACTTGGATGGATATACTGTATTCAGATCTGATGAAGAACGTCGCTGGGGTGGTGTTGCCATATATGCAAGGAACACGTTAAAAGCCAAATTCCGATTAAAATCTATACTTAGGATCAAACGGAATATAAATTCGTGGAGCTTTTATCTAACTTGAAGAAAACATTGATTGGTTGTATCTACCGGCCAAACAATACAATAGATCTGAATCAAGCTCATAACGTCTTATAGACAATAACATTGGGATATAATGATTATTATAGCTGGCAACTTTAATTCCAATATTCTTATAGATTCCAAACTGACGGACAATGTGTTTACACTGGGTCTCTCCCCTACCAATTCCAGAAACCCCACTCATTTTTCGTCAACTCTTAATACCCTTTTGTATTTGTTCTTTGTGAATAATGCTTCTAATATTTCACTCTATGACCAAATATCAGCCCCTTGTTTCTCAAAACATGATTTGATTTACAATTTCAGTCTGTCAAAGACAATGGAGAAGTTTTCGAACCGCGACTTTAAAAATTTTGATAATTCTGGCTTAGATGAAAGGATTAAGGAAGTGTATAGGAATGGGATATATAATCTTATATCTATCGATGAGAAACGTAGCTTTCTTCAAGATAACATAGAACGCATCTATGATGCAATAGTCCCCATTCAGAATAAGATGAAGAAATCGGATACTAAACCTTGGTCTAATTCCGCTATTAGGAATTTTATTCGTTACAGGGACCTAGCCTACTCTAGGTGGAGGAATTCCGCACAGCAAGGAACAAAGTTAATGCACTCATTTCTGATGCAAAGTTACGATATTATTCATCAAAATATTATTCGGCGTCAGACACAAAAGTGGAGGGTTATAGACGATATCGGGATTGGAAAATCCAAGGCAATTTCTAATTACCATGGTAATATAAATGAATTGAATGAAACTTTTGTTAATATTCCGACCTTAGATATAGACTTGGCTTTTTATCAAGACACTAATAGTTTACATTATTTTTTTTTACATTATTTTAGATTTAGAAGTTTTACATTATTTTAGATCAGCCAAGACAATTGCCATTGGTCTTGATAACATTGACGGAAGATTCATTAGAATATTAGCTCCTTAACTTCTACCCTATTTTAATCATCTCTTTAATTCAATTGCATATCCGACTATTCGGAAAAGATCAAAGATAATCCCAATCCCTAAATCGAATAATTATTTCCGTCCGATTTCTATATAATGTCACCTCTCGAAAGTTTTCGAGAAGATTATGCATAAACAAATGTCCGAATATCTCAATCACCAATCTTTGTTGTCCGAAAGACAATCCGGGTTTCGTGCCCATCATAGTTGCGTTAGTACATTAGTTGAAGTTTCGGAATCAATTAGAAGCGAAAATGATGACGGCAATGTTACTTTTCCCTTCCTACTAGATCATTCAAAGGCTTTCGACTCGGTTGATCATCATAACTTATATATGAAGCTCAGAAGATTTTTCAATTTTAGCAATACTTCTATCAAATTGTTTCAATCATATCTTAGTAATCGGCAACAGTCAGTGTACGTAGGTGATTCAATATCAGAGCCAATTCTAGTGCCTAAGGAAGATCCACAAGGCTCAATAATTGGTCCGCTCCTTTTTTCGCTCTAAGCAAACAATCTTCCTACCCAGCAGGTCCATTGCCAAATCCTTATGTATGTTGATGACGTTCAGTTATTCCTTAGCGGCTCTCTTAATTATATTAGTGAATGTATTGCAAAACTCAACGAGTACTTGTCCCATGTCAATAAGTGAGCTACAGCAAATGGTTTATTTCTGAACCCCCAGAAATCTAAAGTGATTGTTATTCACAAAAATAAGAGATTTACTTTGCTAGACCTGGATATCACTATAAATCAACAGAAAATTGATATTGTGTTTAGTCCTAAGAATTTATGTGTCCTTTTTAACAGTTCTTTAACTTGGTCAAATCATATATGTAAATGCTATTGCCAGGCATCATAACATTTACATTTGGGCTGTTCTGACTTTGTCCCCCTCCGCAGGAAACTGTCTGGAGTCTTCATAGCGGTAGTGCTGGCTTGATCTTCCCAGAGTATTTGAAAGCGGGAGCCCTTCTTAGCAGTGTTATTCACTTCGGGAGACCTGATTCTCCTTCCAGCTTCCGGGAAAGTGCCTGTAATGTCAGTTCTATCCCTTCCAGCATCCTGCACTTTTGACCGATAGCGCTGCCGGTTTATACTCCTCTGTCTCCTTCGTCGTACACCGGATTATTTTCCCGATCTTCTTGTGAGCATAGCAAAGATGCCGTCACCCCGCATTGGTACTGTCGTGTTTGAATCTGAATTGGAAACATCACCTTTACTTAAAGGCTGGGAACGAACTGCGCATCCCTCTTGTTTATCCATCTCTTCCATATATTTTATTCTAAAGCATTACTATCGACTACAGGCGCCTAGGCACCCACACCTGTAGAAGGGGCGGACAACATGCTAAGATTAAACCCACCGTAGCTGTTGGGTCTTTGAGGCTTTAACATTTTTCGTAATAGGTACCTATTCCGACATACGGATATTCTTCTTCGAGGAAATAAATGGAAACACGTCCGCTCCACTTAACGGTTATAAGTTTTCAATAAATCGCTGTAAATCATCACAGTGTTTTAGAGGCACAAGTTAATTGGGGGATATATTAATAATCGTATATAGAATCTTTCCAATTTTTAGTTAATACTTGAATTTTTTATTTCAATGTCTAAATTAACGTCCCACATCATTTTTATACCCACCACCGAAGGATAGGGGTATATTCATTTTGTCATTCCGTTTGCAACACATCGAAATAACCATTTCCAACCCTATAAAGTATATATATTCTTGATCGGCGTAAAAATCTAAGACGATCTAGCCATGTCCGTCAGCCTGTCTGTTGAAATCACTCTACAGTCTTTAAAAAATTGAGATATTGAGCCGACATTTTCTGCAGATTCTTTTTTTTTTTTTGTCCATAAGCAGGTTGAGTTCAAAGATGTGCTATATCGGACTATATCTTGGTATAGCCCCCATATAGACCGATCCGCCGATTTAGGGTCTTAGGGCCATTAAAGCCACATTTTTATCCGATTTTGCTGAAATTTGGGACGGTGAGTTGCGTTAGGCTCTTCGGCACCCCTCTTCAATTTGGAACAGATCGGTCCAGATTTGGATATATCTGCCATATAGACCGATCTCTCGATTTAAGGTCTTGGGCCGATAAAAGGCGCATCTCTTGTCCGAAGTCACCGAAATTTGGGACGGTGAGTTGTGTTAGGCCCTTCGACATTTTTGTGCAACTTGGTCCAAATAGGTCCAGATTTGGATATAGCGGCGATATAGACCGATATCTCGATAACTCTGGGCCCATAAAAGGCGCTTTTATATTTCGAGATCACTGATTTGATGTGAAATTTGACACAGTGACTTATGTTAGGATTTTCGATAACGGTGTCGTGTTACCATGGTTCAGATCGGTTTATTTTTAGATAGAGCTAATTAAAAGACGAATATTTTGTTACACACAATTGAACAATGTCTTGTACCTACAATATAAGTATTTGGTCCAAATCGGAATATATTTCGATATTAGCTGCTATGGGACATCAGGTATGCATTTTTCCACCGGTTTTTGTGGTTTACATATATATCCGAGGTGATGGGTATTCAAAGTTCGGGCATTCGGAACACTATGTGCGAAATTTCAGCCAAAGCGGAAAAAAATTGCGGCATCCAGGAATTCAAGAAGTCAAATCGGGAGATCGGTTTATATGGGAGCTATATCAAGTTTTTGACCGGTTTGGAAGTCGTAACAAAAAACTATGTGTTAAATTTCAATCAGTTTATATGGGAGCTATATCCAAATCTGAACCGATATGGCCCATTTACAATCCCCAAAGACCTACATCAATATTAGGTATCTGTGCAAAATTTCAAGCGGCTAGTCTTATGCGTTCGATCGCTATAGTGATTTCGACAGACGGACGGACGGACGGACATTGCTAGTTCGAATCAGAATATCGAGACGATCATGATATACATTTTTTGGAGTCCTAGATCAATATCTCAAAGTGTTACAAACGGAGTGAGTAGATTAGTATACTCCCATCCTATGGTGGCGGGTATGAATATGATTTGTAATACAATATTAACACCAAGTTAAAGTCGTCTTTGGTTGAATTGAGTCAGAATATGCATTGCTTAATATAAAAAGGGCCTTAACTCCTTTTTTTAAATAGCCTTTTTTGTTTATTCTGGAAGACTAATGCCAGATGCCCTTTCCTCAAAATTGCAGGTTGATACAATTGCATATAACAGATTTATAACGATTTCAACAAGAAGAAAATTGAACAAGCAAAAGCGTGCTAAGTTCGGCCGGGCCGAATCTTATATACCCTCCACCATGGATCGCATTTTTCGAGTTCTTTTCCCGGCATCTCTTCTTAGGCAAAAAAGGATATAAGAAAAGATTTGCTCTGCTATTAGAGCGATAAGATATGGTCCGGTTTGGACCACAATTAAATTATATGTTGGAGACCTGTATAAAATGTCAGCCAATTTGAATAAGAATTGCGCCCTTTGGGGGCTCAAGTCGATTTATATGGGAGCTGCATCGGGCCATAGACCGATTCAGACCAAAATAAACACGTATGTTGATGGTCATTAGAGGATCCGTCGTACATAATTTCAGGCAAATCGGATAATAATTGCGACCTCTAGAGGCTCAAGAAGTCAAGATCCCAGATCGGTTTATATGGCAGCTATATCAGGTTATAAACCGATTTGAACCTTATTTGGCACAGTTGTTAAAAGCAAGAATTAAATACGTCATGCAAAATTTCAGCCGAATCGGATAGGAATTGCGCCCTCTAGAAGCTCATGAAGTCAAGTCCACAGATCTGTTTATATGACAGCTATATCAGCTTATAAACCGATTTGAACCATACTTGACACAGTTGTTGGATATCATAACAAAATACTTCGAGCTAAATTTCATTCAAATCGGATAAGAATTGCGCCCTCTAGAGGCTCAGGAAGTTAAGACCCAAGATCGGTTTATATGACAGCTATTTGAACCATACTTGGCACAGTTGTTGGATATCATAACAAAATACTTCGTGTTAAAATTCATTCAAATCGGATAAGAATTGCGCCCTCTAGAGGCTCAAGAAATCAAGACCCAAGATCGGTTTATATGACAGCTATATCAGCTTATAAACCGATTTGAACCATACTTGACACAGTTGTTGGATAACATAACAAAATACTTCGTCCAAAAATTCATTCAAATCGAATAAGAATTGCGCCCTCTAGGGTCTTAAGAAGTTAAGACCCAAGATCGGTTTATATGGCAGCTATATCAAAACATGGACCGATATGGCCAATTGTAATACCAATACCAACCGACCTACACTAATAAGAAATATTTGTGAAAAATTTCAAGCGGCTAGCTTTACTTCTTCGAAAGTTAGCGTGCTTTCGACAGACAGAGGGACGGACCCCCCATCCTATGGTGGAAGGTTTAAAAACATATCTGAGCTTGTTCTTAGAAATAAAATTGTAATATAAAGATCAAAGCGCTTGGGGAAATTCTCGGACTTCGGCCCCGAAATAAAGTATTGTATTTTACGGCTACCTAAGTCAAAAGTACTACAATGCTTTGTTTTTTTCCATTCTGCATTGCTAGCCATAATAAAGCAAAAGAACAACTTGTCCGCCATTAAAGAAAGTCCACTTGTCAACACTTTCCTTTGAATCTCTCCCACATGTAAAGGATAGTTTACTCATGCACAAGGTGGAACGTTTTATGACCCTCTACACAAAAACAACAAACTTTACATGAGTTAGCCCACGGTTTGAGTTCTGATAAGAAGACTTTACTTCGGTCATCATTGAGGTTTGGTTTTTATGTTTTTGTATAAAAGAATTTATTTGTTATTAAAGTACAACCCAAAATGTCTCTACAAATATATACTTTCGGAGAAATAAACACTTCAATAACATAATGTAAATACTGTAGAAAATAAATAAATATTCTCGACAACACAACAACGTAAATATAAAAATGCATCTCTAAGATATTTAAGTACGATGGAATAACTTTGGTTTTTGTATTTTTTCACTTTATGTTATTTCTTTATGAATTTTTATTGCAAGATTGCCTAATATGTACTGCAGTCATAATATTTGCCACGTCGCGAAATATTAAGATGCGGTCATATAAAGTATATAGAGGATTAAGAAATAAATAAATCTTTTTTTTTCATATATTTTAAAAATTTAACTGTTTTTCACTAAATATCACAAAAATTTAATAACTTGTGTTTTTTCGCAATCGCCTGCTGTCTCATTCCAGTATTCGAGAGAGAAAATTGAAAGAAAACCACTTCAAAAAATATGCTTTGTGTGTAAGAAACATTTTATAGTTTCAACGACAAACTCGACCTTCAATTTGTTTTTCAAAACTTATTTGAGGCAGAAAATTAAAATTTGATTAGCAACCATTAATATATATAAAGGGTGATTTTTTTGAGGTTAGGATTTTCATGCATTAGTATTTGACAGATCACGTGGGATTTCAGACATGGTGTCAAAGAGAAAGATGCTCAGTATGCTTTGACATTTCATCATGAATAGACTTACTAACGAGCAACGCTTGCAAATCATTGAATTTTATTACCAAAATCAGTGTTCGGTTCGAAATGTGTTCATTCACAGTAACGTTGCGTCCAACAGCATCTTTGAAAAAATACGGTCCAATGATTCCACCAGCGTACAAACCACACCAAACAGTGCATTTTTCGGGATGCATGGGCAGTTCTTGAACGGCTTCTGGTTGCTCTTCACTCCAAATGCGGCAATTTTGCTTATTTACGTAGCCATTCAACCAGAAATGAGCCTCATCGCTGAACAAAATTTATCAAAATTTGAACACATTTCGAACCGAACACTGATTTTGGTAATAAAATTCAATGATTTGCAAGCGTTGCTCGTTAGTAAGTCTATTCATGATGAAATGTCAAAGCATACTGAGCATCTTTCTCTTTGACACCATGTCTGAAATCCCACGTGATCTGTCAAATACTAATGCATGAAAATCCTAACCTCCAAAAAATCACCCTTTATATATATATATATATATATATATATATATATATATATATGTGTCTTCAGATTTTGACAATATATATATATATATATATATATATATATATATATATATATATATATATATATATATATATATATATATCTATATATATATATATATATATATATATATATATATATATATATATATATATATATATATATATATATATATATAGTCAAAATCTGAAGACACATATACGTGGGAGTAATATCTAAATCAGATTAGATCTTTATGAAATTTATATTGAAAGAGTAAAATTTATATATATCGTGAGGGTTGTATAACAATATTGCAATATTAGTCTAAGTTGTCCTTAGGCCAAACAAGTAAGGTCAGGTTAAGTCGACCTTTTTGATAACCTGCATCACATTAGGTATGCAGGCTTAGTAGTCGAAATTAAAATTTACTTCAATTTGAAATGAAGAACTTCGATCAAAATCCGTATATATTGTAGGCTTCATAAAGAAAATCGTTATGCAAAATTTTGAAAAGATCGAGAGGAAAGGTCTTCAATGTGAAATGCGGGAGGTACTGGTATATGGGGACTATATATGATTTTACATAGGGAATTCCCGAGCTGGGAAATCCTGAGAATTGCCCCTTTTTGGAGACGGTAATTACCGGGAAAACTTGTAATTTTTACGGGGAATAAACAAAATTGTAATTTTGACAGATTTAAAAAATGTATTTTAAGAAATTTAAAAAAAAAAACGGGAAAAATCCATAAAATCTTCAAAAAAATCTATTAATTCTGTCTAAAAATTGGAATAATAAGTCGAAATCGCGACCTTACCGTCCTGGTTGTTATTGCCCTTATGGCAATTTCTCTGTCGGTAAAGACGTCGAGTGTGAACACATTTATCGACACTAAAAATGCTGTAAGGACAATAACAACCAGGACGGTAAGGTCGCGAACAGTCTTGCAGTGTAAGAAGGAGATTAACGCCTTCTCTGAGGATGGCAAAATCCGCATGGTTTGGGGAAATGAAAGGGCAGACGATTTGGCGTTGAAGGCCAGAGGACTACCGTCAATAAACTTGGTTAACCCGAAGCCTTTCGGGTCGACGCAGTCCGAGTTAAGGGAGTGTGCGACGAATGCGCATGCAACATTGTGGAACAGCGAAACGGTCGGTAGGATGACGAAATTCCTATAGGGGGGATCCAGATTTTGAGAAGACGAGGCTATTACTGAAAGGAAGCAAAAAGGAGGTCAGTATAGCTATTGGTATCATAACGGGACACATAGGACTACGAGCTCACTTAGGTAAAATTGGTGCGGCAAGTGATAGCATGTGTAGGGCATGCGGGGAAGATGATGAGACGTTGGA
Source organism: Stomoxys calcitrans (assembly GCF_963082655.1). Taxonomy (NCBI): domain Eukaryota; kingdom Metazoa; phylum Arthropoda; class Insecta; order Diptera; family Muscidae; genus Stomoxys; species Stomoxys calcitrans. The sequence continues at coordinate 66,520,579 of NC_081555.1, forward strand.
GCATTTCCTTTGTCATTGCCCGGCTTTCGCGTCCAACAGATACCGGTACTTAGGCGGAGACACAATATCAGACATTAACCAACTAAGGGGAGTGCAATTGAAAACAACTAAGGATTTTGTGAATAGCACGGAATTCCTCACTTAAAATTTTCTTTTTAGAGGTTACTTTAAAGTTTTTAGAGCGCACAACAAGCCGATTACTGGCGTAGGTGTATGTCCATAGTGGCATGGGCGGATTTGCACTCTCTTTTCAACATAACCTAAGTCGAAATCAACTCATTTAATGAGGGTTAATGAATGAACTCAAACAAAATAGCGAAAGTATTAAACAAACCCATACTCACGAAGATATCGCTGATAACCCTTTTTATATCCAATGATAAAATGTGGTAAATTTTTAGACTGACCAATCAATAAGGTATATTTGTGCAACATTAGAAAAAAATAGTTCTATTCGTTCGAAATCCTTTTAATAGTCGAATTTTACGAACAGGGTTATGCAGTTAGTGTACTTTCACCCATTTTTAAGCAGTTTTGAAACAAGGCCACCTCTCGACAGACGAAGATTACACTGTACAAGACACTGATACTACCCGTGTTTGTATATGGTTCCGAAGCATAGGTACTCGTGAAAGCAGACGAGGCAGTGCTTGGAGTGTTTGAGAGAAAGATTCTTCGTAAAATATATGCACGTTATGCATTTCACGTATCTGGCATTCACTGTAAAACACATTGAAATGGAACCTTTGGCCAAATAACTCTGACAATTTAGAGTGTTTAAATTTTAATAACTGATACATTGATATAAAGGCGTAATGCTGCATGTTTGTGATATGTCTACGTTCCGAATCCTAAAAAAAGAATTTATGTGATGAATTTATATGATTTTTGAGGCAAAAACCTTCGACTTATGGGTAAACACGATTATTTGCAACTTGCATCCAGTTTTGACGTTTATGGAAATAGAAAAAAATGGCTGCTGCCAGTTGCTGTGTAAATTTATCATCTAATTTAAGCATTAAGATCCATTTATTACTTTGCCGATTTCGTTGAAATTCGAAACTATAAGTTGCACTAGATCATCTGAAAAATGTCTTTCAATTAAATTTTTCTAGCCAGTATTAATAAAAGCCTTGAAAGTCCGAAGAAAATCACACTATTTTTATCGTTAAGCACAAAGCTCGATAAGTACGATAATTTGTAAAAAAATACAAAGAATATATCCAGCTTTTCTTGGTCATCGATGGATTTTAATTTGTCAGTACATCGTTTTTGCAACCTTGCAATTTAAACTTGGATATACGAGTGTGCAAAACTTTAAAATAAATTAAATGACACCAACTGGAACAACACACTGTAAAACAATAGCAATCTTACAATTCATTTAAAATTTGCAGCCAACATTCATCAAAAGTTTCATCTTCCAGCATTTTGTGTGCGGTAGAGAGGGGTAATGGGATTTTGAAATTGGATGCGGTTGACATTCAAAACTTGGGCCTTGTTAACATCGTTAAAGGACCATGCAGTGACTGTGAAGAGCCACAAGCATGCACGGGCACATCACACATGCATAGTCAGGAATGTTCTGAGCATTTGAGATGACCCGTCATTAACATAAAATGGCAAACCAATGTAAATGCCACAAACATTCTTCCGCTGGCCGTGGCAAATAGTACAGACGACAAAGGCTCAGTACTGAATATCCAGTTGGCATTTGTTAGAGCACGTGCCATATCCTAGCATTACAATCCTTGCAAACGACATACAAGTATCACAGTTGAGAAGAGCAAAAGTGCAAGGCATGCAATTACAGCAATTTATTGTCTAAATGACCATGGCAGCTTTGGAGCCAAAGGGGACACATTGTTTATTTTCAAGTTCCTGGTTTTAAATGTTTTGCATGCGTTTCGCAAACAAAAGAGAATAGTCATAATCTTGTTTGACATTTTATTGAATTTAAGAAGAAGTGGTGTTTACGATTTAAGGAAGTGGAACAGTTGAAAGCCTCAGAACTATAATATACTTTAGTGAGAATCGGCCCTTGCTGAAACTGGACGGAAAAACACTTCATTATACTCACAGCACTAAAGTAATACAGTACATTATAATTTTGTAAAAATATTTGCAACGCTAGTAAGGACAAAGCTAACTTTGTTGGGATACTAATAATACACTAATAATTTTATATTGACTATCTATTTACAATATTATAAGAAAAGAAGAAGTAAATAGAGAGATCGATTATACGGGAGCTGTATCAGGCAATAGACAGATTCAGACCATAACAAACACGTATGTTGATGGTCATGAGAGGATTCGTCCTACAAAATTTAAGGCAAATCTGATAATAATTGCGACCTCTGGAGGCTCAAGAAGTCAAGATCCCAGATCGGTTTATATGGCAGCTATATCAGGTTATGGACCGGTTTATATGACAGTTATATCAGGTTACGGACCGATTTGAACCATTCTTAATACAGTTGTTGGAAGTCATAAAAAACACCTCATGCAAAATTTCAGCTAAAAAAACCTTCTAGTGGTTTAAGAAGACAAGACCCCAGATCTGTTTATATGCCAGCTATATCAGGTTATAGACCGATTTGAACTATTCTTAACACAGTTGTTGGAAGTCATAACCAAACACGTCGTGCAAAATTTCAGCCAAATCGGATAGGAATTGCGCACTCTAGACGCTCAAGAAGTCAAGACCCCAGATAGGTTTAAAAGACAGCTATATCAGGTTATAGACCGATTTGAACTATTCTTAGCACAGTTGTTGAAAGTCATAACAAAACACCTCATGCAAAATTTCAGCCAAATCGGATAATAATTGCGTCCTCTAGGGGCTCAAGAAGTCAAGACCCAAGATCGGTTTATATGGCAGCTATATCAAAACATGGACTGATATGGCCCATTTACAATACCAACCGACCTACACTAATAAGAAGTATTTGCGCAAAATTGTTCTTGCGATTCCTATCCCATTTGGCTGAAATTTCGCATGACGTACTTAGCACGCTTTTACTTGTTTTATATCTGAAGGGGGAGCGATTCCTCCCCTTAACCCTAATTTTCAGAAACGCCTGATCTCGTAGATGGATGCTGCGATTAAAGCGAAATTTTGTGTGCTCTTTATAGTAACTTAAAAACAAAAATTTGGCATTCAAATTTCGGATGGTATACCTAAGGGGGGGGGGGGGGGGGGGGGGGCGCCCCACCACGAAACTTACCAAATATATATACACCAATCACGACAATATGGGACTGAAATGAAAGGCATTTAAAATTAGAAAACGTATCTGATATCCAATTGTCGGACCAAGTGTTTGCAGGACCACCCCAAACACCAAAACACCCCTTAATCGGATATATTTACCGACCATTACAATATGGGACTCCAATAAAAGTTATTTGCGAGTAAAATACGAATCTGATATCTAAATTTGGGACAAAGTTTCTGGGGGTCAACCCCTTTCTCAAAACACCCCCCAAATAGTACTTTTTTTTCTTACCATGGCAATGTGGGGCTTAAATAAAAGGTATTTGAGTGTAGAATACGAATCTGATATCCAGATGTAGGGTCAAGTGTTTGGGTGGCCGCCCATCCTCGAGAAAATACCCCAAAGAAGACAAATTTATAACCTTAGCAATATGAGACTCAAATTAAAGGTCTTTGGAAGTAAAGCAAGAATCTGATATCAATGTTCGGGAAAAGTGTATATGGGGCCACCCGACCCTCATAACACAACCCAAATAGGAAGTATTTGCTGGCCATTGCAATATAAGGCTCAAATAAGAGGTATATTTTTATACCCTCCACCATAAGATGGGGGGTATACTAATTTCGTCATTCTGTTTGTAACTACTCGAAATATTCGTCTGAGACCCCATAAAGTATATATATTCTTGATCGTCGTGACATTTTATGTCGATCTAGCCATGTCCGTCCGTCTGTCCGTCCGTCCGTCTGTCTGTAGAAAGCACGCTAACTTCCGAAGGAGCAAAGCTAGCCGCTTGAAATTTTGCACAAATACTTCTTATTAGTGTAGGTCGGTTAGTATTGTAAATGGGCCATATCGGTCCATGTTTTGATATAGCTGTCAAATAAACCGATCTTGGGTCTTGACTTCTTAAACCTCTAGAGGGCGCAAATCTTATCCGATTTGAATGCATTTTGGCACTACGTGTTTTGTTATGATATCCAACAACTGTGCCAAGTATGGTTCAAATCGGTCCATAACCTGATATAGCTGCCATATAAACCGATCTTGGGTCTTGATTTCTTGAGCGTCTAGAGTGTGCAAATCTTATCCGATTGGAATAACATTTTGCACGACGTGTTTTGTTACAATATCCAACAACTGTGCTAAGTATGGTTCAAATCGGTCTATAACCTGATATAGCTGCCTTATAAACCGATCTTGGGCCTTGACTTCTAGAGCCTCTAGAGTGCGCAATTCTTATCCGATTGGAACGAAATTTCGCACGACGTGTTTTGTCATGATATCCAACAACTTTGCCAAGAATGGTTCAAATCGGTCCATAACCTGATATAGCTGCCATATAAACCGATCTTGGGTCTTGACTTCTTGAGCCTCTAGAGGGCGCAATTCTTATCCGATTTAAATGAGTTTTGGCACGACGTGTTTTGTTATGATATCCAATAACTGTGGCATGTATGGTTCAAATCGGTTAATAACCTGATATAGCTGTCATATAAATAGATCTGGGGACTTGACTTCTTGAGCTTCTAGAGGGCGCAATTCCCATCTGGTTTGGCTGAAATTTTGCATAACGTTTTTTATTTTTTCTTTCAACAACTGTGTCAAATAAGGTTTAAATCGGTTTATAACCTGATATAGCTGCCATATAAACCGATCTGGGATCTTGACTTCTTGAGCCTCTAGAAGTCGCAATTATTATCCGATTTGCCTGAAATTTTGTACGACGGATTCTCTCTTGACCATCAACGTACGTGTTTATTATGGTCTGAATCGGTCTATAGCCCGATACAGCTCCCATATAAATCGATCTCTCTATTTTACTTCTTGAGCCCCCAAAGATCCAAACCGGACCATATCTTGATATCGCTCTAATAGCAGAGGAAATCTTTTCTTATATCCTTTTTTCCCAAAGAAGAGATGCCCGGAAAAGAACTCGACAAATGCGATCCATGGTGGAGGGTATATAAGATTCGGCCCGGCCGAACTTAGCACGCTTTTACTTGTTTGATATATATTTTTAAAGCCAAGTCACTGGCTTTAAAAAATACCCCCCAAACCGGTCATGTTTGCCGACTAAGAAGAAATGTAGGTCAAATGATGGGTACTTTGGAGTAGACCATGAATCTGACATCAACATTCGGGACCAACTGTCCGGGGAACCAACACCATAACAACCCCCAAGTAGGACGTATTTGCTTACCAAGAAAATATGTGTCTTCAAGGCAGTGGAGCTCGATATTCATAGTTTTTATGGGCCATAACCCAAACCGGACATATTGCCTGGCTTTTTCAATAAGAGATTTAAGTGAATGGTATTTGAGACTAGAAAACGAATGTGATATCCAATTTTGAGGCCAATGGCAATATGGGGTGCAAATATATGAGATTAGAGCACGTTGCTGATTTTTTTTCAGGGCATAGTGTTTGGGGGAGCACCCCACTCCCCAAAACACCCCTAAATCGGGCATATTTAATATTTACCGACCTTGTCAATGTGGAGCTTAAATGAAAGGAATTGGGGCGTAGAGCAAGAATTGATACCCACTTTCGGGACAAATTTTCTGGGGCTCTACCCTTTTCCCAAAATATCCCACAAACAGCAATTTTTTACTGACCATCGCAATATGGGGCTCAAATAAAAGTATTTGGGAGTAGAATACGAATTTTATATCCAAACGTATGACCATGTATTTAAGGCATAACCCCTGTTAAGCTAACCAATGTTTAAGCTGAAAAATGAAAACACCCGTACGGTTTGGCTGTATTTTCAATTCTGATTTATTATGCCATTCAATCCCGTTTATATACTATCTTACCAACTAATTCTTAAACTACACTAAGCGAACAATCTTATCTTCCTTATTAGACGAATAACAACAGTACCTAATTACAGCGTCCCTTTTAAGTGATAAGCCGGTCATAAACTACCTAAGCGTCTTCCATATGCGCGGCAGGAAAACCCTAAACAATTATCGCTTGTAAACTCATTTACTTTATGGCTACATTAGATATGCATTAAGAAACCATAAACTGTAAAGAGATAAACAATCTCTATTGAAAGAATAGGGATAAAAGATCCTAATGACCTGAACTATTTTGATAAGAAAAGTATGCTTAAGATATTTTATTACTCCACCTTAAGATTATTCTAATGTATAGATTGTGTTCATATTTTTATGAACATTCTCCCGGCCGGCAAATAAACATTCTAGACCGTCGGCACCCCTGGGAACTGAATTGCAGCTATGCGCCTCTTCCTTATCTTTCCTCTTATGCATAGAATTATTAGAATTATTGATATTATTATAACTAAAATAAATGCCAAATGACCGGACCAATGATGGAACTCTAAACCTCTTAATTTTATTCCTTCCTTCTTTAAATTGTCCACGACCTTCTTCAGTTGGTTGATCTCTTCGTGATGATTGACCAGTACATTTCCAAGGGGTTTTATGATTTCTCTTTCAGCCGGACTCACATCCTTCAAAAGAACTGAGGGAAATTTGGAAGATATCTCATCCTTTTGCTGATGGACCGCCACCAATGTGATTTGGTCTATCCTTGCCGCACAGTCTGGCTCTAGGACTAAAATACCTTGCTGTGGAAGCTCCATTAGGGTTTGCTGTTTGTCCGAACATTTCACGTGAGCTGTTGTGTTAGCAAATATCTTGAATAACCAGTTTGCCTTGCGTTTGAGCTGTATAAAATATGGACTGTTTTCTACTTCATCGTAAGTGCACTTCAAGTTTATGTGTGGCCTCAGAGGAGCTAACTCGCAATCATTTGTAGACGCATCTCTCCACGGAAAATTTTCTTCGCAAACAATTTCATCACCCAAGGTGCCTTTACACTCGTTCAACATGGCTTGCGTTAGATAGTGAAATGAATCCAATTCGAAATTGTACACTATATACGGTGCCTTTGTCCTCGCTATCATGACGACATTATTTCGTTCAAACGGTATCGGAATAACTCTGTATAGTTGCGATGACTGCCTATTGAAAAGAGGTATTTTCAAGTCGATTACCAACTGAGTGCCTACAAACATCCCATGACCTCTCATTAAATGCAACACCTCCTTCAGTTCTGCACCAGTGCTTTTACCGGGTAAAACATACTTCTCTGGTAGAGCATTACGTATTCTTATTATCTCAGACTGCAGTTGACTGGGACTCATGAGCACGGGGTGAAAGTGACCATTGTTCACTTCCAACAATACGTCGATGACCTCTTTCTGCGCCTCGTCACATTCTGTGATACTCTCGTGTATTTCTTCATAGAGTTTTAAGCAATAATCATCTTCCATGATCGTTTCTTCGTCTTCTATCTCCTCAATTTCCCAAAATCGCTCAATAGTTGTGGTAGCAACATACCTTCCGCTACCTTTTCCAGGCCTCATTAGTATTTTTCCAGACAGGATCCAGCCAAACTTCGTGTTTTGTGCCACAATCGCTTCATCATGACGAACTCCTCCCTCCAATATTTGTGGGAAAAGGTCGGCCCCAATTACCATATCGATTCTTTCAGATTTGTTGAAGTTTGGATCGGCCAGATTAATGTTCTTCCATCTTCCAATATTGTATTGGAAGCTATTATCTGGATGAGCTGATGCTAGTTTCGGCAGGACTAGTGCTTCCACTTTGATTTTAGTGTTGCTGACAAATCTAGGTCTTATTTCCATTAGTACTTTAGATTTTGCCATTCCCACCATGGTTTCTCCGAGACCTCGTAGTTTCACCTCCGTCTTCGTCTTTGGTAGTTGTAGTAGCTGCGCTGCGTCTTCCGATACCGATGTTATTTGGGATCCTTGGTCAATTAAAGCCCTTAATGTTACGTATTCTCCATGTAAAGACTTTACACGAACTTGGGCGGTAGCCAGAAGAACATTTGTTGCTGAGTTTGTTGTCATTGCCTTCGTGTTGCTGATTTTCTCCAAATGGATTAGTGTGTTATGACTCAATCCGCACTTCTGACATTTGCTATCACTCAAACACCGCTTATCTTTCCCGTGTTTGAGACATTTGAGGCATAACTGCGCTGTCTTTACCCAACTATATCTCTCGTTCGATGACTGTGCCGCAAATTTCCTACAAGCAACAATATCATGCCCATTAAACTTGCAGAATCGGCATTGCTTCTTTTCCGCCATTCCAGATCTATCCTGCGGCTTAAATAGTCCTGGTACGAATTGTTTTCTGCTTGTTGAAGCCTCCAGTGCTTGATACTGCTGTTCCAGAAAGTCCAACACATCTGCCAGTCTTTGAATCTCTTTAGATTTTTTTACATTTTGCTCATACTGAATAAGCCCCTCCTTATCGAGTTTACGTATGATAATTCGGGCTAAAATTGGATCCGCATGGTCTAAAGGAATATCCATTGCTTTTAAAGCATGAATACTCTCATTCACGCTGTCTAGCAATTTTCTTAGACCCACCGCCACTTGGCTGTTTATACTTGGGTGATCCAGAATCTTGTCCACTAGTTTCGTGAACAAAATTCTTTTATTATTATATCTCTTCTCCAGCAATTCCCATGCTGCTTTATAATTTGCGTCTGTGACTTGCAGATGCTGAATTAAACGGAAGGCATCTCCTCTTAAATTCGTTTTTAGGTAGTACAGTTTTTGAACTTCGGATAATTGAGAGTTTCCATCTACCATTTTCTTAAACAGGTCATGAAAGGAATTCCAATCCTCCACATTTCCATTGAAGCATGGAATCTCTATCCTTTTTAATTCCACAGTCTGTGATTCTTCTTTCAAGCCACTCATCTTTACAATTATATTTTGTATTTTTGTGTTCATTTTTTCTTCTATGTCTTCCAGTTCTTCATCCACTTCTTCCATTCCATGTTCTGTGGTTAATTCCAAATGAAGCCGCTTGATGTCGTCGAATTGTTTTTCCCACATAGACTTCATATTTTCTAGAGCATATATGGAGACCCCAGAAATATCTGCTTCCATGGCATCGGAAAACTTCATGATCCTTCTGCGGAATTGAGACAGCACTGCATTTTTTCTCTCACTATTGGTATGTGGGGTGGCTATGGTCAATTCCTTCAACGCTGCTCGCTCTTCTACTTGCTGGGTGACTTCTCTCTTCTTCTCATATAATTGCTCTTGTAGCATCTGCTCCATTTTCTTTTGAAATATCTCCTGCTGTCTCTTCAGTTGCTCCTGCTGTGTTTGAAATTGAAGTAGCATGTTTTCCTGTAATGCCCGAAATTGTTCCATTACTGCTCCTTGGTTCTCTTTTTTCCTTGCACCCTTTTCGTGCTCAGTTGTCGTTGTAGGATTTGTCAGTAGCGCAAGCTCCACTTTTTCGCTTCCGGTTTCCTCATTTTCGGGCTCCTCTCTAATTTGTTGCATGTGTTCCTTGCATTTTTCATAGGAACTCTCAATTCTCTCCCAGATGTTGTCCTTGAAGTAGACATCGCTATTCGGCCCAAGTTGCTCTAATTTATAATTATTTAGCTTTGCTTCCTCCATTTTATTCTCTAGCGACTTGGACGTACTTTCCAATGTAGCCTTTCTGAACTTCTCCGTCTTTAGTTTTCCAGAAATCTCAATGATTTCCTTAAGGATTTTATTTTGAATTTTGTAAAGAATATGTCTATCTGCCGACATTTTTATTATTTGTTTTTTTTTTTTTAGTATTTGCCTTTTAGCTGTTATTAATTGGTTTTGTTTTTTTTTTGATATATTTTTTTTTTTTTTTTTTTAATTTTTGTTTTTGCTTTCTTTTTTTTTGGCTATTTGTATTTTTTTTACATATATATTTTCTTAGCGCTGTTTTTTTTTGTAGTTGCCTTTCTTCTTGGCTTTTTTGATTTTTTTTTTTTTTTTTGGCTTTATATTTTAAGGAATTCCTTTTCCTGTTTTATTTTTGATCTGTTTTTTTTTTAATATTTTTTACGGCCGCTGATTTTCTATCCGGTTCGAAGGACCAATGTTAAGCTGACCAATGTTTAAGCTGAAAAATGAAAACACCCGTACGGTTTGGCTGTATTTTCAATTCTGATTTATTATGCCATTCAATCCCGTTTATATACTATCTTACCAACTAATTCTTAAACTACACTAAGCGAACAATCTTATCTTCCTTATTAGACGAATAACAACAGTACCTAATTACAGCGTCCCTTTTAAGTGATAAGCCGGTCATAAACTACCTAAGCGTCTTCCATATGCGCGGCAGGAAAACCCTAAACAATTATCGCTTGTAAACTCATTTACTTTATGGCTACATTAGATATGCATTAAGAAACCATAAACTGTAAAGAGATAAACAATCTCTATTGAAAGAGTAGGGATAAAAGATCCTAATGACCTGAACTATTTTATTTATTTATTACTCCACCTTAAGATTATTCTAATGTATAGATTGTGTTCATATTTTTATGAACAACCCCTTCTTCAAAACACCCCCCAAAGGGTAAAAATTTTTCGACCATGCCAATATGTGGCTCAAATGAAAGGTATTTGAGATTAGAAAACGAATTTGATAACCAATCTTGGGGCCATGTGTTTGGGGGACGCCTCATCCTGTAAACTCCCCTCAAAATCAATGGCAATATGGGGTTTAAAATAAATTATATTTGAGAGAAGATCACGATGTTGATATTTTTCAGAGCCAAGTGTATGGGGGACGACCTCAACCCCGAAAATATCCCTAAATCAGACATCATGAGAATATCGGGCTGAAATAAAGTATTTTAAGAACGGAGTACACCTTACATCCCAACTTAAATTCGTAGAACAATAAACATGGGATTCAGATAAGGGCACTTGTATTGTTAAACTGTTTGTTAAGCAATATACTATTTTCGTAGCATGTTATTTCACTAAAATCTATTTAATTGTCGAAAATAAATATTCCAAGGAAAATTTTGTTCCATATAAAGCAAAAGAAGGCGCAGCGGAGCGGGTCCGATCCATATAGTAAAAAGATAATTCCTAGAATTCTTACTTTAGACCATTTTCATTTCCATCTTTTGAAATCCACACATTTTTTATACCCACCACCGAGGGATGGGGGTATATTCATTTTGTCATTCCGTTTGCAACACACCGAAAGATTCATTTCCGACCCTATAAAGTATATATATTCTTGACCAGCGTAAAAATCTAAGACGATCTAGATATGTCCGTCCGTCTGTCTGTTGAAATCATGCTACAGTTTTTAAAAATAATGATATTGAGCATAAAATTTTTCACAGATTCTTTTTTGTCCATAAGCAGGTTAAGTTCGAAGATGGCCTATATTAGACTATATGTTGATATAGCCCTTAGATATAGGGTCTTAGGCCCATAAAAACCACATTTATTTTACGATTTTGCTGAAATGTGGAACAATGAGTTGTGTTAGGCCCTTCGACATCTTTCTTCAATTTGGCCCAGATCGGTCCAGATTTGGATATAGCTGCCATATAGACCGATATCTCGATTTTAGGTCTTGCGCCCATAAAAGACGCATTTATTATTCGATTTTGCCAAAATTTGGGACAGTGAGTTGTGTTAGGCCTTTCGATATCCTTCTTCAATTTGGTTCAAATCGGTCCAGATTTGGATATAGCTGCTGTATGGACCGATGGACCCATCTCTCGATTTAAAGTTTTGGGCCCATAAAAGGCGCATTTATTGTCCGATGTCGCCGAAATTTGGGACAATGAGTTTTCTATATCCTTCTTCAATTTGGATTAGATCGGTCCAGATTTGGATATAGCTGCCTAATAGTCTGATCTCTCGATTTAAGGTTTTGAGTCCATAAAAGGCGCATTTATTTTCCGATTTCGGCCTTTCTATATCCTTCTTCAATTTGGATTTGATCGGTCCAGATTTGGATATAGCTGCCTAATAGTCCGATCTCTCGATTTAAGGTTTTGAGTCCATAAAAGGCGCATTTATTTTCCGATTTCGCCGAAATTTGGGACAGAGGTGTGTTAGGATTTTCGACATCCGTGTCATATATGGTTCAGATCGATTTATTTTTAGATATAGCTAATAAAAAGACCGATATTTCGTTATACACAATTGAACAATGACTTGTACTTATTAGTATTTGATCTAAATCGGAACATTTTTCGATATAGCTGCTGTAAGGTGGTTTACATATATATATATAAGTGGTGGGTATCAAAAGCCTTTTAACGCCTTTTTACTTGTTTAACTATGTTCTATTATTCGAGGGGAAGTCCACTTTCGATGCAAAATCAAATAAAGCTGATTTTGCTGTGTTTTGTGAAATTGCTAAACAAAACAAGAAACATAGGTTTATTTGTTTTAATCCGCCACACAAATTTCTTAGTTTATCAAATATATATTTTTTATATTTGCCTCCAGTAGTACGCGTTTCTATTTTTTGGTGCGACAACTTCTTCCTGATGCTGCATCATAAGTCAATCCAAGTCAGTAAAATAAAAGAAATACATAAAATCACTGCGACATTAAAATTTCATTAACAGTGCTTTTTCCAATTAGATACATCTTTAGTTGGAGGGCCTGTCGCATTAAGTTGTCTGCTTAATTCCATCCTCTTCCACCACAACCCTATTCAATTTAAAAAACCCTTTGCAATATCTTGATTATTTCGCATAAAATCAAGCAAAATGTAGTCTTTTTGTTGTTCTTGTGCTTTCCCCTGCAAAAATAATAAAGGAATTTGTGTTTTTATTTTTCTTTTGCTTAAAATGTGTTTCTTGGCGACAATGTAAGATTTTTGTTTTGTTTTATCATTGAGCACCAGCTGTGCTACAAACCTAAAATTTTCCGCACACTTTGTCAAAAATAATTTCTACCAAAATCATACATTCACTCGAACACATTTATTGTTGAACATTTGTATTACTATTTGAAACATAAATAGAAAATAGAACATACGAATTTTCTATTTTATAAAACTTTTTTAAGAAGTTTTTGTGAATGGAAAGAAAATCGATTTATCCAATTTACAATCCCAGTCGACCTACACTAATAAAAAGTATTTATGCAAAATTTCATACGCCTAGCTTTACTCCTTCGAAAGTTAGAGTGCTTTCGACAGACAGACGGACGAACGGACATGGCTAGATCGACTTAAAATGTCATGATGATCAAGAATATATATACTTTATGGCATCTGAAGCGCATATTTCGAGGTGTTACAAATAGAATGACGAAATTAGTATACCCCTATACTATGGTGGAGGGTATAATAAATATGCAACTTTTCGATTAAATCGTGCTTTAATTTCATAGATAATATACAAGTGATACCTAAATTAAGGAGCTCATATAAATCTATCAATCATAAAGCCTAGCGTATACTAGGAAAAAATTAAAAAAAAAAAAAACAAGTAAAAGCGTGCTAAGTTCGGCCGGGCCGAATCTTATATACCCTCCACCATGGATTGCATTTGTCGAGTTCTTTTCCAGGCATCTCTTCTTAGGCAAAACAGGATATAAGAATAGATTTGCTCTGCTATTAGAGCGATATCAAGATATGGTCCGGTTTGGACCACAATTAAATTATATGTTGGAGACCTGTGTAAAATGTCAGCCAATTCGAATAAGAATTGGATCAAGAAGTAAAATAGAGAGATCGATTTATATGGGAGCTATATCGGGCTATAGACCGATTCAGACCATAATAAACACGTATGTTGATGGTCATGAGAGAATCCGTCGTAAAAAAAATTCAGGCAAATCGGATAATAATTGCGACCTCTAGAGGCTCAAGAAGTCAAGATCCCAGATCGGTTTATATGACAGCTATATCAGGTTATGAACAGATTTGAACCTTATTTGACACAGTTGTTGAAATAAGAATAAAATACGTCATGCAAAATTTCAGCCAAATCGGATAGGATTGGCGCCCTCTAGAAGCTCAAGAAGTCAAGTCCCCAGATCTGTTTATATGACAGCTATATCAGGTTATGAACCGATTTGAACCATATTTGGCACAGTTGTTGGATATCATAACAAAATACTACGTGCCAAAGTTCATTCCAATTGGATAAGAATTGCGCCCTCTAGAGGCTCAAGAAGTCAAGACCCAAGATCGGTTTATATGACAGCTATATAAGGTTATGGGCCGATTTGAACCATACTCGGCACAGTTGTTGGATATCGTAACAAAACACGTCGTGCAAAATTTCATTCCAATCGGATAAGAATTGAGCACTCTAGAGGCTCAAGAAATCAAGACCCCAGATCGGTTTATATGGCAGCTATATCAGGTTATGCACGGATTTGAACTATACTAGGCACAGTTGTTGTATATCACAACAAAACACGTCGTGCGAAATTTCATTCCAATCGGATAAGAATTGCGCACTCTATAGGCTCAAGAAGTCAAGACCCAAGATCGGTTTATATGGCAGCTATATCAAAACATGGACCGATATGGCCCATTTACAATACCAACTGACCTACACTAATAAGAAGTATTTGTGCAAAATTTCAAGCGGCTAGCTTTACTCCTTCGGAAGTTAGCGTGCTTTCGACAGACAGACGGACGGACGGACGGACAGACGGACGGACATGGCTAGATCGACATAAAATTGCACGACGATCAAGAATATATATACTTTATGGGGTCTCACACGAATATTTCGAGTAGTTACAATCAGAATGACGAAATAAGTATACCCCCCATCTTATGGTGGAGGGTATAATTAAAAGTGAATTTTTGAGCACTATCCAGCCAACATAGAATTTTGAAAATCGGGCCGCAAATGAAGATATGACAGCCCAAAAAATTTTTTGAAATGCGGAGGTGGCCAATCTTGGGGCCCGTACCACCTAGGGTGTTGACATTTTTTGCACATATATGTACTTTATGGGTATAAAAATGAACCAAAACAATGATACCCATATACCTAAGTTTGAAGAACTTCTATAACAAAAACATGAATTAGTATATGGAGTGGGGTTTGTTTCCTATAGAAAACAATGCCACTTAAAGCTTTGTTCTTTTTTTTGGAACGATGCAATCTGTATTACTGTCTTTCGAATAATCTTTGTTCAATTGTCTTGAATATAGAACATTCATTATCATAATTTTAAAGTTGTTTTGTTTTCGCTGGAAGTTGTACTCCCCTAATTGTTTTTAAAATAAGTCAAACAAAGGAAAACAGTTAATTGAATTATTTGTGAGTGGGCGATTCTTATAAATTGACTACACAGAAGCCATAAAGAAGAATTACTTTTCGGTTATCTGCTTGTTTGGTATTTATGTATAATTAATATTATCTGCTAATTGTAATTACTTATGAAACATAGGCGGACAAAATATTTTGGAATTCAGAAAATATGCAGAATAGCATAGAAACATATGAGGAACAAATTATTTAAGATTCCTATATTGTATATAAATGTGAATAGTCGCATAAAAAAAAAAAATACTAATGAAACGTTAAAATTCACAAAAGTTATTATTGTACAATGAACCCACTTTAGAATTTTTTATTCAAAAACTTACTATAGCAGCTGAATAGCTTAAATGCAATTCTTTATGTCGCTTTAGCAACCCCATGTCATTTTAGTGCTCGGGCCGAAGAAAATTGTTTTTGCTTCGGTTTTATTACAATCTGTTTTAGACAACATCCAACCTTCATGTTTGATCATTTTTAAAACAAAAAACTGTAATTCAGTAAGTAATGAGGCCACCGTAGCGCAAAGGCTAGCATGTCCGCCTATGACGCTGAACGCCTGGGTTCAAATCATGGTGAGGTTAGGTTAGGTTTAAGTGGCAGTCTGCCATGAGGCTCACTTAGACTTTTTCGTCCATTGTGATACCACAGGAACAGAAGAAGGAAGATGCTTTCTAGTTCCTACCGTTGAACCATCCATATCGCTTTAAAAAGCCCAATAACTTGCGAATGTTCACATGCGCTTAATCAGACAGGTTCTTAAAGAAATGAAAACCTAATGTGGAACTCCTTCTAACTGCTAGTACGGGACACACACACAGAAGGTGTTCTATAGTCTCTTCTTCCTCGATGTCCCTACAGCATCTGCAAAAGTCGTTGCTGGCAACCTTCAGTCTGTCATCATGTTTTCCGATTGGACAGTGACCTGTCATGAAGGACACAATGATTGAGACGTCTGTTCTATCTAATGACACCAAAGCAGTAGACCTCTTCAAGTCTAGAGAAGGCCACATAGTTTTGGAATGCTCACAGCCCCCTCTTTGTGACCATCTATCATTCGTTGCCCTTCGGGCCTGGTCCTGAAAACTTAGCATACATGTCGCTAGAGGCATACCCACAGATTCCAGTGCCCCTGGAGTGTGTAAAGAAGTTCCTAGTCCCGCAAGCTCGTCTTTTTTAGAATTCCCTGCGATATCTCTGTGGACCGGCACCCAGAACAGGTGTATTTTGAACTGTTCAGCCATTTCGTTGAGAGATCTGCGACAGTCGAGGGCGGTTTTTGTGTTCAGGAATACGTTCTCCAGGGATTTAATGGCTGCCTGGCTGTCTGAGAAGATATTTATGCCAATCGTCGTCATAACATTATATCATAGCCATTCCACCACTTCTTTAATTTCAAGGATCTCCGCTGATACATAATGCAGTGTTCCGGTATCCTCTTCGATGTGACCAGTTCTAGATCTTTAGAGTACACCCCAAAGCCCACCTGGTCGTTTAGTTTACAACCATCCGTATAGAAGTCTATGTAACTTCTGTTACCATGGATATCGTAGTTCTAATCGCTTCTATCGAAAATAGTGGTACAGTAATTTTTATCAAAAAGCAGCTCAGGTAGGGTATAATCCACACTGCCTGGAACATCGGATATTGTATCAAGTATAACACAGTGACCGTGGCCGCCACATGACCAATGAGAAATCTCCCTTAACCTCACGGCAGTGGTCGCTACTGTCTAGCCGCTATTTGTCTAGCCACAAAGTCCAGAGGCATAAGATGTAGCATTAAATTAAATGCACCAGATGGTGTCGTCCTCAGTGCGGATGTGATGCACAAACAAGCCATCCCTTGGATCCGGTTAAGTGTTGAGCAGTAGGTGGATTTTTGAAGCGCCGTCTACGAGACCACAACACCATATAGCATAATAGGTCTGGCAACTGCAGTACATATCCAATGCATGAAATGCAGTCCAAATTCTCAACTTTTGCCAATGGCTCTCTTGCAAGTGTATAGGGCAAGAGTGGCCTTTCTTGCCCTTTCCAAAATGTTGGATCTGAAGTTCAATTTCCTGTCCAGCAAAACACCCAGGTACTTTGCGCTTTCTGTATATGGAAAATTGTCTCCTCCCAAGGAGACAGGTTCCACTGTAGGCAACTTGTATCTCCTGCTGAGTGCTGGGAAACTTTCCCCTAACCGCAATTGCGACTTCATCAGCATACGCCACCACTTTTACACATTTTTCTTCCAGAGACAATAATGTATTGTTAATGGCTATATTCCAAAGTAGAGGAGACAGTACACCTCCTAGAGGTGTTCGTCTGCTGACCCATCTTTTTAGATCCACAGATCCCAAGCCTGCCGTAATGCATAATGGTGAGACCGTCAGAAAAAAATTTTCAGCGGTGGTTTTCCCCTCCTAATGCTGGCAACATTTGTGAGGCATCGCACTGCGGCACGCCTTTCGACTCGTTCGGCTATAAAAATGAGGCCCCTTATCGTTGAGCCCAAACTTGTATCGGACTGCACCCATTGATATGTGAGAAGTTTGCCCCTGTTCCTTAGTGGAATGTTCATGGGCAAAACTTGCATTTCCAATTCAGTAAGAACAGAAACAGTGTCTCTTGTTCCAAACAACTTTGATACAAGAAGCACGTAATTTTTATACCCACCACCGAAGGATGGGGGTATATTCATTTTGTCATTCCGTTTGCAACACATCGAAATATCCATTTCCGTTTCTATAAAGTATATATATATTCCTGATCAGCGTAAAAATCTAAGATGATCTAGACATGTCCGTCCGTCTGTCCGTGTGTCTGTTGAAATCATGCTACAGTCTTTAAAAATAGAAATATTGAGCTGAAACTTTGCACAGATTCATTTTTTGTCCATAAGCAGGTTAAGTTCGGAGATGGGCTATATCGGACTACATCTTGATATAGCCCCCATATAGACCGATCCGCCGATTTAGGGTCTTAGGCCAATAAAAGCCACATTTATTATCCGATTTTGCTGAAATTTGGGACGGTGAGTTGTGTTAGGCCTTTCGACATCCTTCGTTAACTTGGTCCAGATTTGAATATAGCTGCCATGTAGACGGATCCTCCGATTTAGGGTCTTAGGCCCATAAAAGCCACATTTATTATCCGATTTTGCTGAAATTTGTGACAGTTAGTTATCTTAGACCCATCGACATCTTTCTTCAATTTGGCCCTGATCGGAACAGATTTGGATATAGCTGCCATATAGACCAATCCCTCGCATTTATTGTCCAATGTCGCCGAAATTTGGGACAGTGAGTGAAGTTAAGCCCCTCGACATACTTCTCCAATCAATATGGCACAGATCGGTCCAGATTTGGATATAGCTGCCATATAGACCGATCTCTCGGTTTTAGGTTTTGGGGCCATAGAAAGCTCATTTATTGTCCGATGTCGCTGAACTTTGGGACAGTGAGTTGTGTTGGGCCCTTCGACATCCTTCTTCAATTTCACTCAGATCGGTCCAGATTTGGATATAGCTGCCATATAGACCGATCTCTCAATTTAATGTTTTGGGCCCATAAAAGGCGAATTTATTGTCCGATGTTGCCGAAAATTGGGACAGAGAGTTAAGTTAAGCCCCTCTACATACTGCTGCAAATTGGTCTAGATCGATCAAGATTTGAATATTGCTGCCATATAGACCGATATCTCGATTTAAAGTCTTGGCCCCAAAAAAGGCGCATTTATAATCCGATTTAACTGAAATTTGACAAAGTGACTTATGTTTAATATTTTGTTATACACAATTGAACAATGACTTGTACTTATTAGTATTTGATCCAAATCAGAACATATTTCGATATAACTGCTATGGGACAAAAGATATGCAATTTTCACCGGATTTTGATAAAAGGTGGTTTATGTATGTACCCGAGGTGGTGGGTATCCAAAGTTCGGCCCGGCCGAACTTAACGCCTTTTTTACTTGTTTTATTTTAAAAATAAGAATGTTCTGTATTTCCATTAACTGGTGCAGTGACGGATTTCATTCTTGTTTTTATTAAGTTTGCATCACTAAGTAGTCTGATTGGCAATTTAATTACAAAATCATGAATTTGCACAAATACTCATTGGATCATTTGGAACAAATGACTTTAGAAAGTATGTCTTTTCACACCGCATAAATAGTTGAAGACGCCATCTAAGATTTGTGTTCTTCAATGACTGGCTTCTAGGGCTCGCCAAACCTTGTATTGTTTTTCAACAGATTTTTATAGAAATATAGTATTATTATTTTGCGAGTGTATACAGACTTAAAAATAAGTGAGTTTATTAATTGGTTAAAGAAGGTCAGAGACTACAATAATAATTACTGAACAAAGCTTTATAAAACCTTTAATAGGCCATTAATGGCTTGTGAATACGATTTTTGTTGCAAATGCATATAAGAAGTTTAACAAGTAAAAAGGCATTAGTTCGGCCGGGCCGAACTTTGGATACCCACCACCTCGGGTATATATGTGAACCTCCTTTCGTCACAATCCGGTGAAAATTAGATAACTTCTGCACCCAAATTCGGCACGGATATTGAGTGGTCTAACAAATATAAGTCACTGTTGAATTTTGTATATTAAATTTCATCAAAAGCGGGAAATAAATAAAGCTTTTATGAGCTTCTGACCTTTAATCAGCATATTGGTCTATATGACGGATATATCTAAATACAGCACATAAAGCTTATATGGGCTTCAGACACTTTATCGGCAGATCGGTGTATATAGCAGCTATATCTAAATATAAACCGATCTTAACCATATTTAGACCAGATAAAGTGAGGCCTTAGACTACTCACTGTTTAAAATTTCAGCGAAAATAAATCATTTATGGGCACTAGACCTCTCATCGGCAGATCGGTCTATATAGCAGCTATATCGATATGGTCCGATTTGTCCCGTTCAAGAACTTAACCAGCGTGCATCGAAAAGACGTATCTGTGCCAATTTTCCGCTCAATATCTCAATTTTTGAAGGCTGTACGGTGATTAAAACAGACGGACGGACAGACGGATAAACCGACAGACGGCACGGACACACGGACATCGTTAACTTGTTTTCGAATTTTACGACGATCCGAAATATATATACATTGTAGGGTCGGAAATTGATATTTCAATGTGTTGCAAACCGAACGACTACATGAATATTCCCCCTATCCTACAGAAGTGCGTATAAAAAGCCTTTAAAACTTTTTGGGAATGCGGCTGGAAATTGGCAACTTTGCCTTGAGTCGTGTTTACTTGTATTTTTGATTATAATTCCACTGCCATTAAATTTTTATAACCTGCACATAGGATCGGAGTAATAGTGATTTGAGATCCAATAAAGTTTATATATTAGGGCGATGACTTTTTGATTTTTTTTAAATTCTTTTGTTGCACGAATGAATGATCTGTTGACCATTCATGACGAAAATAACGTTGATTCCATTTAAATTTTAACAAACAAGCCACTTTGAATAATACTTTTAAATAATAGGTTAATTATATTCTTTTAAAATCATACAAATCCAAAACGAAAAAATGTTTCAAGTCCCAAAACTTTCACGAAAAGCCACATAACCTATGAACAAAATCTGATATTGTTCGTAAAAATCGGTTCACATACTTAATTTTTATTGTCAATTTATTGATAGCACTTCATTTTGAATCATCTTATGCAGAATTGCCTTTGGATTTTTATACCCTCCACCATAAGATGGGGGGTAATTTCGTCATTCTGATTGTAACTACTCGAAATATTCGTCTGAGACCCCATAAAGTATATATATTCTTGATCGTCGTGAAATTTTATGTCGATCTAGCCATGTCCGTCTGTCTGTCCGTCCGTCTGTCTGTCGAAGCACGCTAACTTCCAAAGGAGTAAAGCTAGCCGCTTGAAATTTTGCACATACTTCTTATTAGTGTAGGTCGGTTGGTATTGTAAATGGGCCACATCGGTCCATGTTTTGATATAGCTGCCATATAAACCGATCTTGGGTCTTGACTTCTGGAGCCTCTAGAGTGCGCAATTCTTATCCGATTGGAATGAAAACCGATCTGGGGTCTTGACTTCTTGAGCCTCTAGAGTGCGCAATTCTTAACCGATTGGAATGAAATTTTGCACGACGTGTTTTGTTACGATGTCCAACAACTGTGCCAAGTATGGTACAAATCGGTCCATAACCTTATATAGCTGTCATATAAACCGATCTTGGGTCTTGACTTCTTGAGCCTCTAGAGGGCGCAATTCTTATCCAATTTGAATTAATTTTGGCACGTAGTATTTTGTTATGATATCCAACAACTGTGTCAAATATGGTTCAAATCGGTTCATAACCTGATATAGCTGTCATATAAACAGATCTGGGGACTTGACTTCTTGAGCTTCTAGAGGGCGCCAATCCTATCCGATTTGGCTGAAATTTTGCATGACGTATTTTATTCTTATTTCAACAACTGTGTCAAATAAGGTTCAAATCTGTTCATAACCTGATATAGCTGTCATATAAACCGATCTGGGATCTTGACTTCTTGAGCCTCTAGAGGTCGCAATTATTATCCGATTTGCCTGAATTTTTTTTACGACGGATTCTCTCATGACCATCAACATACGTGTTTATTATGGTCTGAATCGGTCTATAGCCCGATATAGCTCCCATATAAATCGATCTCTCTATTTTACTTCTTGATCCAATTCTTATTCGAATTGGCTGACATTTTACACAGGTCTCCAACATATAATTTAATTGTGGTCCAAACCGGACCATATCTTGATATCGCTCTAATAGCAGAGCAAATCTTTCCTTATATCCTTTTTTTTTTGCCTAAGAAGAGATGCCGGGAAAAGAACTCGACAAATGCGATCCATGGTGGAGGGTATATAATTTTCGGCCCGGCCGAACTTAGCACGCTTTTACTTGTATCCACTCCGTTTACATTCAATTTAAGGAGGAAAATGAAAGTGCATTTGTTATTGATGTGCGTTTTCCGTTGGCTACCTGTTGGGAATGCTGTTGTTACAGATACCACAGTTGTGAGGAGTCATAAATTTGGAAGTTTTGAAAAAGTTGCAACTTATGCGCCCAATTCATAGATACCTCTTAGTAAAATATTGAAAAATACGTAATAAAAATTGTGTCATTCAACAAGTTCAGACAAGGCATTTCCCATTCAAGTAATTGAATACAATGCAACATGTCATTCAAAAAGAGCCTTGGACAAAGAACCTAGCCCAGTTTCAAGCACCATCAAAAAGTTGGAACGTGGCAGTTGGTGATGGACCAGTAAGTAAACGGACCCGCATGAATCTGAAAACCCACGCCATTGGACGCTTCATTTCTTAACACCACTACCAAAGAGCGGTCTATAAGATGCTATAGAGCAAAAGTCCCATTGAACTTCCCGCATATATGTATCTGATCAAGCCATTTGTGCAAAACTAACAAAACTTCAGAAAAACAACGAGCTCTACACTAAAAAACAAATCTTTGATTTATTGGAGAAATTGTTTGACATAACCAGGGTAAAAGGTGAATGGAAATTCAAAAAAGGTGAAAACTTCTACAAACTTCAAGTTAAGAGCAAAGGTGGCGTTGGCTATTCCAGCGGCAAACCTGTTGGTGCTAAATAAAAACTTGAAACATCCACCCATTCAAGTGATACAGAAAGCGACTGTTTCCACACTATCCAACTCAGCGATACTAGATTGTTCCGAAAGTAGCACGGACACATTCGAAAATAGCACAGATAGTCCTTGCGAGGATTACAAGGAAACATCAACGAGAAAACACATTCGACAACAGTACAGATAGTCCTGGGAGGATTACAATGCAACTCAAAGTTGTCGTTCAACGGAGCAGCAACTGTCTGCCACCAGCCTTTTATCTGAGGGCGTCTAAATCCCAACCCCAAGCAGGTCAAAATTCCACAAGGCTATATACAAGGAAGTTGCTCGGGTGAAGAAGTAGTCACGCTTTATCTGGAAAACGACATTCACTTTGAGCACATTGATATCATAACGTGGTCCTCAATAATGAATCCGAATAAATTAAGTTGACTGCGCCACAATAAAAGGATGTGAAAGCACAAACATTCACAGAAGGACTCCAGAATGTGTTATATGAGTTCAACATGCGTGGATTAATTGTGATGATTGTTGCCGACACAACAAGCGCGCTTACCTGCAAAAAGACAGGCGTTTTAGTTCAACTGCAGCAAATGTTCGAAGAGAAGGGTAGCATCATGTGCTGGAACGCGTTCTTAACGTTGTCATGGACGATGAGCTCTATGGATCGACTACATCACCAAACATCGTGTACTTCTTTGCGCAGGAATTGATGTGCAATTATGATTAAAAGCAGCCTTCAGAAATGGTAAATGGTTTATGAATTAAAGCAGCCTTCCGAAATTGTAAGACTCAGATTGAGCAAATAGGTGGCTGGAGAGACGGCATGAAGTTTCTTTTCCACCTCACTCATGTCTTCCGTCACTTCACTGAAAGGAGTGAAATTCCTTTTGTAAAGTTTAACCAAATCTCAAATATCTGAAATACACGCTGGAACTCGAGCCATTTTGGATTTTCTTGTGTTTATTCTGATGTCTGAAACGCGGAACAGGTTGCGTAAAATCTGTTCATTCATTTCTTATTCATGGGCTAAACATTGGTTCAATAGTCATTTGTTTTACGCTGAAGATTTTGAAGAAATATCTGTAGCTCTAAATTACTACTCATAAGCTCTCAAATGCTTGAAGACACACTGGAAAAAAAGATGAATCTCCAATCAATATTGCCCGGAACAACCAGTGCTGTGAGCGTGCGATCAAATTTGTGCGAGACTTATATAACTCTGCAACAAGGACAACCTTCCACTTAGATTCATCCTCTCCAATGACAACATGGATATATAACTTCCTTGAGTGTTTAATGATGTTGAATATATGTCGTTCTAAATCTTGTTTTCAATTATATAACTGCTTACAGTGACTTTAAAAACATTGCGTAAGGTTTCTTTTTATTGAATTACCTTAACTGTAAGATTTTATCTTATTTTAAATAAATGCTCATCAAACTACGATACAGGGATATGAGGTTGTAAAATAGCCATCACCCTAATATATATTCTCGATCGTCATACCATTCTAAGTCGATTTAGCCATATGCGTCTAGCAAATATGATCCATAACCTGATATAGCTCCCATGTAAATCGACCTCTCATTTTGGCTTCTTGCGCCTCTAGAGGGCTCAATTATTATTAAATTCTTGTATGACTTCCAACATCCATGGTGTGTATTTTCAAAATCGGCCTACAATCTGATATAGGTTAGGTTAGGTTGGAAAGAGGGCGCGGACATTAATCCGCCCCATACACGCCATACACATGCTACCACATGCCACACCGATTTTGCATAAGCGAGCAAGTCCTATGTGTCCCGTTATGACCCTGATATAACTCCCATATAAACTGACATCCTTCTACGGGTCAAGAAGTTTCAATATTTCGCTGGTTTGGCAGAAATTTGGTATGTAATGTACAACTATGGTTTTCACTTAAGTTCATTTGTGTATAATTGTAACAGAATCCATGGTGGTTTGTTCCCAAGATTCGGTCCGGACAAACTTAGCACATTTCTAAAATTTAATAGCTGTGTATATAGATAAGACATGAAAACAATTTCTTGGATTAAACTTAAGCCCTTTTCTGTAATACTCTTTTGAACTTATATTACAACTTTTCTGTAGAAGTTCATAGAAATCCGTCTGTAGAAGTTCGTAGAAATTTTTGTACAAAGAACATTTTCTGCCAAATGTCTTTTGTTGCAAAAATTATTTACCATGGTTCCCAGAGCTACAGATAGTTACAATTTCGAGGGTTAATTCTTATTCTAACTACGTTACTGCCAGTATACGTAACTGCTATTTATGAAAAGGTATGTAGACATATCTGTGCCACTGTATGCATGTATGTATCAACCAGTTTTTAATTTTTGAGCATTTGCCAGTGTATCAGATTTTCTCAAAATTTTGATGTAGCTCCCATATATATAGTTTCATCCGATTTTGACTAATAATTTGATCATTTATCAATCGATCTTAACAAAATTTGGCATTAAGGATTCTCAAACCATAATAAACCATTGCAGAAAGTGATAAATGTTTTTCATAGTATATGAAGCTCTAGAATCGATAAATGTCTAAAATTTTATTAAAAATTTTACGAGGTGTTATATAAGGATGTGTCAATGTTAAAAAGTTCGTGAAATTAAAAAAAAAATAAGGACAACAACTGTTTTTTCTTTTTATATATTCCACCATCATATTTGATTTTTTTAGTGCGTTTTCGATAAAAGCTTGAAAATATTAACGACTGTCAACAAGAAGATGAGTATCATATCAATTTTACATTTGGAATCGCGAACCATTTATTGTGAATGTTGCTGTGCAAACTGAAAATATACGAAGGTATTTTCAAAAGTTCTGGCTACCACCACCAAGAGAAGCATCCAATCTCAAAGCTAAGATATTTCAGTGAGATGCGCCTTTAAGGGGTTACTTGAAGTAGTTATTGCAGTGGTTAGTTACACTATACGTTCAAAAGAGCACGATTAATCCATAAAAAAACATGCTATCTTTTAGACAATACAATTGTGAGCTCATATAAGTTTCACCTATTGGTGTAAACGACCGTTGGGGGTTTTTGGAGAGAACCATTCTCCCATAGTCAAATTTCAACTCAAAGGCATTCAGCGGAACGATACCACTCAGTAGATAAGTTTTACATAGCCAGGGAATAACCACCGCCGAAAATTTTTGTTTTATGTTTTCGCCACGGTTCGTAACTTGTGATTCATCACAATAGGCATGATTCTCTGTGGCATTTGATAAATCTCGGATAATGCAAAATATATGGCCTATTTGTCTTTGTTCAAGTTGCCAAAAAATTAGGCCTGAAACTCCAAGCCCTTGGGTTGTTGCTTTACTGTCGCAATATCATCAAACTAACTTCCAATCTTCTACCTCCCAGGTTAACGGTTCTTGCACTGTGTGCTCATATTGAAACTTTTTAACCTTGTGCGTATGAGTGAAACGCTTGAAAAGTAAAGTTAATCATACGCAGGGCTGCACATTTGTTTATTTATGTTGCCTTAATTCATTCAGTAAGCGAAATAAAACTCGTTCTCTTTTTCCATTTTTATATATTTATTTTTAATATTTGACCTCTTTTTACCAAACATTCAACAAATTTTGTCTTCTGTAATAACTGTCTTCCATAACCATAAGTGAACGTCGTTATTTTGGTGTAGGTGCCTATGAAATAATAGCAGCTGATTTCAAGTACAACATTCTCCACCGTAGACTTGGAACGGTGTGGGAAATGCAACATTTTTCTACTCTCTGTAGGCAATACCATTACAAAACGAAGACTACACCCAGTGGTGGGGTTACATTTTTTGGACAAACGAACATAAAATTTCGATTTCATTGCGACATGTCGAAAAAATGCTACACTTTTTTGCTCAATCGAAATCACTATTAGTTTGATATCAAAACTAACTGATACAGTTAATCCATCACTAAAATGGGGTTGTGAGGACGAAAGTAACAATACTCCTATAAAACCCCCTCGTTATTGAGAACGAAATTCCTCGCATGCCTGCAATCGATACACATGTAACAGCAATGAATGTTTTCTCCCTCGAGTACAGCGCATAAAAGGTAAAATTACTTTCCTTTGATCCTCGTCAATGAAATGCCATCAAATTGATGACACAGGTGCTGTCAGTATAACGAATGTTTGAAGATTTTTCGCGTTAAAATGTTTAATAACTAAGCACGAGAAAAGGGTGCTTGCTTGCACGTATTATGTATAATAAGGGTTTCATTTCATTGGTGTAGATAGAGGATCCTTGGGGGGGAGGGGGGCTTAGCCACCCCCAGAGCATCTGTAGACTCCCACTTTCAGAATGTGCTCCAATGTATATTGATAAATTAATAGCTCTACTACACAATATGTGAACAGTACACAGAAAAAAAATTGGTATCAATCACGGACTTAATTGATCCAATTAATTTTTTAATTAAAATTGCTTCAATCACAAAAATTATTAAATCAATCACAGTTGATGAAAAAATTTAATTTTTTATTTAAAAACAAGTAAAAGCTTGCTAAGTTCGGCCGGGCCGAATCTGGATCGCATTTGTCAAGTTCTTTTAATAACTTCTTCAAATATATATGAGCTAAATTATGTTATTGATCGATATAGATTGTACTTGTCCTGCCGTACAAGTCATATAAAAATATCACCTCCAAAATTTCAGGCAAATCGAGTAATAATTCAAGAGGCTCAGAAGACAAATTGGGAGATCGGTTTATAAACCAGCTATGTCAGGTTATGAACCAATTGAAACCATTTTTGCCAAAAT
Organism: Stomoxys calcitrans; assembly: GCF_963082655.1. NCBI lineage: Eukaryota > Metazoa > Arthropoda > Insecta > Diptera > Muscidae > Stomoxys > Stomoxys calcitrans. Next base: position 66,548,371 of record NC_081555.1, read on the forward strand.
TTTGCAAAATTTCAGCCAAATTCGATAAGAATTGCTCCGTCTAGGACTCAATAAGTCAAATCAATTGATCGACTTATATTGCGGCTTTATCAGGCTATAGACTGATTTAGACCATACTCGACACAGTTGTTGAAAGTCATAACAGAAAATCACATGCAAAATTTCAGCGAAATACGACAACGGTTTATGTGGAAGCTATAGCAGGTTACAGACCGATTTAGACGGTACTATCAAAATTGATGATGAAGGCATTGCAGAATACCACGTGCAAAATTTCACCCAAATCGGACAAAAATTGTGGCTTCCAGGGGCTCAAGAAATCAAATCGAGAGTTCGGTTTATATAGGAAGTATTTATAAAACTGAACCCATATAGCCTTTTCGCAATCCCCAGAGACCTACATCAATATTAAGTATCTGTACCAAATTTGAAGTGACTAGCTTTAGGCGTTCGACCGCTATCGTGATTTCGGCCAAATCGGATAATAATTACGACCTCTAGATGCTAAAGAGTCAAGATCCCAGATCGGTTTATATCGCAGCTATATTAGCTTATGAACCGATTTGAATCAAACTTAGCACAGTTGTTGGAAGTCATAACAAAACACTTCATGCAAAATTTCAGCTAAATCGGATAAGAATTGCGCCCTCTAGTACCTCTAGTACCTCAAGAAGTCAAGATCCAAGATCGGTTTATAGGGCAGCTATATCAAAACATGGACTGATATAGCCCATTTACAGTCCCAACCGTCCTATACTAATAAGAAGTATTCGCGCAAAATTTCAAGCGACTAGCTTTACTCTCTCGACAGATGGACAGACGGACGGACATGGCTAGATCGACTTAAAATGTCATGACGATCAAGAATATATATACTTTATGGGGTCTCTGAGGAATATTTGGAGGAGTTACAAACAGAATGGCGAAATTAGAACACCCCCATCCTATGGTGGTGGGCTTACAAAAAATATTTACTCATTGCCAGTAAAATTTTCTTTGAAATTTTGTATGGATTCTTGGTGGAGATATACTTGTACGCTGTCAAATACTACTTCGCGCAATAAATTTCAAATTTGTTCTATATTGATTGCTTGAAGTTAGAAAAACCAAATATTGCAGACATTTTGGTATCGACATGGTAGCACTAAAATATTTAGTGGACACCACAACAAAGAACATAAAAAGCATATATTTTGTTATCCTCGAGTTTATAGCCATCCTTACATGATTTGAAAAATGGTTTACCTTTGAAAACAAAAAGATTTTATTTTTTTATGTAAAATCTCCGCAGCCGAAAAAGTGCATTTGAAAGCGCCAACGCCATAAATTTAAGTCAGCGGCCAATTGCCATATTTTTTTCGTACATTTCAAAACGGAAAATTTTCTTCGGCTGCGTTTTCAAATTAAAAAAAAAATATATCTTTTATTGGAAATCGCCGTTGGTAAAATATATTTCCAGAAAAAATTGCATAATTTTTTACAAATTGCCATTTTTCACAAAATATGCCCTTTACAAGCGATGATGAAACGATACGAATGAAATCAAAACTAGCTCATATTCATTATATACCAGTGAGGAAAGGCAAAAGTCGAGCGTTGCCGACTTTATAATACCCTATACCACCGACTCTACCTACTACTATTAAGCAAATGGAGGAGCAATGAAATTTTATAACGATCCCCATAAAATACGGCCATTATTGCCATAAAAGTGAACATCTGATAAAGGATATATATGGAAGCTGTATTTAAATCTAGACTAATTAAAAAAAATAAGGAACTTCAAAATTTTGTTTAGATCGCACTAAAGTTGTGGCCGTTACAACATAATGAGCCATATTATATCAAATATATGGGAGCTACATCTAATAATGGACCGATTTAATAGAAATTTCTTGGGCAAGTTGAGACGCCAAATCAAACACTTCGTGTAAAATTTTGTTAAGAAGGGAACAAAACTGTGGTTGTTACAGCCATAATAGGCCATATCGGATTAAAGATATATGTGGGTGCTTAGATATAGCTTAGATACTTGTCCGATTTTGATGAGATTTTGCGGACAAGCGGAAACGTCAAATCAAACTCCTCACGTAAAATTTTGTCAAGATCGGATCCAAACTGTGGCTGCTACAGCCATAATAGCTCTCATCGGATGAAAAATATATACGGAACCTATATTTAAATCTGGACCTATTTATTTCCAAAATCAATTGCGTTCATCTTTGAGCCAACAAAATTGAGTATGCAAAAATTGGTGGTAACTTGAAAGTTGCTAACGGAAAGTTGAAGTTGTTACGTTTTTGCTTCATCATAAAAAGTGACCTTTGCACAAATAAAAATTCCTCTTCAACTTTGTTCCACACTGAATTAAAAAGAGTTGTGTCAAAAAAATTTTATATAAATTTGGAAAATGAACGAATTTAGAAGTTTGCCTGATAAGTTTTAATACCTAAGAAAGGTAACCGATTTGTGTAGGCCAAATATTTTGTATTGTATGCTGATGGCGTCAAAATTTTCCAATCGCTCTGTGTTCCTTCTGATCAGGATTGGTTACAACTCTATCCTAATAACTTTTGTTTGTGGTGTAATGTAAATTTAATGGAACTAAATATCTCGAAATGTAAATTAATGTCTTTCTATAGAATGCAACACTTGTCAAAAAGTTATTAACGGTCGTGAAATTGACATAAAAAAACTTTTCAAGATCTTGGCATCCTTTTAGGTTGTATATTTAATTTTAGACAACATATTTCTATGATGGTGTAAATAATTTTATGATCCTTCAGTTACTAAGAACTTATATATCTCTCTTGTCCGAAGTACACTTGAATATGGATCCGTTATTTGGGATCGGGTTTACACTATCCACAGAAATAAAATTGAGTCAGTACAGAAACCATTTCTACTATTTTACCCTCGTAATCGTGGTTGGAATTATCAAACACTTCCTTCCTATACGTTTGGATTTAATTTAATAAAGCTCCCTACTTTCAGTAGCCGCAGGAAAATGTCGAACATCACTTTCATCTCAAATGTTTTACACGGGAATTTGAAGTCCGAATTTTTGTAGAGCCGGCTTAATATTAACGTTCCTTCAAGACCAACGAGAAATTTTCAACTGCTTAATATTCAATATCATGAAATCGATTTTGCAAATAATGATGTTGGGTGGCATTCCTTTATAGACTAATAGTACCCAAGTAGCTACAGACCAAGGCCTCCGGTGGGTATCGAACCTACAACCCTCACTGACAATCTCAGAACGCTACCAACTAGGCTACCCAGGCGCCTTACAAATATATATATATATATATATATATATATATTTATATCTAAATATGAACTTATATATATTTTAAATTATACTTTCTGTTTCTAAGTTGACCTCACCTTTGTCTGAGTTGACACAGGGATACCGAATAGGTCATAAGCAACTTCTTTTCTACCCTTCAACTTATAATCACCTCGAAAATGATTTCCAGCGGTAATCGAAAAAGTGGGCGTAAAAACAAATAAATAAAAATACATTTTTTTTAAAACCAGTAAGGAAAGGCAAACGTTGGGCGGGGCCGACTATATAATACCCTACACCACCTAGTATACGTACTGCTTTTAATATATAAAACTTATCTCCAAAATATACCTTTTGAAATATTGACATATCGGATAAAAAATATATATGGGAGCAGAGTATGTCTAAATCAAAACCAAATTTAATGAAATTTTGCACACGTATTGGGACGTCAAATAAAACACCCCATGCCAAATTTTGTAAAGATCGGACCAAAATTGTGGCTACTACAGCTGTAAACCGTCATATCGGATGAAAGATATATATGGGAGCTATATCTAAATCTGGACCGATTTCCATGAAATTATCCACACATATTATGACGTCAAATAAAATACCTAGCGCAAAGTCTGTTAAAGATCGGATCAAAATTGTGGCTTCTACAGCCTAAAAAGTTCATATCGGATTAATTATATTATATACGGGAGCTATATCTAAATCTAGACCGATTTTCATAAAATTTTGCACACATATGTAGACCTCAAATAAAACACCCAATGCTACATTTTGCGAAGATCGGACCAAAATTGTGGCTTCTACAGCCTTAAAAAGCAATATCGGATGAAAGATATATATGGGAGCTATACCTAAATCTGAACCGATTTTTTTCAAAATGAACAGCGTTTGTTCTTGGACTAAAAAAGCGGCATGTGCAAAATTTCAAGGTAATCGAACAATAAATGCGACCTGTACCTTGATCACAAGAATACATGGACAGACAGACATACGGACATAGCTAAATCGAATCAGGAAGTGATTCTGAGTCCATCGGTACACTTTTAATGGGTCAAGATCTTCTCCTTCCTAGCGTTGCAAACAAATACACAAACTTATAATACCATGCACCACAGTGGTGGTGCAGGGTATAAATACTCTAAGCCCATTAGAGTTTAATTAAACATAAGGGCCTCAAGCCGAACAAAGATTTTTTTTATGTTCTAAGATAATTAAACAACAACAACCTTTACCTTGAAAAAAGTAAATCACATAAGACCTTGATTTCTACCATAATCATGGCATACAGTATAATGAATGCTCCTCATACTATTGCTGTTTTATTGTAATACGGATGATTTATTAAAATTTCTCTTGCCATGGGACAATCAACTTACGAATCATAGCAAAATATTTGTCATACATTCATTAAATTTCTTTTTACTACGTATAAAATATTTTCATAATAAATTTGGCATCTATTTGCATATGAAGGATGACCAGAACTGCAGCCGCGTTTTTGGGTATGCATTTTGCAGCGGTCACATACCTTTTTACTAAGTTGGTATAAAGTCCCATGGAAACTGAATATAGCCATTCACTCGCCGCATAGGTCATTCGTCAAATGTCCTGTCCAACCATATTTACTAAAATGAAAGCAAGTGTAATTATTTCACCCATGAACATTGGCGTAGCTAGACATTTTTCCTTAGGGGTGCTACAGCCCGACCAAACAAAAAAAAAAAAAAAGTAATAATAATAACTTCGAATAAATGCCACCTCGTGTATATATTAAAGCAAGCAAAATCGTGCTAAGTTTGACCGGCCCGAATCTTATATACCCTCCACGATGAATCGCATTTGTTAAGTTCTTTGCCCGGTATCTCTATATAGGCAAACAAATGATAATGGTTAAGAATTGCTATTTGAGCTATATCAGGCTATGAACCGATTCGGGCCATACTTGGCTTGATGTTGGAGGCCATAGTAGATGCCAATATCAATGAAATCGGATAAGAATTACGTCCTCTAAAGGCTCAAGAATTAAAATCGTGAGATCTTTTTATATGGGAGCTATATCAAGTTATGGACCAATTCAGACCGTATTTGGTCATTGAATAAAAATGGGGGAAACGTCCAGCTTGTAAGGGGGCTGCTCCAATGAATTGATAGTATGTGGATGTTTTGGAAGTTATCCAAGTTATCCCATCAACAGGTTGTGGAGTTTATTTGTGGGTCACAGACTCACAGTTCTCAGTGAAATAAAATGGGGGGGAAGTAAAACAAATTGGTTAGGCTGATTTTACCAAATTTATTGCTGACTCGAATGCTGCTGCTGACGAAGAGACTGAGCTTTGAATTTTAAGCCTGCGAATAAGCCTACGAGTATCGGCAATTGTGTCTTTAGTACATTTTCATGATATTTAAATTTCGTTACATTCAGTGCCTTTACAACCTTTATAAAATTCATATGTGATTTTAGACTACGAATTCATGACTAAACTAGTACTTCATAAGCATTTATGTGAAAACAAAATTCAGTATAAACTTTGGGTTTATACAGTCATAGAAAGGTCATAGAAAAGTCTCTGTGCAAAATTTCACCCAAACCCGATAAGAGATACGCCTTCTAGAAGGTCAAAAAGTATTAACGGAAGATCGGTTTATATGGGAGTTATATCAGGTTTAAGGCCGACTCGGACCATACTTTGAACGTATGTATAAGGTCGTAGAAAAAGTCGCTATTCGAAATTTCAGCGAAATCGGTTAAAAATTAGTCTCTCCAAAGGCTCAAGACGTAAATTCGCGAGATCGATTTATATGGGAGCTATACCAGGTTATTAACTGATTTGAACCATATTTGGCACGTTGTTGAAGTTCATAGCAAAAGACATTGTGCATAATTTCAGCCAATCGGATTAGAAGTGCGTCCTCTAGACGATTAAGAAATAAAATCCGGAGACCAGTTTATATGGGAGCTATATCAGGTTATGGACCGATTCAGGCCATATTTAACTCGTTTCAATCAAATCGGGCTGTATATATGCTTTCTAGAGGCTCAAGAACTCATGAAGTCAAATAGGGAGATCGGTTTATATGCCGACTAAAAGGAAGTATTTGTGCAAAAAAAGGCCCTTACTTTACTCCTTTGAATGTTAGCGTGCTTTCCAATTATTTTGAGGTGTTGTAAACGGATTGACGAAATTAGTGTACCCCCATCCTATGGTGGAGGGTGTAAAAATTCGTTGAAAAGTGGTACTGGATGAGCATGAGAGGACGGGCGGCACCGGCTTAAATACTCAGTGTCTGTGATACTCAATATATCAAGGCGAGTTATTGGCGCCTTTAAATGACCAATGGCCAAAATGTTGAACGGGTCTACAAAAACAACATCCGGTAAAAAATGCACCATGACTTGCATTCGGGGAGGAAATGTAGGGATTTAACTTAGCTCACTGTACTTAATTACAGCAAAATCGGGTAATCATTAAGTTATTTATGAGTGAAAGACCTTTTTCAGGGAGATACGTCATACACATAGTCCGTGTTCGGTTAATTGAAGTTTTACTCTATAACATAAATGTTTTTTTAATATAACGTTTTTCTAACATAACGTTTTTTAATATTGATTGGATGGATTGCATATATATATATATATATATATATATATATATATATATATATATATATATATATATATATATATATATATATATATATATATATATATATATATATATATATATATATATATATATATATATATATATATATATATATATATATATATTTTTTTTTTTTTTTTTTTTTTTTTTTAATATTGATTGGATGGAATGCATTTATATATATATATATATATATATATATATATATATATATCGAAAGCACGCTAACTTTCGAAGGAGTAAAGCTAGCCGCTTCAAATTTTGTCCAAATATTTGTTATTAGTTTAGGTCAGTCGAGATTGTAAATGGGTCATATCGGTCCATGTTTTGATATAGCTGCCATATAAACCGATCTTAGTTCTTGACTTCTTGAGTCTCTAGAGGACGCAATTCTTATCCGATTGGAATGAAGTTTTACTCGACGAGTTTCGCTATGACTTCCAACAACTGTGCTAAGTTTCGTTTAAATCGGCCAATAACCTGATATAGCTGTCATATAAACCGATGTTGAATCTTGACTTCATGAGCCATTAGACGGCGCAATTCTAATCCGATTTGGCTGAAATTATGCATGACGTATTTTATTATGACTTTCAACAACTGTGCCAAATAAGTTTTAAATCGGTTCATAACCTGATATAGCTGCCATATAATCCGATCTGGGATCTTGACTTCTTGAGCCTGTAGAGGTCGCAATTATTATCCGATTTGCCTGAAATTTCGTACGACGGATCCTTTCATGATCATCAACGTACGTGTTTATTATGATCTGAATCGGTCTATAGCCTGATACAGCTCCCATAAAAATCGATCTCTCTATTTTACTTCTTGAGCCCCCAAAGGGCGCAATTCTTATTCGAATTAGCTGACATTTTACACAGGTCTCCAATATAAAATTTTAATTGTGGTCCGAACCGGACCATATCTTGATATCGCTTTTGTAGCAGAGCAAATCTTTTCTTTTATCCTTTATATACCCTCCACCATAAGATGGGGGGTATACTAATTTCGTCATTCTGATTGTAACTACTCGAAATATTCGTGTGAGACCCCATAAAGTATATATATTCTTGATCATCGTGAAACTTTATGTCGATCTAGCCATGTCCGTCCGTCTGTCCGTCCGTCCGTCCGTCTGTCCGTCCGTCCGTCCGTCTGTCTGTCGAAAGCACGCTAACTTCCGAAGGAGTAAAGCTAGCCGCTTGAAATTTTGCACAAATACTTCTTATTAGTGTAGGTCGGTTGCTATTGTAAATGGGCCATATCGGTCCATGTTTTGATATAGCTGCCATATAAACCGATCTTGGGTCTTGACTTCTTGAGCCTATATAGAGCGCAATTCTTATCCGATTGGAATGAAATTTCGCACGACGTGTTTTGTTGTGATATACAACAACTGTGCCTAGTATGGTTCAAATCGGTTCATAACCTGATATAGCTGCCATATAAACCGATCTGGGGTCTTGACTTCTTGACCCTCTAGAGGGCGCAATTCTTATCCAATTTGAATGAATTTTGGCACGTAGTATTTTGTTATGATATCCAACAACTGTGCCAAATATGGTTTAAATCGGTTCATAACCTGATATAGCTGTCATATGAACAGATCTGGGGACTTGACTTCTTGAGCTTCTAGAGAGCGCAATTATATCCGATTTGGCTGAAATTACGCAAGACGTTTTTTATTGTTACTTTCAACAACTATGTCAAATAAAGTACAAGTCGGTTCATAACCTGATATAACTGCCATATAAACCGATCTGGGATCTTGACTTCTTGAGCCTCTAGAGGTCGCAATTATTATCCCATTTGCCTGAAATTTTGTACGACGGATTCTCTCATGACCATTAACATATGTGTTTATTATGGTCTGAATCGGTTTATAGGCCGATGCAGCTCCCATATAAATCGATCTCTCTATTTTACTTCTTGAGCCCCCAAAGGGCGCAAATCTTATTCGAATTGGATGACATTTTACTCCAACATATAATTTAATTGTGGTCCAAAGCGGACCATATCTTGATATCACTCTAATAGCAGAGTAAATCTTTCCTTATATCCTTTTTTTTTTTGCCTAAGAAGAGATGCCGGGAAAAGAACTCGACAAATGCGATCCATGGTGGAGGGTATATAAGATTCGGCCCGGCCGAACTTAGCACGCTTTTACTTGTTTTGCTTAAGAAGAGATGCCGGAAAAAAACTCGACAAACGCGATTCATGGTGGAGGGTATATAATATTCGGCCCGGCCGAACTTGGCACGCTTTTACTTGTTTTTTTTTTCAATTTTTGCCAGCTCTTCTTTTTGTCTGTAGGTTTTTTCCCCCCCGAAATGTTTGGTCAAAAAATCTTCTTTCTAATGACAATATTATGTGTGCCATCATAAGAATGTATTAATTACGCCTATGGAAAAGAAAACTCCACTAAATAATGAAGCTTCCCAATTCGTCATGCTCTCTATTGTTTCGTAAACAAAGTACGCGAAAAACTTTGTTAAACAAATTAAGTTTTCCTCAGCAGTTTATTTTTAGAATCGGAAGGTTTAAAATACAGTGGAATACTGCACCCCCTAGCTACGCCAATGCGAATGAAACAACATTGTTTCATTTATGTTAGGTAGCCAAAGGCAAACTCATTTAAAATGTGGAATTTATTTTGCAAAAAGTTTGTTCAGTTTGAATAACTTTGCACATAAAAATATATATGGGAATTTCATTTCCAGGCCACCCACAGCGTAGCAATTAAAAATATGAGAGAAAAAACGCGGTGTATTAATTTTCTTTAATTCCAATACGTTCGCAATTACATATTGCTGTCAGTCATTTGTAAACAGATTAACGAATGTAATTAAAGCATACAAATGGATTTTACCACTGGAGGTTTTATTTAATAGTTTACAGCCTTATTCACAAGGAATTAAAAAAGCTCTTTAAAACGAAAAAGGTAAAATTACCTTTTTCGTATTCACAAACACATAAAAGCCTACTTTTCCTTTAATAAACTATTTTTTTTTAATTCACAAAAGTTCCCTGTCTTGGGTTAAGTGTCCCCAAGACACCACTTTTGTCAACTATATATGTGACATTGTCATAATACAAACCGATCTGGGAGCTTGACTTCTTAAGCCTCTAGGGTCGCAATTATTATCCGATTTGCCTGAAAGTTTGTACGACGGATGCTCTCATGACCATCAACATACGTGTTTATTATGGTCTAAATCGGTCTATAGCCTGATACAACTCCCATATAAATCGATCGATATAGCTGCCATATAAACTGATCTTGGGTCTTGACTTCTTGAGCCTCTAGAGGGCACAATTCTTATCCGATTTGAATGAATTTTTGCACGAAGTATTTCGTTATGATATCCAAAAACTGTGCTAAGTATGGTTGAAATCGGTCCATAACCTGATATAGCTGTCATATAAACAGATCTGGGGATTTGACTTCTTGAGCTTCTAGAGGGCGCGATTCCTATCCGATTTGGCTGAAATTTTACATGACGTATTTTATTTTTACTTTCAACAACTGTGTCAAATAAGGTTAAAATCGGTTCATAACCTGATATAGCTGCCATATAAACTGATCTGCGATCTTGACTTCTTGACCCCTAGAGGTCGCAATTATTATCCGATATGCCTGAAATTTTGTACGATGGATCCTCTCGTGACCATCAACAAACGTGTTTATTATGGTCTGAATCGGTCTATAGCCCGATACAGATCCCATATAAATCGTTCTCTCTATTTTACTTCGTGAGCCCCAATTGGCGCAATTCTTATACGAATTGGCTGACATTTTACACAGGTCTCCAACATATAATTTAATTGTGGTCCGAACCGGACCATATCTTGATATCGTTTTAATAGCAGAGCAACTCTTTTCTTATATCCTTTTTTGCCTAAGAAGAGATGCCGGGAAAAGAAGTCGACAAATGCGATCCATGGTGGAGGGTATATAAGATTCGGCCCGGCCGAACTTAGCACGCTTTTACTTGTTTACTTTATATTTCCCCTAAACCAGTGCAAAACATTTCTTGTACTTAACAATATGTGTAGCCTTCACAGCAAAATTGCAATTTTTGCCCATGAACATTCCATTAAGGAACAGGGGCAAACAGGGGCCTTCACAGCACATTTACTAAAAAATGCCGACTTTGAAACCATCTTTGCCCAAATAAGTATTTTGGCGATTTTTGGAAAAAAAAACTTCGGGCAGAATTTATTTTCAGTTTTTTAAGGACACTTTTGTATGCATAAATCAGAAAAATTTATTGAGATAACTTTTGCAAATAAAAGTGTCTCTAATATCTAATAAATGTGATGCTCGCTAAAGATCAAGGCTTGGGCTAATATCTTATTATGCTAATAATATTGTTTGCTCTAATATCAATACTAAATGTGATGCACGCTAAAGATCAAGGCTTGTGGTCTGGCCAATCGTTTTTTGCTGTTCTTGATATGTAATCAAAACAGGCTCCCTCACAGTAACATAAAAGCTGATTAAAATAAGCAGAAAAACAAATTGAATTTGTATCGGGTTGTCAAACTCTACGCAGCAAGTTGGTTTTTTTTCTATGTACTTTAGCAAATAAGCTTAAAAAAGTTTTACGCCAAGAGTGCATTGAGAGGAATAAACTGAATGAAAATGAATTTTAGCATAGATATGTTTTCCGTTGGGAGCGTTCTTTTCTAAAAAAGAGATTCTCGTAACAATCAGTGATTATTCCAAAATTTAATAACGATGAAAATAATGTTGCAAACTTAAAAAATCTTCAGTAGTAATATATGAAATTAAAGTGAAAAAGATGTTGAAGCAATTCATAGCAAAACAAATAAATACGACTAATGTTCAGCCTGACGTAAACATGAGTTCCCACCAAACCTTGGGTACCCACAAAGAAGTTTAATAATTAAAATAAGGCATCTGGGGGCTACTTCTATAGTGACAATATCTATTTTGGGATCTATTGTCGGTGTTGAAGGTCCTGCGTGGACTTCACATGCAAAATTTCTGGCGATTCAATGAAGCATTTGCGACTATATGAAATAATGAATCTATATGGGCAGTATTTGTTAAGCGTATAGGTATACTTTCACCGACAACAATCACAGCCATCCCAATGGCAGCCGGTTGTACGCACAGGATAGACCCGATGGAATCCTCATCGGCAAGGGCTGCCGCCTCAGTGTACGTGTTCGTCTTTTTTCGTCATGGGAGAGGCACATCCCGGAGTGCCTTCTCCGCACCCTTCTGGTCCGTGCCGGGATTGAAAAGAACCCCGGACCCTGGTTCTGTTCGGTTTGCCAGAACCGCCTTCATCATCGGTCGGTGTCGGTGAGGTGTAACCGGTGCATGGAGTGGGTACATTTCCGTTCTTGCTTTGGCCTAACTTCACTACGGGAGTATAGTCATACTGGCTATGTCGCAAGGTGCTGTGCGAACATAGCCATCAGTGGGTCACAAGCGTCGCCGTCGTCGCCTTCGGCGTCCTCGTCAGTCCGACGACGAGGACGCCGAAGACCCCCCCGACCTCTCCCGTACGGCAATTTATGCAACGTCAGCACCCTAGCCCTACAATTGCCAGGCCAGTGCCGGGAAGTGTATCGTTCTTGCAGTTAAACTGCAACGGACTGCGTGGCAAGATCGATGAGATCGTAGATTTTATGAGTCGGAAGAGCATATCGGTCGCAGCGATCCAGGAGACAAAGCTGACCAACACCTGCAGCTTGCACAGTTGTCACGGTCTCAATGTGCTACGTAAGGATCGCTCAAGGAATGGAGGTGGGGGATTGGCCTTCGTTATACACCATTCCGTGTAGTATAGACCTATCTCGCCTGCGCTTGGCGCTAGTGACCCATACATGGAATGTATGGGGTAGCAGTCAGGTCTGGTACTGCCGAGATAGACATATACAATGTGTATATACCGCCGGTTGGTAGCTGTGTCCCGATTAATGGCCAGGTTTACAACCCCGACATAAGTGGGTTGCTATCTGGCCATAATCGTCTGGTTCTGGGGGATTTTAATGCACATCACACGTCATGGCATTCTCCCCTAGGTAACGACCAGCGTGGCATAGCTTTAGCAGAGCAGATAGATAGCTCCACGTTTTGCACGGTGAATGAGGATGTCCCCACTAGGATTACGAGGAGGTGCAGCAGCTCGCCAAACATCTCAATTGCATGCCCTGATCTCCTGAGTGATGTATCCTGGCAAGCCGTCATCTCTTCGGGGTCAGACCACCTCCCCATAATTCTCACCATCGACCGGCCACCCGACTTCATAACCTCTGAGCGCCGGACGTTCATCAATTATAAGAAGGCCGATTGGACTAGCTTCAGAGAGTATACCAATCGCCGCTTCACTGAACTGCCACCCTCCTCTGATGTGCTTGTGGCCGAGAGGAAATTCCGAGACATCATCAACGCAGCAGCCGCTCGCTTTATACCAGCCGGTCGAATACCACAAGGGCGACCCAATTTCCCGGCGCAAGCAGTGGCACTCGCAGACGAGCGTGATGGGATTCGTGCTATGGACCCCGCTAACCCCAGAATCAGCGAGCTGAATCTGGAAATAAACAGGGTAGTCAACGAACATAAGCGGAATTTGTGGCTGGAACACTTGGAGCAATGTAACTTAGGCACCGGCGCAAGCAAACTGTGGGCCACTGTTAATTCTCGCTCGAACCCCGGTAGACGGGACGACAGGACCTCAGTCAGCGAGATAACCGTGACTGATCCGAAGAGATGCGCCAGGTTGTTCAACCGTCAATTTATTGTGCATCCCGAGAGAGACAGGGCAAGGAGTAGAGCCATTCGCCGTATTCGTGGTCTCTGAGCCGATGAACAGCCATCACAATTTACCGTGGGCGAAGTTACGAATGTCATCCGTGGCGCCAAATCTTCCAAGGCGTTGGGCCCCGACGGAATCTCTACATTGATGCTGAAGAATCTGGATTCACCTGGAGTTGAGTACCTTACCACTGTCCTTAACCTGTCATTGAACACTCTTATAGTTCCCGATGTCTGGAAAATGGGCAGAGTGATCCCGCTACTGAAGCCTGGGAAAGACCCGAGTTTGGGGGTGTCGTACAGACCGATCTCCCTTCTCTCACCAGTGGCAAAGACGCTTGAGGCATTACTTCTCCCGAGCCTCGTAGGAGAATTTCCATTCGCCGAGCATCAACATGGATTTCGCAGACTGCACAGCACAAAAGCTTTGCATGCCATCACCACACATTTGCCGTGGCTTCAATCAACCCAGGTCATGTGATAGGACGGTCCTCGTGGCACTGGACCTATCGAAGGCATTCGACACGGTCGCCAACACGTCCCTCCAGCCAGGCCTAAAACGATGGGTCGCGAATTATCTGTGTGGCCGCCAGTTATTTGTGGAATTTAGGGATAAGAAGTCGAAACACCGTAGAGTGAAACAGGGAGTTCCCCAAGGTAGGGTGATATCTCCGGCTCTGTTTAACCTCTACCTATCCTCCATCCCACCCCCTCCAGACGGCATAGAGATCGTGTCATATGCGGACGATTGTACGATCATGGCATCAGACCCCCCCCCCCCCATTGATGACATCTGCGATAGGTTGAACGTCTACCTCAACGAGCTTGCCTCATATTTCGCTGCAAGAAATCTGAAGATATCCGCCACCAAATCTTCAGCCACACTGTTCACTACAAATACGCGTGAGGTGAATACTGAGCTGACTGTGATGATCGATGGAGAAATGATTCTGACCATCAAGTGTCCCAAAATACTTGGCGTCACATTTGACAGCTTCTACACTTTCTTCCCACAGCAATCTGCAATAAAGTCAAAAGTAGAAACAAGGTCCTCAAGTCACTCGCTGGCAGCACTTGGGGTGCAGACAAAGAAACCTTGTTGACCACGTACAAAGCAATTGGCCGGTCTGTGGTAAGTTATGCAGCGCCAGTGTGGTCACGTCAACTTTGTGACACGCAGTGGAATAATATTCAGGTCTGTCAGAATGCCGCCCTCCGAACTGCGACGGGCTGTCTCCTCAGTTCTCATGTGGACCACCTCCATCAGGAGACAAAGATCCTACCAGTGCGAAGACGGAAGATAGAACACAATAAACTGCTACTACAACAACAACAACAACAGTCATCCCTCGGCATGGACCCCAGCGTGGAAACGTTGGTGCCGTTTACTGCCAGTTCATTGAGGCAACTTCAATCTCAACTTCGTCAAAGTTTAAAGCTGCTTTCAATGGCCCATGGCATTGATTTCGCCGGCACAAACGAAAAAGCTTGTATTAATAGGCAGAAGTGTGCATATTATATTCACATACGTTCGTGCTATGGATTTTATTAAATAAAAAACTCTACCAGTTAATTATGACGACCACAAAGTAAGTTAATCAATTTATTCAATAGAATGCTTTCAGGGAAAAAATAGACCTTTGAAATATACGTTTGTTGGTTAAACATATTAAATGTACTCAAAACTAGTTTATGAAGAAGAACAAGAGAAACCAACTACTTCATCTTTAAACCAAATTAAAAATAATGAATTCTGTTGTAAACCATATAAAATCAAATGAAAACTACATGAGGCCTTTGGAATCATTAAGGCAGTGATGAATGGTGATCCTTCACATTTTGATTTCCAAAATTCTTAAGTTTTATTGTGGCCTTCAATCAAGCGACCCACAATGACCCAGCATGAATTCATTTAAAATGATTAATTAAAGTTTTCTTAGTTTGTCGACTTTTTGTTAAAGACGCCATTGATAAAAATAGACTTTCATATCCACTTCCTTGATGGACCATGACTCTCCTGCGGAATAAATTAGCTTCTCACACTTGTGTCGTTAGCAATGAAATATTGCTTTAAATCTCAATTTAATGGTTTGGGAAATGTTCCACATTTTTTGTGTCGGGTCTTGCATGTGCAAAAAAATCATTTTGTTCTCTTTCTCTTACATGGGCAAAAATAATTTTTCTCATATTCAGCAATACATCATCATTAATGTCTCCCTGAACTATGGGGTGGTGTTGACGGATTTCGTAAGTGATGGAAAACTATAGCGGAAGTACTAACACGAATGCAGACCAAAATTACAGCCAAAACGTATGTACATTCACTGTGACAGTCAATTCCGTACATATATAGTTCTTCTGTGGACACATATTTTCACTACAAAAAATAGGGAAGGGTCTTTCTCTTGTAAATAAGGCCAAAGTTAGAAGGAAAATTGATTGATTGACTTTTTTATATGTAACGAATTAAATGTATTGAAAAAAATTAATAAAATTGAATACACATTTACACCGGTATTCACAAACTCTATTTAGCTTTGAAATAGATTTTTATTTTATAGAACTGTCAAATAAACTTATTTCAAGGCTTCATTAAGTTTTGTGATACGACCGTTAATTATTAAGCACCTCGAGATCGAAGTTCTTGTCTACATTTGGAACAAAATGTTCAACTATGACTCCTTTGGAATAGTCGAGTGGTCTCCATAGATACGCAATTCGGTATGTGATGACTAGCTTAACTCACCACTTGAAATAGTGAGAACCTAGGCGATACTATTTTCTTCGAGTTTAAAACATTTGGATCATGATTGATTGATGTGAACTTTAATTATTTATGGATCATTTCGAAGAAATGTAATCTGCAAATGAAAAGACTTCTAAGAATGAACAAGTCAAATCATGGAATGTGTTTATATGGGGAAAATGGTTTACTCACAGACCTAAATAAAACGTATTCTGTAAGTTTTTTGAAGTCACAAGTGTACTTAACAATCCACATTACAGCCAAATCGGTTTCAAATTGAGACCTCTGAGAACTGAAAAATTCAAATAATGAGATACTTTATATGGCAACCATCTGAATTTGTGAATCACAAAGTTTAGCAATGCAAGTTGTTGAGGCCTTAATAATAACCAATGGCCAGCATGCTCCCGCGGCGCACAGTGTTGCCTCTTAGGATATTCGTTTGACGAAAATAGTTAGAGTTAATATAGAGCTCTAAAATTTTGCACAGTTGTATATTTGAGTGTAATATAGAGAAAAGTGGAGAATGGTCCAAATCGGTTAACAACCTGATATAGGTCCCATATAAACCAATCTCCCGAATTAACTACAATAACTTATTATTTTACTACTTTATGCCTGAATTGTGCTTTCCGTTTTACTGATTTCCGGTATTTATTGTATGTTAAGTTTTGCTTTTTGATGTGTTGAGTAGAATTTTCCGGCGAATATTTTTGTAGAATATTTTGATATGCTAGAATTTAAATGAGTTTTTAACTCTGTTTCCAAAAAGGGACGGACAAATCAAATTTTACGAAATAATCCAAAATACTGAATTGGTTTAAGTTCATGGAGCTGAAATTTACCGTTTTTGATTAAGGATACTTCACTGAAGAACATTGAAAAAGAATTATGTAGGCCAAAGACGGTCCTTTTTGGACCCAATTTTTCAGAAATGTTTAATTTTAGCAGTTATTGCTTTATTTTTGGCTCTATTTTAACTAACGGCACTAACCATATGTTCATGTCTGTAACACCTGTCGCTAACAAATAAGCTTTCAGTTATGTCCTCTTTAAGATCTTATTCTATTTTGGTACTCTATTTTGGTTGCTGGCTTTCGATAGAGGTCGGTGAGTACTTTGTGGTCAGGGGTCATAACCGGACACTGTGCCATAGGACTCATGGCGGCGCGCATGGGGATACTTCACAATGACTTCTGTAGGAGTGGCCTCGACGAAGAGGAGGAGAAGACTATTGAGCACTTGCTGTGTTCCTGTCCGGGTCTACAGAGACGAAGGCTATTCTTTCTGGGGAGCCGTTTCTTCTGTTATCTGGGTAAACTTGCAAACGTACCTCTGGTATGTCTGCTGAGGTTTCTTGAGGGAACAGGATGGTTCCGACGGGGGTACCATAAGCTCCGGCGTAAAAGATCCGTGCTTGCGTAGGGACGGACGGTTTTTCACCTCCCGCTCGGATTCTTCACTCCTCCAGTCTTTTTTTTTATTCGTGTATAACCTCTAGTACGAGCACTTACATTTTCTTTCTCTTCCCTTTTTCTCTCTTGATTACCACGATGGGACAAATTTTTGCTTACATAAACCAACATTTTAATTTTTGAGAAAATATATCTACCATTCATTTGTAAAAAAAAAACCATTGCACAAAAACATCGATCGGTTGAAGATAGACCTTGAATATAAATATCTTTTAAAGTTCTTATTTGAAAGGATTCTTAAAAGATAAGTAAAAATTTCATAACAATTTTCATATTCGATATTTGCATTTTTGTCCACCGGGGCAACACTATGCGGCGGTCGGTCCCACGGACCTTTATATGAAAATGTGTGGCTACTACAATAACACCAATTTTTTATTGAATTAAGCTCAGTTTACCAACATTCAGTATTGTGAAGTTTGCGATCGTGTGCTCGGAAACTAGTAGTTTTTTAAATTTTACTTTAGGTGAGAAAATGCATCTATTTACAATACCACAAACAAAAAACCTCATGCCACACGGCGCCAGACTGAAGGCAACAAGAGTTTCTTCAGCTCATTGGTTATTTGGCAATATCTTGCACCATAAAGATATATCCATTCTTTGTATTGTCACAAATTCTTGACTCTTTCGCATAAAAGTTTACTAGTCGAAAAGATCGTTTGTGGCTTACGTGTACGTCGAGAACATCGTAAACACAGCCAAAAAAAATTTTTCACGGTGTTAAAAAATTATGAGAAAATCGTACAACTATTTTAAACTTTAGTAAATTTATGACTATGGCTACTCTAATGCATAGGTTAGATGGTGCGTCTATAACAAATACGTCTGAGTTCGAATCCTAGCGAGAACATCAAAAGTTTTTTCAGCTGTTGTTTCCCTTCACTAATGCTGGTGCCATTTGTGAACATGGCACGTGGTCAAACTGCTCCGCAAGGTGGATCACTGACTAAAAAAGATTTTTAGCTTTGTATCATAAAATTTTGATATAAGAGGTGATTTTTTTGAGGTTAGGATTTTCATGCATTAGTATTTGACAGATCACGTGGGATTTCAGACATGGTGTCAAAGAGAAAGATGCTCAGTATGCTTTGACATTTCATCATGAATAGACTTACTAACGAGCAACGCTTGCAAATCATTGAATTTTATTACCAAAATCAGTGTTCTGTTCGAAATGTGTTCAAATTTTGACAAATTTTGTTCAGCGATGAGGCTCATTTCTGGTTGAATGGCTACGTAAATAAGCAAAATTGCCGCATTTGGAGTGAAGAGCAACCAGAAGCCGTTCAAGAACTGCCCATGCATCCCGAAAAATGCACTGTTTGGTGTGGTTTGTACGCTGGTGGAATCATTGGACCGTATTTTTTCAAAGATGCTGTTGGACGCAACGTTACGGTGAATGAACACATTTCGAACCGAACACTGATTTTGGTAATAAAATTCAATGATTTGCAAGCGTTGCTCGTTAGTAAGTCTATTCATGATAAAATGTCAAAGCATACTGAGCATCTTTCTCTTTGACACCATGTCTGAAATCCCACGTGATCTGTCAAATACTAATGCATGAAAATCCTAACCTCAAAAAAATCACCCTATATTTAAAAAGGCGCTATAGTAACAGCAACCAATTTCAAAATAAACAAGTAGTAAGAAAATATTTATTTGAAAGGGCCAAAAATCGATGTTTCCACGTGCAAAAATTTTGAAATTGAACAGTATATCGTTTATCCTGTGATGGTAGGTGTAAATTATCTTCTATTTTCTTTCACAAATCCAAACGAAGATGGCAAGAAAACAGACAAATAAAAGCGTGCTAAGTTCGGCCGGGCCGAATCTTATATACCCTCCACCATGGATCGCATTTGCCGAGTTCTTTTCCCGGTATCTCTTCTTAGGCAAAAAAGGATAGAAGAAAAGATTTGCTCTGCTATTAGAGCAATATCAAGATATGGTCCGGTTTGGACCACAATTAAATTATATGTTGGAGACCTGTGTAAAATGTCAGCCAATCCGAATAAGGATTGCGCTTTTTGGGGGCTCAAGAAGTAAAATAGAGAGATCGATTTATATGGGAGCTGTATCGGGCTATAGACCGATTCAGACCATAATAAACACGTATGTTGATGATCATGAGAGGATCCGTCGTACAAAATTGCAGGCAAATCGGATAATAATTGCGACCTCTAGAGGCTCAAGAAGTCAAGATCCCAGATCGGTTTATATGGCAGCTATATCCGGTTATGAACCGATTTGAACCTTATTTGACACAGTTATTGAAAGTAAGAATAAAATACGTCATGCAAAATTTCAGCCAAATCGGATAAGAATTGCGCCCTCTAGAAGCTCAAGAAATCAAGTCCTAGATCTGTTTATATGACAGCTATATCAGGTTTTGAAACGATTTGAACCATACTTGGCAGAGTTGTTGGATATCATAACGAAATACTTAGTGCAAAAATTCATTGCAACCGGATCAGAATTGCGCCCTCTAGAGGCTGAAGAAATCAAGACCCAAAATCGGTTTATATGACAGCTATACCAGGTTATGGACCGATTTGATTCATATTTGGCACAGTTGTTGGATATCATAACGAAACACGCCGTGTAAAATTTCATTGCAACCGGATAAGAATTGCGCACTATAGAGGCTCAAGAAGTCAAGACCCAAGATCGGTTTATATGGGAGCTATATCAGGATATGGACCGATTTGAACCATACTTATCATATCATAACAAAACACGTCGTGCAAAATTCATTAAAATCGGATAAGAATTGCTCAACCTAGAGGCTCAAGAAGTCAAGACCCAAGATCGGTTTATATGGCAGCTATATCAAAACATGGATATGATATGGCCCATTTACAATACCAACCGACCTACACTAATGGGAAGTATTTGTGCAAAATTTCAATCGGCTAGCTTTACTCCTTTGGAAGTTAGCGTGCTTTCGACAGACAGACAGACGGACGGACGGTCGGACAGACTGACGGACATGGCTAGATCGAAATAAAATGTCGCGACGATCAAGAATATATAAACTTTATGGGGTCTCAGACGAATATTTCGAGTAGTTACAAACTGAATGACGAAATTAGTATACCCCATCCTGGAGGGTATAAAAATGCAACAGTCCACAATATCCGAAGGCAGACAAACCAGAGTCAGAAGGAAATGAACAAACATAACCCAAAACTGGCCTCATCGTCGGTTATTGTAATTTGCAAATACTCATACAACATTTACCAGCAGCTATCTTTCATCCACGTTATTTTAACGTTGACGTCACACACAATTTACATATTTGCCGTGTGGCCATAGTTACATATTTGTGTAGTAATTTTCTCTTTGGCATTTGCGAATACTATGCGGTTATTTGTGAATTCGTTTTGCACTATAGCAGATATTTTAAAAATAAAACTGAGAAAATGTAGTCATTTAATTAAATTACCGATTGGTCACATAGGACTCAATCAACAACCAGTTTTTAATACAATATTATGATTCGCTAGCCTTATTGGTTAGATAAGGTTGACATGCGAATGTTGATTTTACCCCGCCCATTATCAATATGGGCTTTGGCAAGAGCTGGCAAAATATCGATGGCACTATCGATATTTTATTTTTTGTCTGAATATTGAGCTAAAGCGCAATTTTTTGCAAAATTGAACAAAAGTAAGCGATCCGACCGCAATTTTCATCCGAGTGGGCAAAAGTTTTTTACAATGAATTCTCTTATGACTTCCAACTGACTTTATTATACCCACCACCGTAGGATAGGGGGTATATGCATTTAGTCATTAAGTTTGCAATACATCGAAATATCAGTTAGCGACGCTACAAAGTATATATATTCGGATCGTCTTAAAATTCTAAGACGATTTTACGATGTCCGTGTGTCTGTCCGTCTATCCTTCCAACTATTGTAATCATTCTACAGCCTTAAAAAATTTGATATTTGCGCTGAAATTTGGTACAGATACGTCTTTTTGATGTACGTTATGTTATGGTTATGTTCTTGAGCGGGCCAAATCGGACTATTTTTGGATATAGCTGCCATATATACCGATCTGTCGATAAAGAGTCTGAAGCCCATAAAAGCTTTTTTTTATTACCCGATTTGGCTTAAATTTAAGCCTCCCGACAATCTGACCTAAATATGGATTAAACCGGACTATATTTAGATATAGCTTGCCTTACAGACCGATCTGCCGATTAATGGTCTGAGGCCCATTAAAGCTTTTTTTATCCATTTCACTGAAATTTGTGTCAGTGTTTAGTTTTATGTCTCTCGACACCAAATATGGTTCGGATCGGACTTTATTTAGATTAAGCTGCTATATAGACCAATCTCCCGACAAAGAGCATGAGCCCATAAAAATTATTATACCCACCACCGAAGATTGGGGGTATATTCATTTTGTCATTCCGTTTGCAACACATCGAATATCCATTTCCGACCCTATAAGTATATATATTCTTGATCAGCGTAAAAATCTAAGACGATCTAGACATTCCGTCCGTCTGTCTGTTGAAATCACGCTACAGTCTTTGAAAATAGAGATATTGAGCTGAAATTTCGCACAGATTCTTGTTTTGTCCATAAGCACGTTAAGTTCGAAGATGAGCTATATCGAACTATATCTTGCTATAGCCCCCGTATAGACCGATCCTCCGATTTAGGGTCTCAGGCCCATAAAAGTCACATTTATTATCCGATTTAGCTGAAATTTGCACAGTGAGTTGTGTTATGCCCTTCATTACTTCATTATTCTTCAATTTGGCCCATATCGGTTCAGATTGGATATAGCTGCCATTTAGATCGATCTTCCGATTTTGGGTCTTAGGCCATAAAAGCCACATTTATTTTCCGATTTCGTTGAAATTTGGGACAGTGAGTTAGGCTAGGCCCATGGACATCCCGCTTCAGTTTGGCCTAAATGGGTCCAGATTTGGATATAGCTACCATATAGACCGATCTATCGATTTAAAGTTTTGGGCCCATAAAAGGCGTACTTATTTTACGATTTCGCCGAAATTTGGGACATTGAGTTAAGATATTTCCTTCGACATTCTTCTTCATTTATTATCCGATTTTGCTGATATTTGGCACAGTGAGTTGTGTTAGGCCCTTCATTACTTCATTATTCTTTAATTTGGCCCATATCAGTTCAGATTTGGATATAGCTGTCATTTAGATCAATCCTCCGATTTTGGGTCTTAGGCCCATAAAAGCCACATTTATTTTCCGATTTCGTTGAAATTTGGGACAGTGAGTTACGCTAGGCCCATGGACATCCCGCTTCAGTTTGGCCCAGGTCGGTCCAGATTTAGATATAGCTGTCATATAGACCGATTTCTCGATTTAAGGTTTTAGGCCCATAAAAGGCGCATTTATTCTCCGATGTCGCCGAAATTCTAGACAGTGAGTTATATTGCGCATACTTCTGCAATATGGCACAGATTGTCCAGAAATCGATATAGCTGCCATATAGACTGATCTCTCGATGTAAGGTTTTGTTCCCAAAAAAAGGCGCACTTATTGTCTGATTTCGCCCAAATTTGGGACATTGAGTTAAGATAAGCCTTTCGATATTCTTCTTCAATTTGGTGCAGGTCGGACCAGATTTGGATATAGCTGCCATATAGACCGATATCTCGATTTAAAGTTTTGGTTCCATTAAAAGCGCATTTATAATCCGATTTCACTGAAATTCGACACAGTGACTTAAGTTAGGCTTTTCGACATCCGTGTCGTAAATGGTTCAGATCGGTTTACTACTAAAAATACATATAAGTATTTGGTCCAAGTCGGAACACATTTCGATAAAGCTACTACGGCGCATAAGTTAAGGATTTTTCACCGGATTGTGACTAAATGCGGTTTACATATATACCCGAGGTGATGGGTATCCAAAGTTCGACCATGCCGAACTTAACGCTTTTTTACTTGTTTTTTATCCGATTTCGCTAAAACTTTAAACAGTAAGTAATTTTAGGCCCAAATATGGTAAAAATAGGACTGTATTTTGATATAGCTGTCATATAGACCGATATGCCGGTTAAAGGTCTGAAGCTTATAAGAGCTTTATTTATACCCGATTTAGTTGAAATTTGAAATACAAAATTAAACAGTGACTTATATTTATTATACCACTAAATGTCCGTGCCGAATTTGGGTGCATAAGTTGTCCAATTTTCACCGGATTGTGACGAAAGGGGTTTTCATATATACCGGAGATGGTGGGTATCCAAAGTTCAGCCCGGCCGAACTTAATTCCTTATACTTGTTATATTTTTGGTTTTATTCGGCATGTGCTTTGATATTGCTCTTATATAAATAGATCTCTTAATATTTGCTCTTCATTTTCATTTAGGTGTAGGTAATAAAAGATAGTTCTGATACAATCGATATTTATTATTAGAAATATCGAAAATATCGAATGTTGCGATTGCCAGCTCTAGCTTACATCCGAGCCAGTAATCGGCTAGTGCGCTCTGACTAATATAAGTGATGTCGAAAGCTTTCTATTCGGGACAAAGTTCCTAGTATATACATTTCTAGATTGATCGCGTTCAATTCAGTCGGGATGTACATTGTCATAATCATGGGTAAAGGGTAATTTGTTACTATTACCTGTGTGTTCCTTGGACTCATTTTTCGTAAAAATCATAATTAAAATTCAACTGGCATCTTTTTGAAAAAAAAAAAAAAAATATTTTTCTAAATTATTCTATGCAGTGCAAGTTTTTTTTCGATATATAAGTTAAAAAGATACGGCCCAAACAGATACATAAATTGTTTACCAAGGTGCGGATGCGAAAACGCAAAACTTGTATGCCCTACACAATTATTGTGCACTTCTTTACAAAAAATATATGGATTGACTCAGATTCACTTTCTAAATCAATCAAATCCGTGGATCAAGTACGTCAATTTGTAAACAAAGTACAAATCACAATTTCAATCCGATCGTCTAAAAATCGTTCACTCCCCTTTTTTGGGCTAGAAAGTACGATATCCTATTGGATTTTGATTATCTCCCTTATAAATGTTCGTCATTCCAAATGAATGTTATTGGAAAAATTTTGATATTTTTCAACCAATGGGCGTTTCTCACTTCTGATTTGCTTCGAATATATCCCAAAATATAGGGACCCTTCGCCATCGGTAAAGCTTATAATTAAGGGCCTCTAAAATCTCTAAGCACTTTTGGTGTTACCTCATACCATTTGAATTTCCCAGAATTTCCAGATTGTTTTTATACCCTCCACCAAAAAAATGGGGTGGTCGAAATATTCGTCTGAGACCCCATAAAGTATATATATTCTTGATCGTCGCCACATTTTATGTCGATCTAGCCATGTCCGTCCGTCCGTCTGTCAAAAGCACGCTAACTTCCGAAAGAGTAAAGTTAGCCGCTTGAAATTTTGCACATATACTTCTTATTAGTGTAGGTCGGTTGGTATTGTAAATGGGCCATATCGGTCCACGTTTTGATATAGCTGTCATATAAACAGATCTTGGGTCTTGACTTCTTGAGCCTCTAGAGTGCGCAATTCTTATCCGATTGGAATGAAAGTTTGCTCGACGTGTTTTGTTATGATATCCAACAACTGTGCCAAGTTTGGTTCAAATCGGTCCATAACCTGATATCGCCGACATATAAACCGATCTTGGGTATTGACTTCTTGAGCCTCTAGAGGGCGCAATTCTTATCCGATTTTAATGAATTTTTGCACGAAATATTTTGTTATGATATCCAACAACTGTGCCACATATGGTTCAAATATCTGATATAGCTGTCATATAATTAGATCTGGGGACTTGACTTCTTGAGCTTCTAGAGGGCGCAATTTCTATCCAATTTGGCTGAAATTTTGCATGATGTATTTTATTCTTACTTTCAACAACTGTGTCAAATAAGGTTCAAATCGGTTCATAACCTGATATAGCTGCCATATAATCCGATCTGGGAGCCTCCAGAGGTCGCAATTATTATCCGATTTGCCTGAAATTTTGTACGGCGGATCCTCTCAAAACCATCAACATACGTGTTTATTATGATCTGAATCGGTCTATAGCCCGATACAGCTCCCATATAAAACGATCTCTTTATTTTACATCTTGAGCCCCCAAAAGGCGCAATTCTTATTCGAATTGGCTGACATTTTATACAGGTCTCCAACATATAATTTAATTGTGGTCCAAACTGGACCATATCTTGTTATCGCTCTAATAGCAGAGCAAATCTTTTCTTATATCCTTTTTTGCCTAAGAAAAGATGCCGGGAAAAAACTCGAAAAATGCGATCCATGGTGGAGGGTATGTAAGATTCGGCCCGGCCGAACTTAGCACGCTTTTACTTGTTTTTTATGTTTATTTATTTTTATTTATACTACAATAAACAATAGTTTGGATAAATTTTATTACACAATGACCCTAAGGGGGTGTTCACTAGTATATTTTATATTATTCCTAGCTGGACAGGGCCCACTCCGCTGCGCCTACTTTTACTTTATATGGAATTCGCTACGAATTCGCTCGAAGGATTTAGGGTTATTTAAGTTTGGATGTACTCCGCTCTTAAAATACACTATTTGAGTCCGATTTTCCCATGAGGATTTTTGGAGTGGAAAGGCCCCTAGGGTGGTGATTGATGGGTTTAGGAGATGGTGTGGATCCCCAGTATGGACTCCCGAAAGTGGGTATGAAATTCGTGCTCTATTTCCAAAAAGCTCTCACCTCATATTGCCATGATCGGTAAATCATGGCCTTGAAAAAAATATAAACATAGTGCGCTTCTTTCAAGTACCAATTGTTTAAACCCAATATTGCCGTTGGTTTAAGGGAAGTTTATAGGATGAAGCGTCCCCCAAACATTTGCCCATATTGCTACGGTCGTAAATTTGTCCTCTTTGGGGGTGATTTTAGAGACGGGGGGTCCCCCAAGCGCTTGGTCCCACATTTGGATATCGCAATCGTATTTACACTCAAATATTATTTATTTGAGCCCCATATTGCCATGGCCAGTAAATAAGTTCTATTTGGGGGGTGTTTTAGGGAAGGGTTGGACCCAGAGACTTGGTCCTAGATTTGGATGTCAAATTCGTATTCTACTCGCAAATACCTTTTATTTGAGTCCCACATCGCCATGGTCGGCAAATATGTCCTATTCAGGGGTGTTTTGGGGTTTGGGGTGGTTTCCCAAACACTTGTTCCGAAAATTAGATATCAAATATGTTTTCTTATCTTAAATAGCTTTTACTTGGGTCCCATATTGTTGATTGGTCTATATATGTATTTGATTGGTCTATATATGTATTTGGTGAGATTTGGGGTGGGGCGTCCCCCCTAGGTATCCCATCCGGAATTTCTATACCAAAGTTTTGTTTTTAGGGTACTATATGAGATCACACAAAATTTCGTTTAAATCGCACCACCCATCTCTGAGATCTGGCGTTTGTAAAAATTAGGGTAAGGGGGAGGGTCCACCCCCCTTCAGAAATCAAAAAATTTATCATTATGCACCATCTGTGAAAATTTCAAGAAAATCGGTTCGGCCGTTTTTGAGTCTATACGGAACAGACAAACAAACGCAAATTTTTATATATAAGGAAAACTATTATTATGAATAATGAATTTTGAAATATTTAAACAATATGTTGGTAATGAAAAAAATTTAAAAAACATAACATGGACTATTTCTATGTATAACAAGTAAAAGTGTGCTACGTTCGTCCGGGCCGAATCTTGTATGCCATCCACCATAGATCGCATTTGTCGAGTTCTTTTCCCGGCATCTTTTCTTAGGCAAAAAAAAAGGATAAAAGAAAAGATTTTCTTTGCTATTAGAGCGATATTAAGATATGGACCGGTTCGGACCACAATTAAATCATATGTTGCAGACCTGTGAAAAATTTCAGCCAATTCGAATAAGAATTGCGCCCTTTGGGGGTTCAAGAAATAAAATAGAGAGATCGATTTATATGGGGGCTGCATCAGGCTATAGACCCATTTAGACCATAATAAACACGTATGTTGATGGTCATGAGAGGATCCGTCGTACAAAATTTCAGGCAAATCGGGTAACAATTGCGACCTCTAGAGGCTCAAGATCCCAGATCGGCTTATATGGCAGCTATATCAGGTTATTAACCGATTTGAACATAACTTAGCCTCTAGAGGCTCAAGAAGTCAAGATCCCAGATTGGCTTATATGGCAGCTATATCAGGTTATTAACCGATTTGAACCTAACTTAGCACAGTTGTTGAAAGTCATAGCGAAGCACGTCGTGCAAATTTCATTTCAATCGGATAAGAATTGCGCCCTGTAGAGGCTCAAGAAGTCAAGACCTAAGATCGGTTTATATGGCAGATATTTTAGGTTATGGACCGATATGACCCATTTACAATCCCAACCGACCTACACTAATAACAAGTATTTGTGCAAAATTTCAAGCGGCTAGCTTTACCTTCGAAAATTTGCGTGCTATCGACAGACAGACGGACGGACATGGCTAAATCGACATAAAATGTCACGACGATCAAGAATTTATACACTTTATAGGGTCTCAGACAAATATTTCGAGTAGTTACAAACAGAATGACGAAATAAGTATACCCCCGTCCTATTCGAAATGAGAGCCTATTATATCAACAATTTGAACCACATCGCTTGTAATGAAGTTCTGATTGGAGTCCTTCTCAAATTCTTGGATTTTTTCTATGATGTGCACATCGCATGGAGCTATACGAATAATTTTAAGATCAAGAGGTTCCAATTTTCTAAAGTTTTTTCTGAACTTGTCAAACATATCCAGCGGCTTCGTTGACCTAATACTTGATATCCGACTTCCAATGTTGTTTCTTATGGACAAGATAATGTTATCATTGATATGTTTCCTTATCTTTTTTAAAGGCCTGAGATTGGTTTACGTACAGCGTTCTACCTTCTGTAATAGTGCTCGGTGACATCTTAAGACCGTATACTTGACCGGCAATCTTAACGACATACCGATATCAAGTGCATCGTATTTTATTCCCACTCCCATTCTTAACTCCATATTGAAGCTGTCAGTGAAGACCTATCTCTCATCTTCCTCATCTCCTTTTCGGGAAGCGTATCCTGAAAATCTTATCCGCAATTGATTTTGATACCAGCCTGCAGTATCCAGAATGGTAGTTTGGACGCACCTTTCCTCCTTCATCTTACCTGAGTCTGAGCGCAAACTTGGCATACAGTTCCGAATGTAATCTGCAATAGGTTGAATGTTAAGCATCGCTTCCCAACCTGTCTGTGGTTTGCAACTCAGCACTCCCTTGGCTCCAACGCAAGCTAGTCTTTGGGACGTCGACTGTGTCCCATAAGTTGGCATCGGTCGAGTATACCTAGAAAACTACCATTGGATTAACATCCTACAATATTACCTACCTACAACTTGCCCTATTACCTACATACCTGCGGCAGCAGTAGAAGTCGCACTATGCTTTCCTGCGTCCTTCTTTCCATATATCTCTTCCAGGACAGTTTCGAATCGACAACTAGGCCTAGATATTTCGCCTCTTTCCACAGTTCCAGAGGATAAGTCTTAAGACACTAGCCCATTACTCGGTTCCTTGGATTCGTCCTAAACGATTTCCTTGTAGTCCATGATCTCGATGGCCTTCGGCAAAACTTGCCCGGATCAGTAGCATGCATTGTCTGCACATGCGATAACTGTCGTCCCAGACAATTGAGGTCCAATATGACTTCATCCCGCCGCCACGGATCAGGCAAAGAGACTCGTCTTATTCTTTTGTGATTTGGGATGGCATTTGTAGTTTAATTCAATCATATACCGAGGGATTTAAAATGTTTAGTCAAAAATACGAGGGCGGTCCCAAAAGAGCAAGAAAGATTTAAAGAATGCGATTGCACTGCAATCGTGATAATCTCGGTAAAATCGTGATAATCTCGGCCGGGCCGAATCTTATATACCCTCCACTCTGCATCACATTTGTCAAGTTCTTTGCCGGATATCTCTTTATAGGCAAACAAATGATAACGCATAAGAGTTTCTAAGTTTTTGAAGCTATATTAAATTATGAACCGATTCGGACTAAACTTGATTTGGATACTGAAGACTATAGTAGAAGTCAAGATGCAAAATGTCAGCCAAATCGGAAAAGTCAAGATCCAGGATCCGTTTATGTGCCAGGTATATAAAAACATGGACCATAACTAGCCCATTTATAATCCCAACCGACAGAATCCATGAATTAAAATTTGAATTGCTTCAGCACGCACCTTATTCGATCGGTTTGATTTTTTTTTAAAGATAGAGTGCATAAAACCCAAAAACACGCTGAACATTTCCTAAAGAGAAATTCAAACGACTCAGGCGGAATTTTTACCTGAAGTTAACAGTTTGCACACAAAATTATGGGAGAACACTACACCTTTCCAACATATTTTACAGATGATTTCAGAGAACCATTAAAATAATCATGTGATTTATATATTTGGAGACAAGTCTTAAACATTTTTTAAATTTCAAAATAAAGGAGGAAAATGGAAGCCATCGTAGCGCAGAGGTAATCATGTCTGTCTATGATGCTGAACGCCCGGGTTCGAATCCTGGCGGGAACATCAGAAAAAAATTTCAGCGGTGGTTATCCCTTTCTAATGCTGGCGACTTTGCCGTGTAAAAACGTCTCTTCAAAGGGGTGTCGCACTGGGGCACGCCGGCTATAAAAAGGAGGCTCCTTGTAATTGTATTGTTAAGCAACCTGGCTGTTTCTCACACGTTTAGTACATACGTCTACTGCTGATCAATTCGAGACTGGCACAACATTAATCGCATCTGCATTAAGTCATATTTAAGGGAGTATTCTTTTTGGTCATGTGCCGGATACGGACACTGTGTTATCCGGCAGTATGGATTACACATTGCCTCAGCAGATTTTTGATAAAAAGTACTGTATCTCTATAATAGAGCCGATATCTGATAGAACCGATACGATGTGCCTGGTAATGGAAGTTACATAGAATTTTAAAAGGAAGTTACATAGGCTTTAAAATGGATGGTTCCAAATTACACGACCAGGTGGGCTTTGGGGTGTAGGACTGGTCATATCGAGAAGATTACGTGTATCAAGCGGAGATCTTTGCAATCCAAGAAGTGGTAGAATTGCTAAGATGAAAGCTAAATTGTAGCGATTGGCATAAATATCTTTTCAGACAGACAGGCATCTAGCGGCATGTAAGCAAAGTCTCAGGTCAATGAATGAAAGATGAACACAAAGTGGGGGTTATGAACACTTCAAAATTATATGGCCCAATCTAGACTTGAAGTTGTCTACCGCTTTGCTGTTGCTGGCTAGAACAGACGTCTCAGTCATTGCGTCAGATCATGTAAAGTTTGCAAGTAACGACTTCTGCAGAAGATGTGACGACTTCGAGGAAGAAAAGACTAGAACATCTGCTGTGTATGTCACGCACAGACAGCCAGAAGGAGTTCCCCATTAGGTTCTCATTTCCTTAAGAACTTGTCTGATTTGGCGGATGTGAATTTTCGGAAGTTGTTGGGGGAAGAAGAAGCAGAATACTACTTATTGTTATTTCTTTTCACTTATGTATCCGTTATTTCTATGAATGCAGTGCCATATTGTGGTAGCAGATAAATGAGATTAAGAGAAGCAACTGGTGCTAAAGAAAGAATATCACTATTAAGGTGAAGGTGTTGTGGGAGTGTGATGTGCGTGGCCAACCAATTGCTCAAGGCTCGGACTCAGCGTGGGAGCTCTGATAAAAAAAGGTAAAAAACGATTTTCGCATTTATTTTTTTCTGTTATGTTGGTATTCTTGTCAAATATGTTGATAAAATCAGCAATTTTGGATTTTCAGTTTTTTTTTTTGACAGATAAAAAGTATAGTCGTGTTTTGGTGTGCTCTTCTATTTTTTACTATTCGAAAAAATGGATGAAAGGGACTGTATTAGGTTGAAACCAGGGTGCAGATATTAATCCGCCACATGCCACTTTGGACATACACCTAAGCCAGTAATCGGCTTGTTGTGCGCTCTAAAACTATAAAGTAAGCCAAAAATGAAAATTTTAAGTTAGAAATTTCGTGCTACTTACAAAATTCTTAATTGTTTTCAATACCACTCCCCTAAGTTGGTTCATGTCTGATATTGTGACTCCACCTAAGTACAGGTATCGGTTGGAGCCAAAAGCCGGGCAACGACAAAGAAATGCTCCAACGTCTCATCATCTTCCCCTCATGCCCTAGACATGTTATTACTTGCCACACCGATTTTGCATAAGTGAGCTCGTAGTTCTATTTATCCCGTTATGATACGTACCAGAAGCTTAACTGACCTTCTTCTTACTTCCTTTCAGTAAGTAATAGCGTCGTCGTCTCACGATCCGGATTACCCCATAAGATTTTCGCCGTCCTACCGACTGTTTCGCTTTAATCAGTGTTCCATGAGCGTTTGTCGTCCACGCCATTAAATCGAACTGAGTCGACCCGAAAGGCTTCGGGTTAACCAAGTTTGTTGACGGCAGTCCTCTAGCTTTCACCGCCAAATTGTCTGCCCTTTAATTTATCCTTACTCCGTTATGGCCCGGCACCCAAACGATACGGAATTTGCCATCCTCCGAGAAGGCGTTAATCTCATTCTGACACTACAAGACTGTTCGTGACCTTACCGTCCCGGTTGTTATTGCCCTTATAGCAATTTTACTGTCGGTAAGATATTCACACTCGATGTCCTCGCGTTAGCACCACACCACTTCACTCATTCCGTTATCGCCCGGACCTCCGCCTGCAGGACCGTATTATGGTCAGGCAGTCTAAAACAGATCTCAGTCCCTGGGGTCTCAATGTAAACCCCCAGGCGCACTCTGTCCTCTTGTTTGATCCATCCGTGTAACATGATCTTCCAGATGGCAATACTAGGGTTCCGTCAACCCAAGACTGTGCTGATGGCAGCAGTGCCTCGCACCCGACTTCAAGGTTCATATCAGGTATCCGATCGGAAACCTCTTCCCTTCCTTCTAGGTTTCCTATCGTCGCCTCGATTATACCGCGATGATATGAGCTGCTCCCATCCTCAATCCATTCTCCCATCGCCCTAAGTCTCATAGCTGCCTCACACTTAATCTGTATGTCAGTGGGTCGGATATCTAGAATTGTCTCCAGTACCCTAGTGGGCGTGATCCTCATGGCCTATACCAAGACAACATGTTCACTGAACCTGTTGTATGGTCCTTATGTTGCACTTTTTCTCCATAGCAGTCCACCAAATTACTGAGGCGTAAGTAAGTATTGGTCTAATCACGCTCCTGTAGAGCCAGTAGACTATCCTCGGATTCAAGCCCCATTTCGAGCCTATGGCCCGTCTACATAGTGCCCAACAACCGTCTGCCTTCTTAGTACGCTCCTGAATGTGACACTTCCAATTCAGTTTGCTGCCCAAGATCACACCTAAGTATTTGACCTTATCAGATATCGAAATCGTCTTATTGCGGAAGCGTGGTGCGTTAAATTGGCCCACCTTCGTCTTCCTCATGAACGGGCATATTTCAGTCTTCTTTGGGTTAACATTGACTGGGTCTAGCCCAGTCATATGCCATATGCAAGACCCTTTCGGCTCTTCTGCATAGCTCGTTTGGATCCTTACCCCTTAGAAGTATTATAACTTCGTCTGCCTAGCAGACGGGTTCAAACCCCTTCTCAGTCAGCATAGGTCATTTATGGTGATCACCCATAGGAGTGGCGATAAAATGCCCCCTGTTTCGTGCCCGGCGCCTGTTCCTTAGCATATGGTTTATTCAGACTCTAAGGACCGGGTCCACCCGGTACTGATGTAAGGATTGGATCAGTGTGTCGGCCCGCACATTATTAAAAGCCCCCTCGATGTCAATGCATACCGCCAGTGTGTACGTTTAGGCATCGAAGGATTCTTCCTCAAGGATTCCTTCACCATAAATTCCGTTATAATAAACCTTCGATCAACGTCATTATTCCAAGATTCCGGTGTCTTCGTGAGTCCCTTCGTATCCTGTGGAAAATGGGTTTTCATCAAAAGCCTCAACATGTCCTTCGTTGTCTCTGCTCTCATTCCCATGTCTATTAATGTTTCAATATTAAGTTTTGTGCAAAAAAAACGCGTTTCAGACGTCTTTCGAAGATTGGAAAAACCGGAAAAAATTGGGAAAAATATCTAAGAGGGATTACTTTGAAGGGGACAAGATGGTTATTGATGAATAAATAAAAAAAATTAAAATAACGGTCAAATTGAAGAAGGATGTCGAGTGGCCTAACACAACTTTCAGCAAAATCTGATAATAATTGTGGCTTTTATGGGCCTAAACCTTAAATTGGCAAATCTGCCTATATAGGGACTATATCAGAATATTGTCTAATATCGCCCATCTCAAAATATCTTTAATATATCTGAAGACTGTAGCGTGATTTCAACGGATAGACAGACGGATGAATATATGTACTTTATAGAGTCGGAAATTCATATTGCGATGTTTTGCAAACGGAATGACAAAATGAATATTCCCTTATCCTTCGATGGTGGTATAAAAATGTATTGGATTTATTACTTCACCTCTCTCCACTTTATATGTAAAAAATACGCCTTTAAATAAAACTGCTGATAAAAATTATGAAAATCTGATATTGCACCGAAATATTTATACCCTACAAAACTACTGCGGTACAGGGTATTATAACTGAATTTGTTTGTAACACCCAGAAGGAAGAGAGCCATTGATAAGTATACCGATCGACTCAGAATCACTTTCTGATTCGATTAAGTTATGTTCGTCTGTCTGTCTGTCCGTCTGACTGCCCGTCTGTCCATGTTAATTTCTATACAAACTACAGGTCGCAATTTTCATCCGATCGTTTTCAAATTAAGTACGGCATCTTTTTCGGTCTAGAGACGAAGCCTATTAAATTTGAAAAAAATGGGTTCAGATTTGAATATAGCTTCCATATATATGTTTATCCGATTTGCAGTAATACTGCAATAAAATGGTCACTTGTTAACCGATTCTCTCGAAATTTGGCAGGAAGGGTTTTCTTATGACTCTCGACATTTCTGGTTAGTTTCATAGAAATCGCTTCAGAAAACATCCGCCGAGGCCTATCAAAATTGGTTTGGAATTCTGTATAGCTCCCACTTTGTAACTATAGGGAAGGTATAGGGTATTATAATGTCGGCACCGCCCGACTTTTGCCCTCCCTTACTGGTTTTGGTATATTTTAGGATATGAGGAGAAATGAGAAAACGAACGTGATTTTTTCTGACAATTGAAACATGTCTCCTGACTGCGAATATATTAGCCATATGTCTTTAACGGCAACATACATCTAAGTATTTACGATTATGGTATGGAGAAATATGCCACATCAACACAAGCATATTGCGAATTCACAAATAGCAAAGCGCCCAATCAATTGGCAACAAGTGAAATACAAGTTATGAATATTGATAAGGTTTCACAAAGACTCAATTTAAGGAATCACTTGCCAAGGTTGAAGTAAAATGGCACTTACAAAGCCTTACGCAACTTTATATTTAGATTCGCAGTGGATTTGTGGGCTAATTTTTGCATCTCAGTCGTCAATATTGTTCGAGGGTTTTAGGCGAAATAACAATTGATCTTGTTTGCCATTGTAAATAAGTAAGAGAAACAAAAATTTAAACAGAGTAGTTAGTTAATGGAAAAATATTTATTTAAGTAATTTTTTTTTTATTAAAGCAATGCTACGGCAATGTAGCAGATTTGGATGGCATTGGAGGACATTTTGGCACATATGTTAGCATGTCCTTCAATAACGCTGATTGCTTGGGTTTAAATCCTGGCAAGTACATGTGAGAGCATTTACAGTGGTGTTTATTCTTTCAAAAATGATGATAGTGGTAAAATTCTAGGGCCTCAGCCATGACTGAAACTTTTCTATGCGAAGAGGTTTCGCTTGGGTTCCAAATCAAAATGTTCTGTAAATAACTTTGTAAATTTTAATGGAATAAATATATAAACAACATTTTTTTTTTGAAACCTTGTTTGTTTTCCGCAAAGTGTGAAGAATTATGGGTTCCTCATAAGCGAAAGGAATAGGATTAACACACTGTGTTATTCATTAGCCCGTACTCACTTGTTCCTCAACCAAAATGTTTTTCATTGCTCTATTGAGTATATGCCAATAATCATTTGTACATGCTTCCCGCACAAAATTAATTCTTAAATAAGACAGGCAAATGTATTTGCTAAGATACTAATCTGCTTTTTTCAAATTGTTTATGAAGCCATTGAAGTTTACGAGTATCCGTTACAAGCCAATTTGCCTCTTTTGCGGCTACAACTGTGTTCCTAACGATAACGAGACTACAATTTACTTAGACATTATATTGAACCAAAAGTTAATACAGAAAGATTAACTTACTGAGAGAGAAATCCA
The DNA here is from genome assembly GCF_963082655.1 of Stomoxys calcitrans. Taxonomy (NCBI): domain Eukaryota; kingdom Metazoa; phylum Arthropoda; class Insecta; order Diptera; family Muscidae; genus Stomoxys; species Stomoxys calcitrans. The sequence goes on from NC_081555.1 coordinate 66,584,806, forward strand.
TAGTTAGGTCTTGTTTAACAATGAAGTTAATTATCTATACCAAAACATTTTGTGGATACATGCTGTGTTTTAAGAAAAGCTTTGATTTTTACTTCTTCTGTTATTTTCGGACTCAATTTGTAATTAGTAACCTTTTAAAAGCCATATATTCGTTTACATTAGAAAATCAATGTGCAGAGTGGTGAGGCACTTTGCAGCAGCCCAAATTCATTATTTACCTCGGCTAACAATGGCTGCTAGGCCACCGCAGTAGAGCATTGCACATCCATTAACTGTGCATCATTCTCTGCCAAGAAATTGAAATAAAACAGTAGCAACAAATCCTAAGTGGGAATGAAAAGGTTTAAAAAGGTCACATGCTGAGTTTTTCATTTGACAATATTGTAAGCCCAAATAATGAGATATTTGTTGAAAATTGTAGGAAGGGGAGGGATGATGATGCACAAGAAAATTGCCTGTTTTTAAAATTTTTTTTATATTCCAATATTGGATGCCACCGTAGCGCAGAGGTTAGCATATCCGTCTATGACGCTGAAAGCCTGGGTTCGAATCCTTGCAGGAACATAAGAAAATTTTATGGTTATCTCCTCCTAATGCTGGCGACATTTGTGAGGTACTTTGCCATGTAAAAGCTTCTCCCTAAAGAGGTGTCACTCTGCAGCACGCGGTTCGTACTCGGCATATTCAAAGAGGTCCGTTAATATTGAACTTCAAATTGAATCGGACAGCACTCATTGATTTGTGAAAAGTTTGCCCCAGTTCCTTAATGTAATGTTCAAGAGCAAGCTTGCATTTACATTTTCAAATATACTTCATATCTCTCAATATTTAAATTTTTAGCTGATGACCTCAGTAGCCTATATTCATTCATTCTATTAATTTTAGAAGTTACTATCAGTTTAGAAAAACTAATACAAATAAATATTTCAATTTTCATTCAAACTTACACTGAAATGATGTGTAAGAAGTAAAAACTTTTTGCGATTAAAAGGTTGGTTTAGAAAATACCGTCTAATAATAAGGCCGGCTTTAACGAAAATGTATGCCATTTCGGCTAAATAGCAATTTTTTATGAATTTCCTTATTTATTTTTTTTTACTTAGCTTTCCTTCTCTTTGCAAATGCTTTTATCTTTTATTTCCTATTCCATATGGCACCTTAATAGCATAAGCTAACAACAAAATATTGTTTGCATATGTTTTATGTTCTTTGCAACATATCCGCAACAAAAAAGGTACAAACTTTCAAACATAAAGTTTGTTTAGTATACTCACGCACACATACTTTGGAAGTCAAGAAAAGTAATTCATCTTAACCATAGTAAAGTTAGTCATCTAAGTTTCTGGACATATTATATAAGTTCGTGTAAGTTTGCCTTTCTTGGAATAACTTACGCTCGCGACAATATGCTAGGTAATTATAAACGTTTGTATCTTGATAATTTATCAGCAGCTGATGGCTGACACATTTCTTGGTCAAAGTCAAAGGAAGATAACAAATCAGTTGGCCCAATGTGCACCTGTGTTAAAAAAAATCTCTCTTTGCTCAAAACGTTGTACGATGTGTATGATGAATATTGCGAATTTTCCCATGAACATTCCATTAGGGACAGGGGCAAACTTACTGATAAGTGTTATATCTGAGAAATAAAAAAAAAAAATAATGTTCGTCACATTATAAACGAAAGGGCCTAGATCGAACGCTACTTCCCATGGTCGAGGGAAAACTGAAGTAGGCGTAGAAAATATATTGACAAATAAAAAAAAGTTACTCCCTAGGCTTATATTCGATAACTAAGGTTAGATAAGTTAATATTAATGAATTTTATTGTCAAAATGCGTGCTCTGTTAAGAAATTTCATCGCGCGAAAAATTGTGTTCAGCGACGAAGCTCATTTTGGATTCAATGAGTACGTAAATAAGCAGAATTGTCGATTTTGGAGTGGATATCAGCCAAACGCATTGCAAGAGCTACCAATGCATCCAGAAAAAGTCAGAGTTTGGTACTGTTTATGGGCTGGTGGCTTCATTGGATCGTACTTCTTCAAAGATGATGCGAATCGTAATATAACTGTGAATGGTGAGCGTCATCGTATGATATCCAACTTTTTTTTATCCAAGCAAGAGCTTGACTTGAGCTATGATATGTGGTTTCAACAAAACGGGGCCACATACCACACAACACGTTGTAGGCGGTCAATTGAGCGGTCCCTAACGTGAAAAAAATGTTCACCGAACTCGCCTCTCAATAAGTCCATTGTTACGCACTTATTGACAGGCGAGTTCGGTGAACATTTTTTCACGTTCGGGACTGTTAAATTGATCGCCTATAACGTTGAAGTATTTATGCGTGAGACACCGGGCAAAATTGGACTAAGCCGATGGACCATTTGAGACGCAGTTACGGCCAACATTTGCATTGCAATAATCTTTAAACATTAAAGTATATGGACCGTACTATCGATTCAAATAAGGATTAGATACATTTTCCGAATTTTATGTGTTCTTTATTGAAAAACTTTCCTATAGCTCTTAAAATATCACACTTTACTTCAAAGTATTACTGTAATCTACCACTGTCCGTCCGTCTGACTGTGGTAGGCAAGCAAACTTCGAAATGAAAAATTTATCAGAAATACTTCTTATATATGTAGTTCAGTTAGGATTGTAAATGAGCCAAATTGGTTCTTAAATATAGCTCTCATATGAATCTATTTCATGATTTGAATAGAAGACAAAATAATTGTTCAATTTGCTTGTCGCTTGTGACGCCGAACGCCTTAATTCAAATCCCGGCGTGAAAATTTTAAAAAATTTGAGCGGTGGTTATCCCCTTTCTAACGCTGCCTACATTTGTGAGTTATTATGCCATGTTAAAACTCTCCACCAATGATATTGCTATGCGGCACGCTGTTCGGACCTGGCATAAAAAAGGAGGCCCCTTATCATTAAGCTTAAACTTTAATCGAACTGCACTCATTGTTATGAATTCATGTTAATGGAATATTCATGAGATATTTAACAGTAGTTTGTTGTCTATCATGTAAACCATTCTCCGGATTTAAATTCTTGGGCCGCTACTATTGGCTGAAATTTTGCACATACTGTTTTGTTATGTCTTCCAATATCTATGGTAAGTTTATTCTAAATCGGTCTATAACTTTATATTGCTCCCATATAAACCATCTATACTGCCTATGGAAAAATCGTTCAAAAAACTTGACTAATGCGATCCATTGAGACGGGTATACGAGGGTTGCCTTTTATATTTCGGGATTGAACAACTTTGCTACTTTCCAACTGACAACTCTATCGTAAAGCTTGACATTTTTGAGGTTATACGTACTCAGAACGTTTTGACATACGAGCGATGAACTTAATTCAATTTTTGGCGAATCAGCTCCGTCAAGAACCTGTGTTTATAGATGGTATGGTGAATTCAACCGAGGTCGTAGTTTCCTCCAAGGCAAATTTCGTGAAGGTCGTCAAAAACCAGTTGTCATTCCAAAAACCATTGATGCTGTGCGCCAACTGATATTGTAAGATCTTCATGTGACCTATCGTGAGATTAAGACTACTATAGGGATTAGTGCGACCAGCATACATTCAATATTGCATGAACATTTGACCGTCAAAAAAATTTGCTCGCGTTGGATCCCAAACATGTTGTCAATAGCTGAAATAAGACTCGTGTCAATTGGTCGAAAGGAATGCTCCAAAAATACGATCGCGATGCTTCGAAACACTTCTATGACATCGTGACAAGTGATGAATCGTAGATTTACGCGTACGAGCCCGAAAGTAAACAGCAATCGACTGTATGAGTGTTTCGAGATGAGCCAAATCCAACAAAAGTTGCTCGCTCACGAGGCAATTCCAAGCAAATGTCTCCTGTTTTTTTGGAAAAACTGGACATGTCGCAATTGTACCACCAAAAAAATGGAGAACTATCAATTATGAGTGGTACACAACCATATGTTTGCCAGTTGTACTCCAAGAAATCAGGAAAACCCACCGACCAAGACGGATCACTGTTCACCACGACAATGCGAGCTCTCACACATCTGCTCAAACAACTGCATTTTTGAGCACTTATAACATCGATTTAATGAGCCATCTCAGTACAGTCCTGATTTGGCACCGAATGACTTCATTTTATTTCTGTACGTACAAAATAATGTTTTTCGACACCTGAAGAAGCGATTGATGCGTTCAGAATGCATGTTTTGGAGATACCTCAATCAGAGTGGCAAAAGTGCTTCGACAATTGGTTCAAACGCATGCAGAAGTGTATAGATCTTAATGGGGAATATTTTCGATGATTAATATTGGTTTTTGGTCCAGAAATATTTTAGAGTGCACAACAAGCCGATTACCGGCTTAGGTGTATGTCTATGGTGGCATGGAGCAGATTAATATCCGCACCCTCTTTTCAACGTAACCTAACTTAATCCCAAAATATTTATAAAAGGCAACCCTGATTAGTGGGTTTCGTATATAATCGTCATCGGTATAATTGGGCGCTATTTAATTGTTCCCAACACAATCGAAGCTTTTTATACCCATCACCAGGATGGGATAGGGGTGTATTCATTTAGTAACTCCATGTGCAACGCGTCAAACTATCCATTTCCGACCCTATTGAGTTGAAATTTTGTACGGATCTATGTAGGTATTATGTATTTCTTCTATACGCAGGTTAAGTTCTTGAATGGGCCAAATCGGAGTATATTTGGATATAGCTGCCATATACTCCAATCTGGCGATTTTGGGTCCTAAGCCCCAATTTCGCTAAAAAGTCATACTAGAGGTCGAGATATTCAAACCGAATATGGCCAATATTAGACCATAATTACTTATAGGCCATATAGACCAATATGCCGGTTCAGGGTCTTAAGACCGTAACAGGCCCATTTATTCTCCGATTTCGATGAATTTAGAAACAGAAATTGCGTTAAGCCTTCCATCATCACACCAAAATATGGTCCAGATCGGACAATATTTAGATGTAGCTGCCGTATAGACCGATATGCCGATTGAGGGTCTTAAGCCCATAAAAGCCGCAATTATTATCCGATTTCGCTGAAACTTAAAATAATGAGTTGTTTAACATTCGCGTTAAATATGGTTTAGATCGGACTATATTTTGATATAGCTGCCATATAGACCGATCTGCCAATTAATGGTCTTAAGCCCATCTGTCATCCGACCAACATATGGTCCAGGTCAGACAGTATTTAGATATAGCTGTCATATAGACCTATCTTCAAATTTAGATTCTTAATCCCATAAGAAGCGGATTTGTTGCCCGAAAGTGTAACTTGTATAAGAGTTCTCGGGCCTGTATCAGATATGATCCAGAATAGTCCCTATTTGCATATTGCTACGCAAATGGTAATGGAGTCGCTAATTTATCAATAGTTGTGTGCATCCAAAGCTCGTTTTTACTCTTTGAAATATGTTTTTGTATCAAATGGATGATAAAGTTATCGATCCTGCTTACGTTTGCGGTATTGCACAGTATTCGGTTCGGAATAAATATATCTCGTGAATTAGCTGCCCGAAGAAAGGTATATGCTCTCAGACATTTCCTTTCGAATTCTCGCATTTTCTTCATACAGGAAGGAGAAATATTGAGCCAAAAAAGGTCATATTAATGCCTGATATAACAAAACTTTAAGTTTGTCCATATATATATACTGAGGTATTTAACTGCTTCTGGTTAGTGTTAAAACTAGTTTAACAAAATTAAAGTTTCCACTAATAGCCTCACGAAGTATAGCTGGAAAAATATCGATGGCACTATCGATATTTAATTTTTTGACAGAATATCAATTGATATTTTTCCGATGGATACTATCGTTAAGTTAAATTTGCAAAACTAAACAAAAATAAGCAATCCGACATTGAATGTATCCTTTAAGATACATCGCGCCTATAGAGCATGCCATTTTCATCCGATTAGGCTGAAACTTATCTCATGACTTTCATCTGACTTTATTAGCCATGCTTTTATTTGGTCTGTGCATTGAATTGCTTCTATTTAAATAGAGCTCCTGATTTTTACTTCTCATTGTCGTTTGAAATAAAGGAGATAAAAAATTACGGAAGTATAGGTACTATCGATAATTAATATTATTAATATCGAAAATATCGAATGTTGCGATTATCGATAGTTTGCCAGCTCTACCACGAAGAGAACCCATGAATTCTTTATAATTTAGCATTAAGTACGATTTTCTTTTCTATCTGCTAATACAGTCTATTTGAAGGTCGGTCACATTGACCTAATCAATAAAAGAAGTTAATTGAATTTAACTAAACGAGTTTTCTTTTCGAAGACATCAGCTTCGCGCTCTACACTGGTTGTTCACGTAACTCATAAATTACAAAGCAAGCCCCAAGACTCTTTGTTCAATCAACCATCAACCTAGCCCCCATTTTTTGCCAATAACTCTCTTGCAGGTGTATAGAGCAAGCATTTCTTGCCTTTCCAAAATATTGGATTGAAATTTAATTTCATGTCCAGCAAAGTACTCAGGTATTTTGCGCATTCACTAAAGTAGGTAACATGTATCTCCCGCTGAAGAGAACTACTCCTGTCTTGCACTGATTTACGCCTAGATCACTTTCGGTAGCTCACTTCGCTGTCGCATTCCTGAAGTATATCTCTAAGAGTGGCTGGAAACTTCCCCTTATCGCAATAGCCCTGTCATCAGCAAACGCGACCACTTTTACAACTTTTGCTTCCAAAGACAAAAATTGCTGTGCTTTATTTTAGTACAAGCCGGATAGACAAGCCGTGAAGGGGAAAAATAAAACGCAAAAAAAGTTTCAAGTGCAAGTCTGTTTGTTTGCCATGACGTGGTAACGACATTTTCCAACCTGTCAAAACAATACGAGGAAAAAAAGTGAAAATAATTGTAAAATTTATAAACAAAATTTGGAAAATATGTGGAGGCATAGAAGTCAAATAATATGTATTAAAATTTGTGCTCGCAATTTTAAATATAATTGGTTTTAATTTTATTTTCCCCATTCAGAATAGAGGTTTCCTGTGGGTGACCACATTTATTTATAAACAAGTAAAAGCGTGCTAAGTTCGGCCGGGCCGAATCTTATATACCCTCCACCATGGATCGCATTTGTCGAGTTCTTTTCCCGGCATCTCTTCTTAGGCAAAAAAGGATATAAGAAAAGAGTTGCTCTGCTATTAAAACGATATCAAGATATGGTCCGGTTCGGACCACAATTAAATTATATGTTGGAGACCTGTGTAAAATTTCAGCCAATTCTTATAAGAATTGCGCCCATTGGGGCTCACGAAGTAAAATGGAGAGAACGATTTATATGGGATCTGTATCGGGCTATAGACCGATTCAGACCATAATAAACACGTTTGTTGATGGTCATGAGAGGATCCGTCGTACAAAATTTCAGGCATATCGGATAATAATTGCGACCTCTAGGGGTCAAGAAGTCAAGATCCCAGATCGGTTTATATGGCAGCTGTATCAGGTTATGAACCGATTTGAACCTTATTTGACACAGTTGTTGAAAGTAAAAATAAAATACGTCATGCAAAATTTCAGCCAAATCGGATAGGAATTGCGCCCTCTAGAGGCTCAAGAAGTCAAGACCCAAGATCGGTTTATATGGCAGCTATATCAGGTTATGAACCGATTTAAACCATACTTGGCGCAGTTGTTGGGTATCATAACAAAACACGTCGTGCGAAATTCCATTCCATTCGGGTAAGAATTGCTCCCTCTAGAGGCTCAAGAAGTCAAGACCCAAGATCGGTTTATATGGCAGCTATATCAGGTTATGGGCCGATTTGAACCATACTTGGCACAGTTGTTGGATATCATAACAAAACACGTCGCGCAAAATTTCATTTCAATCGGATAAGAATTGCCCAAGATCGGTTTATATGGCAGCTATATCAGGTTATGGACCGATGTGAACCATACTAAGCACAGTTGTTGGATATAATAACAAAACACGTCGTGCAAAATTTCATTCTGATCGGATAAGAATTGCGCACGCTAGAGGCTCAAGAAGTCAAGACCCAAGATCGGTTTATATGGCTGCTATATCAGGTTATGGACCGATTTGAACCATACTTGGCACATTTGTTGGATATCATAGCAAAACACGTCGTGCAAAATTTCATTCCAATCGGATAAGAATTGCGCACTCTAGAGGCTCAAGAAGTCAAGACCCAAGATCGGTTTATATGGCAGCTATATCAAAACATGGACCGATATGGCCCATTTACAATACCAACCGGCCTACACTAATAAGAAGTATTTGTGCAAAATTTCAAGCGGCTAGCTTTACTCCTTCGGAAGTTAGCGTGCTTTCGACAGACAGACGGACAGACAGACGGACGGACATGGCTAGATCGACATAAAATGTCACGACGATCAAGAATATATATACTGTATGGGGTCTCAGACGAATATTTCGAGTAGTTACAAACAGAATGACGAAATTAGTATACCCCCCATCTTATGGTGGAGGGTATAAAAAAGACATATCATGGCAATCCAGATGACAGATGTTCTACACAACACTCTACTAGTAATTTATCCAGAACTTCCTTGTCCTTCCTTTTTAAAAGAAAGTAAATGCATTTTTAATAAAACTTAGAATGAACTTTAAACAAATATACTTTTTTTGCACTTTTTTTCTAAAGCAAGCTAAAAGTAACAGCTGATAACTGACAGAAGAAAGAATGCAATTACAGAGTCACAAGCTTTGAAAAAATTTGTCAACGCCGACTATATGAAAAATCCGCAATTAGTTTTTGGGCAACCCAATAATAAAAATTTCATTGCACTGCACTATACAGTACTAAAATGAAAAATAGCTAATATATTGCCATTATTCCAAAGTACACCTCAAGGAGGTGTTTTTCTGCAAACCCATCCTACCATTGCATATTTATTAACAGCGAGAGAACCCTCTATGTAGGCGACTAGGTCGTGAAGGGCTGTTTTAGTGGACTTGCCTTTACCATATGCATGCTGCGGCCAAGACAGGCGATAGCATGGAACAGGCAATCACCAGTCTTCAGCATAATGGATGACAGACTAATAGGATTTTCTCTCACCTTTGTGTTGATGCCTAGAAACTTCTTCATGATTGACGTCGGTTTTATATTTTTGCACCTTCAATGTCAAGAAATACTCCCATAGGGTACGACATGCTAGTAGAGTACATATCTCTAAGCTAAGGAGCCAGTCTATCGAGTCGAAACTTTTTTATCGCCCAAAGGATTTTGGTGGCTTTGTCCGTTGGAGTTTTTTCCGGGAAATGTGTATCAACAAGAAGTTCTATAGTTTCGACTTCAATGATAAGATCTTCTGTGCCTAGGGGCCTCAGATGTATACTTCACACAGCTGCATAATTCTACCCAGGATTTTTTCTGAGCCTTTCTTAGATCGCCCTTGTATTTTCTTAGCTCAGCCTTATAGACGTTCCAATCGTGCCCTTCCTTAGACCAAACAGTTCTAGGGTCCACCATGGTGGTCCCTGTTTGCCCCCTGGTTTAACTATAGGACATGCCGACACAAGTGAGTCATTAAGGGCTTTGGTGATTCCCTTGCTCATTATTTCTATATTCTCTGCATTTCCCACTTCCTTTTTTTGTACTAAAGGGGAGAGTCGTGCAGAATGTGTGCCGAATTTTCCCACTCCGCCTTTCTTCTGTTTTGCCAAAGGACCACTTCTGCAATATTTTCAGCAAGGCTAAAGCTATTATAACGAAATCGAATATAACGTTTGCAGAAGTCCAGACGCTGAACCAAATTTTCGATGGTTTTCAAGGTTAAACCGGCCGATACAGCCGCAATTTCACGTTTGATATTCGTACGAAATTTATCAGTTGTCACTGGATTGTTGACATAGCCCCACAGGAAATAGTCGAACGGCGACAAATCGCACGGCCGAGGCAGCCAATCGACAGATCCATTTCGTGCGATAACACGTTCTCCAAACTTAATTTCCAATGAATTGAATGTGGCATTCGCTTTATGGCTTGTTGTGCCGTCCTGTTAGAACTACATGTCCTCCAAATCCATATCATCCAATTAGGGCCAAAAATATTCTGTTAGCATTCACAGTAACGCGCCGGTCTTGATCATCACGGAAGAAGTACCAATCCAGGATTCAACGAGTGTACGTGTGGGTTGCTGTCTGATCAATACCGCATATTTTGCTTATTGAAGAACCCACTGACTCCGAATTTCGGTAGTAAGTTTTAAAAATTTGCAAAAATGGCAAACCTTACTAAAGAGAAATATCAAAAGAGCGGCAAAAATATGCCATCGTTTACTGTTCCTATCGGTCTTCTTTTGTAGCGTCCCTGTTTAAAAACCCTTGATTTAAGATCCTCGTTAAATTCTAAGACGACTTAGAGATGTCCAAGTATCTGTCCGTCTTTGTATCCATCCGTTGTAATCACGGCCTTCAAAAATTGAGACACTGAAATTTTAAATTTAGCACAGACCCATATTTTTAGAGTACGCAGGTTAAGTTTTTGAATGTGGCAAATCGGAATAAATTTAGATATAGGTGCCATTTAGGCCGATCTTTGATTTATCTATATAAGATTTGCTAAGCATGTGTTTTTTTGTTTTTTTTTTTGCTGACTTCTTTTAAAGTGTTCTACACTTTGGTATGGAGCGTCAATAGGTGGACCTTTCCCGACTTTAGCCCATATTTACGTGTATTTTAAAGTTTCTTATTCGAATTGCCATGCCAATCAATTTTTTGTTAAATATTTTGTTTCTCAAAGACTCTTAGGCGACTTTCTGAAGACAATAAATAAAAGTCCATCCAAATTTTCATACTGACAAATTTAATTTGAAACTCTGTCACATATTACGTGTTGAAAGTGTTATTGTATTTTTGTCCTTTCGTTTTCTTTACAATTCCCTTTTGGCACTTTAGATCAAAACCTGAAGATTGCTTTGTAATAAAACATGCAATCATTTATCATGTTAACCCAAAGTTTACAGTATGTGTAACCTTTTTCTTTGGCATAACTAGAATCGTTATGCATGCTTGTCCTTACTCCGTTGCCAGAACATCACATTGATATGTGTAAGTATGCGTGCGCGTGCCAAAAGTTATCTGTGTGCACCAGCGTCCAGGATAACTTTTCTCTCAGCCTAAACGTGATGCAATCAACTTTTCTTTCACACTTTTTTGAAAATCTAAGAAATCTTTGTCTCCTGCTTTTATCACTGAGCATTTTTGAAAAAGTCTGTTTGTAGTGTTCTCGTGCGAGTGTGTCAACGTTCTGTTGGAATTATTTAAAATTTCTGTACCAATGCAAAAAACAAAAAAAAAAAAAAACGATAAGAATACAAAATATTTGTGTTGAATAGAAAGCTGTCCTTGCAGAGGTTGGCATGCATTTTAATGAGCTTAACACAATTTGAATATGACACTGAACTAAAATTTAAGAAGAATATATGGGGCTGTCCAAAATTCGAAATTCGATTTGGAAAATGACACTTTTTGAAAGGGATACATTTAATCTGATTAAAATGGCAGCAAGAAAACCAAAACTAATTTGCTGTGTATGATATTATTGCAATATATGTTACACTACTACTTTTTTCCTATTCTAACCTATTCTCATATACAATATACACTATACAATGGAATTAAAAATTATCAAATCAACAAGCAAACACACAAATTTATCAAATAGCAAATAATCTATTGCTAGTCAATTTGAAACAGCATGCCCAACTGCAATTGATGTGCAACTATCAAAGTTGTTGGAGTAAATAAAATCAAATACCAATTAGCTAAATTACCTTTAAAAAAATTTTTGGATATGCTTTTTTACTTGAAAAACTTTTTTGTTAAGAAAATTCATTCATTTCCATCCGTCTTCCATTTAACGAAGACGGCTAATTTTTAGCTCAATGGGTACGTTACTAAGCAGAATTGTCGTTTGTTTGGAGTGAAGAGCAGTCAGAAGAATTGCAATAGCTACCAATGCATTCAGAAAAAGTCAGTTTGGTGAGTTTATGGGCTGGTGGCATTGTGGTGACTCCTGGACACCTCAGTAAAAATTTTCTGCCAAAACATTTCCTAATATAGTTAGCATAGCTTTTTATACCCTGCACCACCACTGTGGTACAGGGTATTATAGAATTGTGCATTTGTTTGCAACGCTAAGAAGGAGAAGAGCTAGACCCATCGATAAGTATACCGATCGACTCAGAATCACTTTCTGATTCGATTTAGCCATGTCCGTCTGTGAGTCCATGTATTTTTGTAATCAAAGTGCAGGTCGTATTTGTTGTCCGATTGTCACGAAATTTTGCACATGTCACTTTCTTGGCCCAAGGACAAACGCTATTGATTTAAAAAAAATCGGTTCTGATTTAGATATAGCTCCCATATATATCTTTCATCCGGCATGGACTTTCATGGCTGTAGAAGCCACAGTTTTAGTCTGATATTTACAAAATTTGGCATGTGGTGTTTTATTTGACGTCTTCATATGTGTTCATAAAATTCGGTCCAGATTTAGATATAGCTCCCATATATATGAATCGCCCGATTTGCAAAATTTCATAAAAATCGGTTTAGATTTAGATATAGCTACCATATATATCGTTCATCCGATATGGCCTTTAAGGGCTGTAGAATCCACAATTTTCGCCCTACCCGACTTTCCCCTTTCCTTTCTGATTTATAATTTACTTTAATTACCAATACAAAAAATTATACATTTTGTTTTTAATTAGGCTTTGATTTTTCCTTATTTTGTAATGTGTTCCAGTTAAAGAAATTTTTAGTCATGTTAGCTTTTCTTTTCTTTTGCTTATTGTAACCAAGTAAGCCTTGACTTTTTGTCTTGTATATGTGACATCACATTTGAAATTTTAGGCAGTCATCTTTTAAACTATGTCAAATAAACCTTAAAATAGTTCTTTTTATAAAAAATCAATTGTGGTGTTTCAATTTTGAGAGTTTCTTTACTATTCTCTACCGATTTTGGTGAACTTCGACAACTATAATTACTATTGGAATACGGTTGTCATATTTTTTGAACCAAACGCGTGGAAATTGAACATTAAAAAATATGTCGACGCCAGGAGACAATTCTTCAACACCAATGGAAGTTTCTCGCGTAACGATTGACGCATCAATTGAGAGCAGCATACTTGAAATGGTTCATAACATCGTAACCAATTCCCCAGCTGTGAATATGTATGGAACATTAAAGGACAAATTGGTAAGCTGTTTTCCCGATTCCAAAAACAAAACCTATGAAAAAACTACTGGCGACAATCGATATTGGAGGCAAGAAGCCGTCCGAGCTATTGAGCGGAATAAGAAATTTGGCTCAAGGTAAGGTATCGAACGAGATTTTAAACCAACTTTGGATGCAGCGTCTTCCCGGTCAAACGAAGGCAATCCTCTCCGTCGTGATGACAGTTTGAATAAGCTTGCACAATGGCCGACAAAATTTCCGATTGTGCCGATTCAGAAGTGTGTGCTATTACTCCTTTCAACAGATGGCTTGAGGATATAGAGAGGAAGCTAGAGAACCTCTGTATAAAAATATAAATTTATTTCTAAAATCAAGAAGCCGCAGCAAGTCAGCGTCCGGAAAACGTAGTCGATCCAAATCTTCAAAGAGAGATAAACCGCTTTGCTGGTACCATTTTTAATTCGGGGAGAAAGCGAAGAAGTGCGTGTCTCCGTGCAATTGCAACGCTTTGGAAAACTAAGTAGCGCACCGTCCTTGATGATAGACGGTTCCAGTCAAGAGACTTATCGCCTGTTTGTTCGAGATGTAAAATCGAAAATCTGGTTTTTGATGGTCACGGGAGCTGGTTTGACTGTTTATCCTGTCTTCAGACAGCCTCATATTATAAGCTGCTAATAAAACATCTATTCAAACATTAGGAACAAAAACGCTAACCGTAGATTTGGGTTTAAAACGTTCGTTCAAATGGAACTTGGTTATTGCTGACATTGAGAAGCCAATTATTGGATCAGATTTTCTTGGTAAATATGGATTACTAATTGACATTAAGAACAATAGCTTGACAGTTCCGAACTCGAAACTTTGCTGTAAAGGTTCCATTGCCTCATTAAGTGACTTTTTCGTAACGGATGTGTCATTTCCGTCAGAGTTGCCATCAATTATCCAGGCCACCTAGATCCTGAGATTTATTTCCTTTAGACTTTTTTGTGGTACTATGTAAAAGCCCATGTCTATACAGACAAGCCCGCTTGAATTGAAGCATTTATTCGTGAGATACCGGCCGAAATGTTGCCAAAATTGGATGGACCATTTGAGGCGTAGTCACGGTCAACATTTGCATGAAATAAACTTCAAACTTTAAATTATATGGACCGTACTATCGATTCAAATAAAGATTTCATGAATTTTATATATTTTTTTTTTTTTTTTTTTGAAAACTTTCCTATAGCTTTTAAAAAATTACCCTTTATGTCAAAGAAGACTGGTGGAGGCGTTTTAATTGCAGTGTCATAAGAATTTCCATCTGTAATAACTGATACACCTAAATATACAAATATTGAATTTGAATATTGAATATCAGTTATTACAGATGGAAATTCTAATGAAACTGCAATTAAAACGCCTCCACCCCCATATATTTACCATCAATTTCGTGAAATCAAACTGATGGCAGTAATATGCTCTTACCTGTTACCAATATTTTTTCCCTAAAACGAATTAGGTGAAATTGGATATTATTTTATCCAATGTCGTCTGGGAGGATGTATTCATCCAAAAGAGTCTTAATAATGTTCTTCGAAATTTTATGATACATTATTCACCTGTTTTTCTAAATCTGTTCCCAAAATTTCAAACCTCACCTCAACTGTACCTCTTTGGAATACACTAATGCTTGCCAACTGAAGAAAATGAAGAATACGTTTTTAAGATGTACGAGCAGTATGGTTCCTTTGTTGATTTTGCCCAATCACCAGATCTCAACCCCATTGAGCATCCTTGGGATCTATTGGAGAAAAAAATTCGTCAGCATGTTATAACCAGCAAGGAGATGTTACGAAGTGTCATGCAGGCAGAATGGGCGAAAATAACATCTGAGGAAACAGAGAAGTTGGTAAACTCCATTCCAAATAGACTAAGTGCAGTCTTAAAACAACGTGGCTATACTACCAAATATTAGGAATGAGTTAATATGTTTTTATTTTGTGTTTAAATAACTCTTTTGTTTATTTTTAATTACTGAACGCAGACTTTGTGGTGCTTACATTTAATTGTTGTCATAGTTTAATCGCTCTTAAGTGAAAGTGCTTAACCAAACTTAGAATTTTGTTTTTGTTTTTTAATGTTAGAAATATGAAGAAAAAATATATCTAAAAGAGTTGATTTGATTTATAATTTTATTTTGTATTCTTTAACCAATCATAAAAGTTTGTCAGGTGAACGCAGACTTTATGGGCTATGTGTATATATCGACTTTAGCAAAGCATATGAAAATCACGATCTCGTTTTATTTGAGTTAGACAGTATTGGTTGTTCACCTATATTGATAAATTAAGTTATATCCTATTTGTGAAGGCATGTTCAAAATGTACAATTGGGTGATACTTTTTCAAGCCAATTTTTGTGAAATCTGGTGTTCCTCAGGGTAGTCATCTGGAACAATTCTTTTCAATTTATTCATTAACGATTTCACTCTAGTTATTGTATAATCTTCCATTTTAATGTACGCTGTAATGTAAAAATTTTCCGAAAGGTTTAACCCTCCTGAGCAAGATCTGCTACAGTTCGCCCTAGATAATATATGTTGGTGGTGTAATGTAAATCTTATGCAACTAAACCTTTCTAAATGTGAATTAATGTATTTTCATAGAGTACAACATTTGTCAAGAAGTTATTATCTAGATTATCAAGAGATTTATTGAATGTAGAATATTAATTTGATCTTGGTATTCTTTAGATCGAAAGATATATTTTAGGCAATATACATCTATGATGGTCAATAAATCGCTAAGTTCTCTTGGTTTCATAAAATGTCAGAGTAAAGAATGTAATGATCCCAAAGTTACTAAAACTTTAAACACATCTCTTGTTCGGAGTACACTTGAGTATGGATTCGTTATTTAAGATCCAGTTTATGCGATTTACTTTGATAAAATTGAGTCATTTCAGAAACAATTTCTACTGTATTAAATTCGCCATAAGGGTTGGAACTATCAAAGACTTCCTTCCTACACACAAAGTAAAATTTTCCTATGAACATTCCTTTATGAACAGGGGCAAACTCGCATATCAATGAGTGCTGTCCGATTTAAGTTTTTAGCTCATTGATAGGGAGCCTCCTTTTTATAGCCGAGTCCAAACGACGTGCGGCAGGGCGAAACCTCTTTATAGAGAAGTTTATACATGACTGCCATGCCAAATGGTACAGTACCTCACAAATGTCGCCGGCATTAGGGGGAAAGGTTAGGTTAAGTTTAAGTGGCAATCTGCCATCAGATCCCCTTAGACGTTTTCGTCGATTCGCCGCTTTAAAGTCCAACAACTTGCGAATGTTCACATCCGCTAAGTCAGATAGGTTCTCAAAGATATGAGAACCTAAAGTGGTACTCCTTCTGAGCACTAGAGCGGGACACACACACACAGAAGATATTCTACAATATATTCTCTCCTTCTTCGATGTCCTCACAGCTTCTGCAAAAGTCTGTCAGCATGTTTTCCGATTAGACAGTGACCTGTCATGACGGACACAATGACTGAGACGTTCTAGCCAGTGATAGCAAAGCGGTAGACCTCTTAATGATTAGATAAGGCCACATAGTTTTGGAATGCTCACAGCACCCTCTTTATGGCCATCTAGCATTCGTTATCCTCCGGGTCTAGTCCTAAAAACTTAGCTCACATGGCATACCCACAGATTCCAGTTTCCCTGGAATGTGTAAGGTAGTACCTAGCAAGCTCATCGGATTAACAAATTCCTGGGATATCTCTGTGACCCAGCACCCAGTACAGGTGAATTTTTAACTATTCAGCCATCTCGCTGAGAGATCTGCGACACTCGAAGTCGGTTTTTGTGTTCAGAAATACGTTCTCCACGAATTTAATGGCTGCCTGGCTGTCTGGGAAGGTATTTATGCCAATCGTCCTTATGAAATTATATCTTAGGCATTTCACCTCTTCGTAAATTGAAGGGTTTCCGCTTAATACACATTGCAGTGGTCGGATAATCTTTTCGATATGACCAGTTCTAAATCTTTAAAGTACACCCCAAAGCCCACCTGGTCGTTTAGTTTGGAACCATCCTCATAGAAGCTTATGTAACTTCTGTTACCAGGAATATTGTAGTTCCAATCGGTTCTATTTGATAAACATTACTGTACCACTATTCGGTACAGTAATGTTTATCAAAAAGCATCTCAGTTGGGGTGTAATCCACAATGCCTGGTACATCGGATATTGTTTGAAGGATAACACAGTGTCCGTAGTCGCCAGTTGTCGCAGAAATTAATCTAGCCACAATGTCCAGAGGCCTTAGATGTAGCATTAAATTATATGCATCAGATGGTATTGCCATTTCTAAAATGTTGTAGTTAAAGTTCAATTTCCTGTCCAGCAAAACACCCAGGTATATTGAGGTTTCTGTAAATGGAACATTGTCTCCTCCCAAAGAGATAGGTTCCACTGTAGGCATCTTTTATCTCCTGCTGAAAGAACAACTTCTGTCTTGCACAGATTTACACTTTCTGTAGCCTTTTTCGCTGTTGCACATAGAGCTTCCTGAGGAATATCCCCTAACCGCAATTGCAACGTCATCAGCATACGCGACCGCTTTTACACCTTTTTCTTCCAGAAACAATAATATATTGTTAATGGCTATATTCCAAAGTAGAGGAGACAGTACACCAACTTGAGGTGTTCCTCTGCTGACCTATCTTTTTAGATCCCTAGTCTGCTGTAATGCATCTATTGGTTAGTAAGTTATTATTAAACTTTGTGTTGTTGTAGCAGTTTGTTGTGTTCTATCTTTCGTCTGCTTGATTCTGTTGAGTCTTCAGATCCAGGAACTCTGCGACTAAGATGGGGTGCGTCCAAAGGGATCTGGGCCGGAGTCGAGTGGGTCTGGCTCGGAAGTTAAACAGATGACGTGTGTCGTGTGGTCCCTGGTCACAATCGGGACATAAATTTTGCACGTCTTCATCATTCCTTGCTCTGTTAGAATTGAGGCGGCTGCATCTGCCGGAATGTAATTGAGCCAGAACTATTCTGGTTTGCCGCAAATAGCAATTGCGGTAGCTATTTACCGCATCTGCTACCGTGTCAGCATGAATGTTATCTAGACCCGCTTGATCTAGAGGTTCTCTCTTGTAGCGCTGAACCTCACGCTCTAGATCATGTAGATCTACCTTAGATCTATCTTCGACTCCTGATGGAGGTGGTCTACATAAGAACTGAGGACACAGCCCGTCACAGTTCGAAGGGCGGCTATCTGACAGATCTGAATATTATTCCAATGCGTGTCACAGAGCTGACGGGACCACACTGGCGCTGCATAACTAACCACAGGACGGCCAATTGCTTTGTACGTGGTCGACAAGGTTTCTTTGTCTGCACCCCAGCTGCTGCCGGCAAGTGACTTGAGGACCTGGTTTCTACTTTTGACTCTATCGCAAATTGCTGGAGCATGTGGGGAGAATGTGTAAGAGCTGTCAAATGTGATGCAAAGTATTTTGGGACACTTGATGGTCGGAATCATTTTTTCATCGACCATCACTGTCAACTCATTATTCACCTCACGCGTATATGTAATAAACAATGTGGCTGAAGATTTGGTGACAGATATCTTCAGATTTCTTGCTGAGAAATATGAGGCAAGTTCGAGGAGGTAGACGTTCAACCTATCTCAGATGTCAACAATGGGTGGGGGCCTGAAGCCATGATTGTACAATCGGAGGAGTAATGCCTCAAGCATTTTTGCTATCGGTCTGTACGGCTTCCTCAAACTCGGGTCCTTTTCAGGCTTCAGTAGAGGGATCAATCTGCCAATTTTCCAGACATCGAGAACTATAAGAGTGTTCAAAGACAGGTTGAGGACTGTAGTAAGGTACTCAACTCCAGGTAAATCCAGATTCTTCAACATCAGTGTAGAGATTTCGTCGGGGTCCAACGCCTTGGATGGTTTGGCGCCACGGATGACATTCGTAGCTTCACCCACGGTAAATTGTGATAGCTGCCCTTCAGCTCGGAGACTACGGATACGGCGAAAGGCTCTCCTCCTTGCCCAATCACTTTTAGGTTGCACAATAAATTGGGATCTTTTTGTATCAGTCACGGTTACATTGTCATAAGTGACTGAGGTCCTGTCATCCCGTCTATCTCGGCAATACCGAACCTGACTGCTATCCCCATGCACTCCATGTGGAGGTCACTAGCGCCAGGCGCAGGCGAAATGGTTTTATACTGCACGGAATGGTGTATCACGAGGACCAATCCCTCACCTCCATTCTTTGAGCGATCCTAACGTAGCACACTGTATCCGTGACAACTGTGCAAGCTACAGGTGTTGGTCAGCTTTGTCACCTGGATCGCTGTGACCAATATGTTCTTCCGACTAATACTTACTTACTTACTTTAATTGGCTATGACAGAATATTTCTTCCACTAGCCGAACGTAGAATAGCGTTCCAAGCGCCTCGATTTTCTGCGCTCATTCTAAAATCTCTGACACCAAGTTTCGAGGTGTCTCCCACAACTTGATCTATCCATCGGGCTTTTGGTCTTCCCGGTTTGCGTGTACCACCGTGTTTGCCTTCAAAAGACTTCTTTGCTGGAGCTTCTTCATCCATTCTGACAACATGACCTAGCCAACGCAGCCGTTGTATTTTGATGCGTGTAACTATGCTATCGTCGTCATACAGCTCATACAACTCGTGGTTCATACGTCGCCTATATTCTCCGTTAACGCAAACTCGTCCATATATTTTACGAAGAATCTTTCTCTCAAATACTCCAAGCACTGCCTCATCTGCTTTTACAAGTACCCATGCTTCAGAACCATATAACAGCACGGGTAGTATCAGTGTCTTGTAAAGTGTAGTCTTCGTCTGTCGAGAGGTGGCCTTGTTTCTAAACTGCTTACTTAGTCCAAAGTAGCATCTGTTTGCCAGTATTATTCTTCGCTTTATCTCAAAACTGGTGTCATTCGTTTCGGTTACGGCGGTGCCGAGGTAGATAAAGTTACTGACTATCTCAAAGTTGTGGTTCCCAACTTTCTCCATGTTCTTTATCTGCTCGGTTGTACAAGGCTTTTTGGGAGTGGAGACCATCCATTTCGTCTTATCTCCGTTTACTGCCAGACCCATTTTCACTGACTCTCTTTCGATTCTTTCAAAGGCTGCAGTTACTACTTCCGGTGACCGACCTATGATATCGATATATCTTCCGACTAAAAAAATCCATAATCTTGTCGATCTTGCCACGGAGACCGTTGCAGTTCAGTTCCAAAACTGATTCACTTCCCGGCACTGGCCGGCCAATATTGGGGCTGGGATACTACTGTTGCGTATATTGCCGAACGGGAGAGGTCGGGAGTCACATAGCCCGACGACGAGGATGCCGAAGGCGACGACGACACTTGTGACCCACTGCTGGCTATATTCGCACAGTACCTTGCAACATATTCAGTATGACTATACTCCCTAGAGATGTGAGACCACAGCAAGATCGGAAATGTACCCACTCCATGCACCGGTTTAAACTCACAAACACCTACCGATGATGGAGGCGGTTCTGGCAAACTAGGGTCCGGAGTTATTTTTAATCCCGGCACGGACCAGAAGCATGCGGAGAAGGCACTCCGGGATGTGCCTCTCTCATGACGAAAAAAGGACGAACACGTACACTGGGTGGCAGCCCTTGCCGATAATGGATTCCATCGGTCAAATCCGATGCGTACAACCCGCTGCCATGGAATTGATTTATAAACTTTCTTACGGAAAAGTTGATGCCTAGAAATTCCAACTCCTTCATGATTGTCGTTGGTTTTACATTGTTCATAGCACCTTCAATGTCAATAAATGCTACCAATGTATATTCCTTGACAGCGAGAGGACCCTCTATGCAACCGACTAGGTCGTGAATGGCTTTTTCAGTGGATTTGCATTTAATATATGCATACTTCTGCCGAGACAGGCGATCTCTAGGGTTCTTTACCCTAAGATATGATTCGATCAACCTCTCAAGAGTCTTAAGGGTTTTCTGCTTTCGGAATGAAAATGACCTCCCTCCATTCCACAGGTATATATGCCATTCTGATACAAGCAGAGTATATCTTCCTAAGCCAGGAAACCAGTCTATCAGACACAGCTTGTAATTCAACCGGTGATACATCATCGGGGCCTGGCGATTTAAAGGAATCGAAACATCTTATCGCCCAAGAAATTTCGGCTTAGACACAATTTTCCCTATAACATCCGACGAATGCATACCAGTGACAACCTATTCTGGCGCCTTGTTGTCCATTAGAGAAATTCCCGTGAAATGTGTATCAACGAGTAGTTCTAGTGTTTCCACACCAGACATTGTCCATTCATTCTCTGACTACGTAATAGGTCTCAAGGACAGAATCTTCCTTATTTTAGAGGACTCTGAGCCTTTCTCAGCTCGCCCTTATATTTTCAAAATTCAGCCTTATAGATGTCCCAATCGTGTGGTGCTTTTGTGGCTTTCGCCCTGTTGAAGTGTTTTCTGCAGTCCTTCCTTAGACCAACCAGCTCTGGGGTCCACCATGGCGGTCGCTATTTGCCCCTTGGCTTGGCACTATGACATGCTGACAGAACGGGTCATCCAGGGCCTTCGTGATCCGCATGACCACTATGTCTATATCCTCCGCAGTTTACACTTCCTGTTCTGGTCTAGAAGGGATAGACGTTCAGAATTTCTTTTGTTTAGCTAATGTTACGATAATCAGAGAAGCTGTGGTCATTCAACACATTTCAGTCGCATATTCTTGTGCTTATATCCTCCCAGACCTCCTGCCTGTTCCTATTAATTAAAGTCGGTTTATCCCCTTTATTACAAATCGCCAGATTGCAGCTTATAATATATTCGATAAGCAGCTCACCTCTTTCTTGACATCCGAACTTCCCCACATCTGCAGAAGCGGCTTTAACTAGCAACTTAAGGTTTGAAGGCGTCATCTCTGAATTGTGTGCCATATATGGGAAAGCAAGCCAGATGAGACTTATTTATTTCAAGGCTAGCTATTATTGAATCTTCAGTACTTAGCGACGGAAGAAAAAAAAACATTTAGACTACTCTTTGCAAGAATACAGGCTCCGTGCCGCCAATTTCCCGTACCCTTGAGTAGTTCAAATCCCAGAATTCTTATTCCTCCACACACCCATGGTTCCTGGATAAGAACTACGTTAAATCCCCCTGCCATCAGGAGGACCTTTAGTGCCGCCGAAGCGGCCTTACAATGGCGGAGTTGTACCAGCAGAATCCGAAACATAATCAGGATTCAGAACTTCCTCGTTTTCTAATTCCGCCAGGAATTCAATCTCACAAAATTTGTAAGATCTTGTCATGATGAGCCTAAGTACGCATCCAGGGGAAGGTGACAAAGCAGTGGAACCACTCTTCCTCAGGAAACTGGACACTTACGGTGTGGACGATTCCTCCTTAGATGCTTCACTAGCTGCTGCTGTCGAAGTGCTTTTTAAAATCCGTCCTTCACCGCTGGCACACAACTTGAGCCCAGTCCAACTGGATGACCCACTCACACAGGATCTGAGGGAATCCTTGGCATCCAAGCATGCGCCATAGGTCAAGAAGGAATATCTTCCTCCGGATAATAATTGCGACTTCTAGAGGCTGAAGAAGTCAAGATCCCAGATCGGTTTATATGGCAGCTATATCAGGTTATGGACCAATTAAAACCATATTTGGCATAGTTGTTGGAAGTCAAAACAAAACACTTCTTGTGAAATTTCAGCCAAATCAGATAAGAGTTGCGCTCTCTATTGGATCAAGATGTCCAACTGGGAGATTGGTTTATATAGCAGCTATATCAGGTTGTGAACCGATTTGAACCATACCTAGCATAGTTGTTGGAAGTCACAACGAGACTCATGCATCTCAGGCAAATCGGATAGGAATTCTAGATGCTCAAGAAATCAAGACTCTAGATCTGTTTATATGACAGCTACTTCAGGTTATGAACCAATTTAACCACACTTATCACAATTTTTGGAAGCCATAACATGATAAGAATTGCGCCCTCTAGTGAATCAAGAAGTGAAGCTCCAAACTCAGTTTTTATGGTGCTGTCGACAGACAGACAGATGGACGGACAGACGGACGGGCTTATCACGAAATCTTGTCACACTTTGATTTGGATATTATTAAAATATCAAATTGAACCTTGTAAGATTTTCCTACGATAGGACAACAAATTTGGATTTCCACATTTTTAAAATGACACATCGAATAAAAGATTATATTGGTGTTATATCGAAACCTGTGCTAATTTTGATGACACATACTGGGACGCCAAATAAAACATCTCATGCCCTATATTGTAGAGATGTGACCAAAATTGTGGCTTTTACTGCCTTAAAAGTCCATATCGGATAAAATATATACATTGGAGCTATATCTTAATCAGGACCGATTTTAATAAAATCTTGCGCACGTATTGGAACGTCAAATAAAACGTCTCATGCAAAATCGGACGAAAATTCTGGTTTCTACAGTCTAAAGTCCTTTTTGGATGAAAGATATATCGGGGAGCTATATCTAAATTTCAACCGAATTTTATGAAATTTTGCACACATATTAAGACGTCAAATAAAACACCTTGTACCATTGTACATATTGTTAAGATCGGACTAAAATGGTGGCTTCAGCCTTAAAAACCCATATCGGAAAAAAGATATATATGGGAGCTATGTCTTAATCTAGACCGCTTTATATGAACTTTTGCACTCGCACTGGGACTTGCGAGTGCACGCTAAATTTTGTAGAAATCGGGCGAAAATAGTGCCTACTACAGCCTTTAAAGTCCAAATCGGATGAAAGATATATATGGGAGCTATATCTAAATCTAAACCGATTTTTATGAAATTTTGCGCACATATGAGGACGTTCAATAGAACACCTTATGTCAAATTTTGTAAAGATCGTACCAAAATTGTGGCTTCTACAGCCTTTTAAGGCTATATCGTATAACATATATATATGGGAGCTATATCTAAATCTTAATCGAATTCGTTCAAAATAGCTTTGCACAAGTCTCTCATATGGCTCCAAAAGAGAGGCTTGTGCAAAATTTCATGACAATCGGACAATAAATGCAACCTGTAACTTGATTCAAGACGATCGGTATACTTATCAATGGGTCTAGCTCTTCTCCTTCTAAGCATTGCAAACAAATGCACAAAGTTGTAATACCCTGTACCACAGTGGTGGTGTAGGGTATAACAAGTAAAAGCGTGCTACGTTCGGCCGGGTTGAATTTTATATACCCTCAACCAGGGATCGCATTGATTTAGTTCATTGAATGGATTTTTCAAATAGAACGAGTAAAAGCGTGCTAAGTTCGGCCGGGCCGAATCTTATATACTCTCCACAATGGATCACGTTTGTCGAGTTCTTTTCCCGGTATCTCTTCTTAGGCAAAAAAGGATATACAAAAATATTACTCTGCTGTTAGAGCGATATCAAGATACGGTCCGGTTGGGACCACAAATAAATTATATGTTGAAGACCTGTGTAAAATGTCAGCCAATTCGAATAAGAATTGCGCCCTTTGGGGGCTCAAGAAGTGAAATGGAGAGATCGATTTATATGGGAGCTGTATCGGGCTACCGACCGATTCAGACCATAATAAACCCGTATGTTGATGGTCATGAGGGAATCCGTCGTACAAAATTTCAGGCAAATCGGATAATAATTGGGACCTCTAAAGGCTCAAGAAGTCAAGATCCCAGATCGGTTTATATGGCAGCTATGTCAAGTTATAAACCGATTTCAACCTTATTTGACACAGTTGTTGAAAGTAACAATAAAATGCGTCATGCAAAATTTCAGCCAGATCCGATAGGAATTGCGTCCTCTAGAAGCTCAAGAAGTCAAGTCCCCAGATCTGTTTATATGACAGCTATATCAAATTATGAATTTCATTCCAAACGGATAAGAATTGTGCACTCTAGAGGCTCAAGAAGTCAAGACCTAAGAGGTTTATATGGCAGCTATATGAGGCTATGATCCGATTTGAACCATACTTGGCACAGTTGTTAGATATCATGACAAAATACTTCGTGCAAAAATTCATTCAAATCGGATAAGAATTGCGCACTCTAGAGGCTCATGAAGTCAAGACCCAAGACCGGTTTATATGATAGCTTTTTCAGGTTCTGAACCGTTTTGGATCATACTTGGCACAGTTGTTGGATATCATAACAAAACACGTCGTGCAAAATTTCATTGCAATCGGATAAGAATTGCGCACTCTAGAGGCTCAAGAAGTCAAGACCCAAGATCGGTTTATATGGCAGCTATATCAAAACATAGACCGAAATGGCCCATTTACAATACCAACCGACTTACACTAATAAGAAGTATTTGTGCAAAATTTCAAGCGGCTAGCTTTACTCCTTCGGAAGTTAGCGTGCTTTCGACAGACGGACGAACATGGCTAGATCAACATAAAATGGCGCGACGCTCAAGAATATATATACTTTATGGAGTCTCAGACGAATATTTCAAGTAGTAATGACGAAATTAGTATACCCCCTATCCTATAGTGGAGGGTATAAAAACACCAGTCATAGGAAAACACCACCTCCAAAATTTCAGGCAAATCGAGTAATAATTGCGCCTTCCAGAGGCTCAAAAAGTCAAACTGCGAGATTGGTTTATATGACAGCTATATCAGGCTATATACCGATTTAGACAATACTTGGAATAGTTGTTGGAAGTCATAACGACATATGCAAATCTTCAACCATATTGGATAAGAATTGCGCCGTCTAGAAGCCTAAGAAATATAATAATTTCGACAGACAGACGGACGGACATGGCTAGATGGATTTAAAATGTCATGACGATCAAGAATACATATAATTTATATGGTCTTAGACGCATATTTCGAGGTGTTACAAACGGAATGACGAAATCCTAAGGTGGAGGTTATAATAATTTGGTTATGGCACAATAAATGGAAATCGGCCGATAAATACAAATACTTTGAATGAGGGCATCCTATGCTCGTGAAGATAGGTGGAAAGAGCAATAATAAAATGATCAAAAAATCGATTCAGAAAGTTATTCTGATTTGCTTACTTATAAAAATATATCTCTAGAAATCTTAAACAAATCTTATCATGATGACCCAATAGAAGTAGGTCACTATGGAATTTTTAGGACACTTAAGACAATCAAAAGATATTTTTATTGGAAAAACATAACGAATAATGTAACAAGATACATTAAAGCATGTTTAAAGTTCCATACAAAACATTTAAAAACTCAAGACACAGTATACGTAGATGCCATGGGCCCATTACCAAAGACAGAACAAGGCAATGAGTATGCGGACACATTGGTATGTGATATGATTGTTATACCAGTTTGTGACAAATGTGCCAAAACTGTTTCTAAGGCGACATTTGAGCATTTTATTCTCACCTATGGTCCAATGAAGACGTTCATTTCGGACATGGAGACAGAATACAAGAATACCCTACTAATGGAGATATGCGATCTGCTCAAAATTCAGAAATTTACTGCGACAGCATATCATCACCAGACAATTGGTTCAATCGAAAGAAGTCTCAGAACTTTTAATGAGTTCATCAGATCTTATATGTCGATTGGCAAAGATAATTGGGATATAAGGATGAAATATTTCGTCTATTGCTATAACACCATACCATCAACAGTACATGAATACTGTCCATACGAGTTAGTTTTTGGAAAAATTCCAAATACGTTTAATCAATTTGCGTATAATATAATATAATAATAATCAATTATTGTATAATATAGACACTTATGCTAAGGAAATAAAGTTTAGGTTAGAAATAGCTTATAAAAGAGCTCAATCATTATTAGATAGGCATAGAATAAAACAGATAGAATTTTATGATAGAAACACTGTTGTAAATTAAATATAGGTGATCTGGTTTTGCTAAGAAATGAACCACGCTTTAAATTGGATCCAGAATATAAGGGAATGTATAAAGTAAAAGAACTTCTTGAAAATAATGATGTCAGTAGTTCATAAAAATATATTTATGATGAATTAAAACATTAAATTAATACAATCAAGAAAAACCCGGGATTAGATTAAGTAATTATGATAACAGATATGTTAGGAATATGATAAGCAAATGATTGTAAATATGTACTTAAAAAATATTAAATTTCAATAATAATTTCATTTGCTTAATGTTTAAAGCATGTTCATTAAATTTGTCAATTATATGAACATTCCACTGAAAAGTGGCATAAACAAAAGAATATTAAATTACATCAATAAACCCGTAGTCACAAGCAAATTGTTAGCGACAAATTAATGTCACGGCCACAGACAGCAAATGATTAGGCAGCACTTGCAATACATTTCAAAAGATAATAAACTCATTCCAATATTGTGGCCACGGAACTCATTCTGCTGATACTGCTACATTTCTCGTACACATTTTGGGAGAATGCATTAGCCTATATAATTTCTACAAAAGCATTGACCCTATAATGCAATGGAGTCAATAAAAACAAATAACTTAGATTTAAGAAATATGTGTGTGTTTTATGTATAAGTGTATGTAATTTTGATTCTGGGGAACCATCAACTGACATCCGATTATTTTGTATAATTTCGATGGCTTCTCTCCAAGAAATCACATTCAATAGAAGAATCAACAAAAGCTCACCAAAGCTCTCAAAACCAAACTTAAAGTCTTCTTACTTAAGGGCTCATGTTGCCCAGGGTGTTACAAGCAAGTTGTATAAATTATGCTATCCAGTATCACTGTTGTGGTGGAAGGTACAAAAAGAAAATTTATAACAAATAATTAACACATTTCCAACTGCCAAGTTCATGACATAAGTCCTCACCTCAATGCTCGAGTTTTGATTACTATTTAGTAATTCGACTACCCACCATAGGATAGTTCACTATGTGTATACATGTTTGAATGAAATAAAATTATCCTAAGTGACTTTCTACAATTAATTGCAGGCATAGAAAAATGTACATAGTATTTTTTAAGACTTCGTTGATAACCGCATGGTTACTAAAATCTGGCAACTTGGGGGAAATATTGGATCATAATAATAATTGGAAAATTTTCTGAATTTTGCCAAAACAACCATTAGCAGAAGTGTTTATTAATGCATTACCAATTTGCTAATAAACTGTAAGAAAATGTGTTACAAAGTAACATTTTCTGCAATGAAATGGCGTCAACATTTAGAGTTCTTTTTATTGTGGCATCAATTTGTAAAAAGTTACTTAAAACAGGAACGGTTTGGTAAGGCTACGGATCAGTAGTCAGACCCACTAGAATTATTTAATTCACTGGGAATTAAACCGCCTTTTAACTTAATAAAGCTCATATTCGGTGAAGTTTTCACAGAAGTGAGAGCAATTACTTCTTTTGCATGCAATTCAATATAAATGGGCCTAATAGGCCTATGTTTAGAAATAGCTCTCTTATAATTCAATCTCCTGATTGGAATTGTGAGCCTCTACAATGTGTAAATCTCATCCGTTTAAGCTGAAATGTTGCACAATAACTTCCCTGCAAAATAAAATCTAGATCCGTCTTAACCTGATATTTCTGTTTTTAATTCTGGAGAACCTGGAGCATGCAACTTTTATTCTATGTGGATAAGTTTTCCGTTCGATTTTATAAATCCAATAATTTCACATTGTTTTCAAAATTTGAACTGACGCATACACTTTTAATGGGAGCTACAATATCCACAAACTTAACTAATTGAATAAAATCTCCAACATTTACCTTTCAAATGTCGAATACAGCCTTGAACCCCAAATTAGATAAGCATTACTTATGTATTCAACTCAATTCAGTATTCATGAATTATTATTCCGTCCGACCAAAGCAAAAAAACACTTGAAAAGTTCATTTCCACTACAAATGTAGCAAGTAGCCGAAGGAAGATGATTTTAGCTGTGAAGAGTGAGCATATTGCATTTCAATGAGAATACATTCATTTCATTGCAAATGTTGCATTTTCAAAGCTTTTTGTGCAAAAACACACAAACTAAGAAAATAGAAAAAAAAACACAAATGGCGTTATCTTCTTCTAACCATAGCTTAATTCGTATAGAGAAATTGTACTACTTTATACAATTTTCAATGTGAAACAATTCTAGTTTAACGCCTTATTTTAGTGTTTTCTGTAGTTAAATTTATGTCTAAACATGGTCTAATTTGGACAGTGTGTAGAATAAATGTCAAAAAGTACTAACTAATTCATAATTTTATATTGCTCAGTGGGTCAGATGGGCTAAACGGACCATGCCTCAGCTAAATTTCATTACTGACCAACGTAAGCCGGGCTATAAGAGATCTTTATTGGTCTACGAATTTAAGTTTTGGATGTAAGGTGTACTCCATTTTTAAAATACTTCATTTCAGCCCGATATACCCATGATGTCTGATTTAGTGGTTTTTTCGGGGGAGGGGTGGTCCCCCAGATACTTGGCCCTGAAAAAATATCAGCATCGTGCTCTTCTCTCAAATACCATTTATTTAAACCCCATATTGCCATTAGCTTAAGAAGAGTTAAAGGATGAGGCGTCCCCAAACACATAGCCCCAAAATACGTTATCAAATTCGTTTTCTAATCTCAAATAATTTTCATTTGAGCCACATATTGGCATGGTCGAAATTTTTTTCCTTTTGGGGGTGTTTTGGGAAAGGGGTGATGCCCTAAATACATTGTCCTACATTTGGATATCAAATTCGTATTCTACTCCCAAATTCCTTTATTTGAGCCCCATATTGCGATGGTCAGTAAAAAATTGCTGTTTGTGGGGTATTGGTCCCGAAAATAGGTATCAATTCTTGCTCTACCCCCCAATACATTTCATTTAAGTTCCACATTGACTTGGTCGGTAAATTTGTCCGATTTTGGGATGTTTTGGGGATTGGGGTGGTCCCCCAAACACAAAGCCCGGAAAATATGTCAGCAATGTGCTCTATTCTCATATATATATATATCATTTATTTGAACCCCATATTGCCATTGGCCTCAAAATTGGATATCAAATTCGTTTTCTAATCTCATTTAAACTACTTATTCCAAAAGTCAGCAAATATGTTCGGGTTGGGCTATTGGCCCTAAAAACTATGAATATTTAGTTCCACTCTCTTTACGACCCAAACTGTCTTGGTGAGAAAATACGTCCTATTTGGGGGTTGTTATGGTAGTGGAACGTCCGGTAGACAGTTGGCCCCTAATGTTGATATCAGATACGTGGTCTACTCCTACATACCTTTAATTTGAGCACCATATTTCCATAGTCGGCAAACATGACCGGCTTGGGAGTGTTTTGTGGGAGGGGTGGCAACTCAGTGAGTTGGCCTTGAAAATATATATCGGATTCGTGTTCCACTTTAAAAAAAAAAAAAACCTCTTATTTGAGCCTCATATTGCAATAGTCAAAAAATACTTACTATTTTGGGGGTGTTGTGGGGGTTGGGGGGGGGGGGCATAGACACCTTTCTCTAATATTGATATCAGATTCGTGCTTTATTCCCAAAGACCTTTCATTTGAGCCCCATATTGCTATGGTCGTAAAATTTTTCCCTTTGGGGGATGTCCTTGGAAAGAGGCGGCCCCCAAACACTTGGTCCCATATTTGGATATCAGATTCGAATTCTACACTCAAATACCTTTCATTTAAGCCCCATATTCCCATGGTCAGTAAATAAGTCCTGTTTGGGGGTTGTTTTGGGAAAGGGGTGGATCCCCAGGAACGTGGTCCCACATTTGGATATCAGATTCGTATTCTACTCGCAAATATCTTTCATTTGAGTCCTATATTGCCATGATCGGTAAATATGTCCGATTTAGGGGTGTTTTGGGGCTTGGGGTCGTCCCCCTAGCACTTGGTCCGACAATTGGATATCAGATACCTTTTCTTATCCTAAATACCTTTCATTTGAGTCCCATATTGCCGTGATTGGTCTAAATATATGTTTAGTAGGTTTTAGGGTGGGGCAGCCCCCTTGGTACCCCATCCGAAATTTGAATACCAAATTTTAGCACCACCCATCTCCGAGATCTGGCGTTTCTGAAAATTAGGGTAAGGGGAGATATCAAAAATTGTAGTATCCTATTTTCACCACGAGGTCTTTATGCACCATCTTTAAAAATTTCAAGAAAATCGGTTCAGCCGTTTCTGAGTTTATAAGGAACACACAAACAAACAAACCTACAAACAAACACACATTGATTTTTATATATAAGATATATCCGGATATGATCCGTTCTTATTAATATTCGGTGTGGGGCTTACAAAGTAAAATTAAACTCACTTTTCCAAAATGAACCTACTGTGTTGAGTTTAAAGATGAGAATAATGCGATGCACTTTTCGTTTCAATCCCGAAAAAAAGATCGAAATACAAATTCTGTATAAACGAATATCTCACCCTTACATTCGTAATTGATTTTTCACACTAACGAAATTTCTCATTTCACAAGTTTTCAGATAGCCTCACAAACCGAATACTTGTCATCACATTCAATTGCAAAATTCTCAATTTAGTAGATGGAGTGCAATAAACCGCAAACTTTGAATTCCCAAATCGGAACTTCTTAACAAAGTTTGCAACAAGAATCGATGTAAAAACAAACAAAGTGCAATTAAAGTTGTGATGGCAAGAATTGCAATGACTGCCAATAAACGAAATCAAGTAGTGTGACCACAAACGCATCACAACAATTGAAAAATGATTGGAAAACATGTAAAAACGCATTCTATACCCACCACAAATGCTTATATGTTATGATAAAGTAGGACATTATCATAACTGGATATAGTAATCCATGGATAATTAAAATCCAAGTATTGGCCAATCTTAATCATATTTGGTTCAGATGCATTTTTTCCAAAAATAAAATTTCAATGAAATATTTTCTAAAGACAAATTTCAATTAAATTTTCTCTAAAGACAAAATTTCAATGAAAATTTTTCCAAAAAAAGATTAATTTCTTAAAGACAAAATTTCAAGAAAAATTTTCTAAAGACAAAATTAAAAAAAAAATTAAAGAAAAACTTTAATTTTCAATAAACGACAAAATTCTAAAAATTGTTTTAAATTAAATTCTATGAAAATTTTTCTAAAGAAGACATATCCGTAAACTATTTTTAACGTTTTTTTTTAAATATTTAAAGACAAAGTTATAATGCATTTTTTCACTTTTTCTGAAGACAAAAAGTCGATGAAATTGTCTAAAGATAAAATTTTGACAAAATTGACAAATCCGTCATTCAACCATCTCCCACCGAAGCGTTACATTGAGAAATGTAATATTTCAAGTTTCACTCCCAAAACGTTGACCAAAAATTCCAAATGTTTTCAAACAGGTGGGATTTCTGTTACTCAAAAGACTAGGCCCAGAAAAATGTTGGACTTACAAAAAAAAAAACTTAATTTAGTAATTCCGCACTACTAACAAAGTCCTTAATTGCTCTCCATTTCATGCACCTAAGTCGGTTCAAATCTAGTTTTGTGCCTCCACCTATGTGCCACAGACTGTTTATTTGCGAAAACCGAGCAATGACATAGGCTTTTTCTTCATACGCCCTACACATGCTATCATTTGCCACACCTATTCTGCATAAATAAGAAAACTATACTGATCCCTTCTTATATCCTTTCCGTGTAACTTCGTCTTGTCACAATCCAGATCGTCCCAACGTTCGTCGCCCACTCCCTTTACCCGGACAGCGTCGGCCCGAAGGGATTCGGATTCACCAAGTTTACTGATGGCAATCTTCTGGCCTTCACGGTCAAATCGTCTGCTTTTTCATCCTTATTCTGCCACGGCCCTGGCCCGGCACCCAAACAATGCGGATCGTGCCATCCTCAGAGAAGGCGTTAATCTCCTCTTGCACTCCAAGACAGACCTTACTGTCCTGGTTGTTATTGCCTGATAGCCAGTTAACGGTCAGTAAATATTGGGTTGCCCAAAAAGTAATTGCGGATTTTTTAAAAGAAAGTAAATGCATTTTTAATAAAACTTAGAATGAACTTTAATCAAATATATAATTGCCATTTTGTTCGACAACCTTTTACCATCTTCCTGGCAAATTTAGTATTCCACGCTCATAGAAGTTCTGGCCTTTATCTGCAAAAAACTGAACCAAGTGCTATTTTATAGCCTCATCATTGCCGAAAGTTTTACCATTTAAGGAGTTCTGCAAAGATCGAAATAACTGGTAGTCTGATGGTGCAAGGTCAGGGCTATATGGTGGATGCATCAAAAGTTCCCAGCCAAGCTCACTCAGTTTTTGGCGAGTGACCAAAGATGTGTGCGGTCTAGCGTTGTCCTGGTGGAATATGACACCTTTACGATTGACCAATTTTGGTCGCTTCTCCTTGATGGCTGTATTCAATTTGTCCAATTGTTGACAGTAAACATCCGAATTAATCGTTTGGTTCTTTAGAAGCAGCTCAAAATATACCACACCCTTCCAATCCCACCAAACAGACAGCATAACCTTCTTTTGGTGGATATCAGCCTTTGAAGTGGTTTGAGCTGGTTCACCATGCTTGGACCATGATTGTTTTCGACTAACGTTGTTGTAAACAATCCATTTTTCATCTCCAGTTATGATTCGTTTTAAAAACGGATCGAATTCATTGCGTTTAAGGTGCATATCACAAGCGTTGATTCGGTTTGTTAAAAGAATTTCTTTCAATACATGTGGTACCCAAATATCAAGCTTTTTCCCCAGTCCAAGACATTTTATGTGATAATGAACGATTGATTTTGGTATATTTAACTTCTCTCCTATCTCATGCTCAGTTACATGACGATCCAATTCGATTAATGCTTTGATTTGGTCATCATCAACTTCATTTGGCCGACCTGAAAAATCTGCAATTACTTTTTGGGCAACCCAATATATTCACACCCGGCGTCCTCGCGTTAACACCACACCACCTCACGCATTCCGTGATCACCCGGATCCCCGGCTCCATTACCGTATTATGGTCAGATAGGCGGAAATTGATCGCAGTCCCTGGGTTCTCAATGTATACCCCAGACCCTTCATTCCTTTAGCTTTGATCCATGCAGGTAGCACGAACTTCCAGATGGCAATACCAGAGTTCTCGCCAATCCAAAACTGTGCCGCTGGCAGTAGTGTCTCGCCCTCCACTTTAAGGTTTTGATTCTGGTTTCCTATCATCTCTTTGATTACGCCGCAATGGTGTGACCTACTCCTATCCTCTATCCATTCTCCGATCGCCTTAAGTCTCCTAGCCGCAATGGCTGTCTCACACTTCATCTGTATGTCTATGGGTCTAATGTTATCCTTATGTTGCACTTCTTCTCTATCGCAGTTCTCAAAACTACTGAGGCGTAAGAAAATATTCGTCTAATCACTCTCCTCTAGATCCAGTGGACTTTCCTCAAATTCAGGTCCCATTTGGAGCCTGCGGCCCGTCTTCATAACCCAACATCTGTTAGCCTTCTCAGTACTCTCCTGAATGTAACACTTTCAATTTCAATTGCCTGTCCAAGATCGCTTCAAAATATTTGACCTTGTCAGATATCAAAATCGTTCTATTGAGGAAACGTGGCGCAATTTCGTGTTCCTCGAGAACAGGCAGATTTCAGTCTTCTCTGGGTGAACATTAGACGGCAAGGTCTAGGACAGTCATATGTCATCAGCAAGACCCTTTCGGTCTTTCTGCAAAGCTGATTCCTATCCCTTAACTTTATGTCATAGGAACCGCAATTTAGCCTCCTTCTCATTAGCAAACGGTTTATCTTTTGAGCAACAGTTGCATACAATTTTTATTCCACATCATATCCGTCAAAAATGGATTTTGGACCACTTAAAATAAAGGTCGAAAGAGAATTTGAGAAAAAGGAAGGGGTCTTTAAACCCTCCACAATTGGATGGGGGTATACTAATTTCGTCATTCTGTTTGTAACACCTCGAAATATGCGTCTGAGACCCCATCTTATATATATAAAAATCAATTTGTGTTTGTTTGTATGTTTGTGTGTTCCTTATAGACTCAGAAACGGCTGAATTTTCACAGATGGTGAAAATAGAGTACTACATTTTTTGATATCTGAAGGAGGGGCGGACCCTCCCCCTTACCCTAATTTTTAGAAACGCCAGATCTCGGAGCTGGGTGGTGCTTTTTTAGCGAAATTTTGTGTGATCTCATATAGTATCCTGAAAATAAAAATTTGGTATCCAAATTTCGGATGGGGTATCTAGGCGGGCTGCCCCATCCTAAAACCTACCAAACATATATTTAGACCAATCAATACAATATGGGACTCAAATGAAAGATATTTAGGATAAGAAAACGTATCTGATATCCAATTGTCGGACCAAATGTTAGGCGGACCACCCCAACCCCCCAAAACACCCCTAAATCGGACATATTTACCGACCTTGGCAATATGGGACTCAAATGAAAGCTATTTACGAGTAGAATACGAATCTGATATCCAAATGTGGGACCACGTTTCTGGTGGTCCACCACTTCCCCAAAACACCCCCCAAACAGGACTTATTTACTGACCATGGGAATATGGGGCTTAAATGAAAGGTATTTGAGTGTAGAATGCGAATCTGATATCCAACTTTGGGACCAAGTGTTTGGGGGGCTGCCTTTCCCCAAAAAAACCCCCAAAGGGGACAAATTTATTGAAAAGTCTTTGGGTGTAAAGCACGAATCTGATATCAAAATTCGGGAAATGTGTTTATGGGGCCACCCCACACCCACATAGTAAGTATTTGCTGACTATTGCAATATGAGGCTCAAATAAGAGGGTTTTTAAATAGAACACGAATCCGATATATATTTTCAAGGCCAACTCATTAAGTGACCTCCCATCCCCCAAAATACCTCCCCAAGCCAAGACCCAAGACAATTTGGGCCTAAAAGAGAGTGGAACTAAAAATTCATAGTTTTTAGGGCATATGAGCATATTTACCGACCATGTTAATGTGGAGCTTAAATGAAAGGTATTGGAGGGAAGAGCAAGAATTGATACCCACTTTCGGGACCAATTTTCTGGGGGTCAACCCCTTTCCCAAAATAGCAGCAATTTTTTAGTGATCATGGCAAAATGGGGCTCAAATATTTTATTTGGGAGTAGAATGCGAATTTGATATCCAAATTTAGGGCATCACCCCTTCCCCAAAACACCCCCCAAAGGGTAAAAATTTTTCGACCATGCCAATATGTGGTATTTAAGATTAGAAAACGAATTTGATAACCTATTTTGGGCTATGTGTTTGGAGGACGCCTCATCGTGTAAACTCCCCTAAACCAATGGCAATATGGGGTTTAAATAAATGGTATTTGAGAGGAGAGCACGATGCTGATGTTTTTTCAGGGCCAAGTATCTGGGGGACCACCTCTCCCCCGAAAACACCACTAAAACAGACATCATGAGAATATCGGGCTGAAATTAAGTATTTTAAGAATGGAGCACACCTTACATCCAAACTTAAATTCGTAGACCAATAAAGATTATATGGGATTCAGATAAAGGCACTTATATTGTTAAACTGTTAGTCAAGTTAGCATGGTATTTCACTAAAAGATCTTTAATTGTCGAAAATAAATATTCCAAGGAAAATTTTGTTCCATATAAAGTAAATGAAGGCGCCGCGGAGCGGGCGCGGGTCAGCTAGTCTTATATATAAAAATCAAATTGTGTTTGTTTGTTTGTATGTTTCTGTGTTCCTTATAGACTCAGAAACGTCTGAACCGATTTTCTTGAAATTTTCACAGATGGTGCATAATGACCCCGTGGTGAAAATAGGGTACTACATTTTTTGATATCTGAAGGGCCCTCCCTTTTACCCTAATTTTCAGAAACGCCAGATCTCGAAGATGGGAGGTGCGATTTAAGCGAAATTTTGTGTGCTCTTATATAGTACCCTAAAAATTTCAATATGAGGCTCAAGTAAAAGGGTTTTTAAAGTGGAACACGAATCCGATATATTTTTTCAAGGCCAACTCACTGAGTGGCCGCCCATCTCCCAAAATACCCCCCAAGTCGGTCATGTTTGCCCACTATGGAAATATGGGGTTCAAGTTAAAGGTATGTTGGAGTAGACCACGTATCTGATATCAACATTAGGGGCCAACTGTCTACCGGACATCCCACGACCATAACAACCCCCAAATAGGACGTATTTGCTCACCAAGTCAATTTGGTGAGCAAACTCTGTTTCTTAAAGAGAGTGGAAATAAATATTAATAGTTTTTAGGGCCAATACCCCAACCCGGACATATTTGCTGACTTTTGCAATAAGGAGTTTAAATTAGATTAGAAACGAATTTGATATCCAATTTTGAGGGCAATGGCAATATGGGGTTCAAATAAATGCTATATAGATATTTGAGAATAGACCACGTTGCTGATATATTTTCCGGGCTTACCGGAAAATATATCATATTTATATATATGACGAAGGGTGTCGAAGGGCCTAACACAACCCACTATCCCAAATTTCAGCAAAATCGGATAATAAATGTAGCTTTTATGGGCTTAAGACCCTAAATCGGAAGATTGGTGTATATGGGGCCTATATCAAGATATAGCCCTATATAGCCCATCTTCGAACTTAACCTGCTTATGGACAAAAAAAGAATCTGTGCAAAGTTTCAGCTCAATATCTTTGTTTTTAAAAACTGTTGCATGATTTCAACAGACAGACGGACGGACATGGCTAGATCGTCGTGTCAATGTCGCCGAAATTTGAGACAGTGAGTTGTGTTAGAGCCTTCGACATCCTTCTTTAATTGGGCCAAATCGGTCCAGATTTGAATAAAGCTGCGATATAGACCGATCTCTCGATTTAAGATTTTGGGCCCATAAAAGGCGCATTCATTGTCCGATGTCGCCGAAATTTGGGACAGTGAGTTGTGTTAGGCTCTTCGACATTTTTATTTTTAGATACAGCTACTAAAAAGACCAATATTTTGTTATACACAATTGAACAATGACTTGTACCTATTAGTATTTGGTCCAAATCAAATACTAATAGGTACAAATGGACGAAAAGTGGTTTTCATATATTTCCGAGGTGGTGGGTATCCAAAATTCGGCCCGGCCGAACTTAACGCCTTTTTACTTGTTTTCCATTCCTATATTATAAATCTTACTTATGGTATACATGTGCACATGCTTCTTGCTTTTCATCGCCTTTAAACCACATTTCATTATATTTGATGCAATATTTTGTAAATGGAATAAATTTAATATCTTATGAACGTTTATTCTTTTGATTTCAGTTTTCATCATTTTAAATAAAATCAATCGGGAATTCAATTACTTGGACTGATATTATCAGGTAAGTTTCTTTATACTCATTTATTATACAATAATATCCTGAAAGAAGATGGAACAATCTCTGGCTAAAGTGCATATGAAGCGAGCACCAAAAACATAACCCCAATAACGCATTTCATGTTTATGCTGTTCATTAAAAAAACAAACCTTTAAGCACTTGTACTCTATGAATCAGCCCAATAAGCAAACAAGAAAAAAAATCAGATAAATACCAAGGGATCGTGGCAAAATTGCTGGCAATAAAACCTTGCCGTGGTAAAGTGCAAGTACCAAAGCAAGACCAATAATTCCAGCAATTTTTCATAAAAAGCAACATCATATAAATTGGGCCATGGTGGGTTATGGCGATGGCACTGGTGCGGGTAGACAACAAGAATATCGAAAGGAAATGCAGACTCCAAAAAGGATGATTGTAAGTTTAAGCAAACCAAGTAAAAGCGTGCTTTGTTCGTATGGGCCGAATCTTATATACCCAACACCATGGATCGCATTGGTCGAATTCTTTTCCCGGTATCTCTTTTTAGGCAAATAATTTAATTGAATGTTGGAGACCATAGTCAGAAGTCATAAAATTTCAGATAATTCTAATAAGAATTGCGCTCTTTAGGGGTAAAGAAGTAAAATAGGGAGATCGTTTTATATGGAAGCTGTATCAGGCTAAAGACCGATTCAGACCACATTTGAAACGTATATTGAAGGTCATGGGAGAAGCCGTTGAACAAAATTTCACCCAAATCAGATAATAATTGCGCCCTATAGAAGCTCAAGAAGTCAAGATCTCAGATCGGTTTATATGGTAACTATATCAGGTTATGGACCGACTATAACAAAACACGTCATGTAAAATTTCAGCCAAATCGGCTAGGAATTGCGTCCTCTGGCGCCTCAAAAAGTCAAGTTTCATGATCGGTTTATATGGCAGCCATATCAAAACATCGACCAACATGGGCCATTTACAATCCCAACCGACTCACACTGATAAGAAGTATTTGAGCAGAATTTCAAGCGGCTAGCTTTACTCTATCGAAAGTTAGCGTGCTTTTTACAGGCAGAAGGGAGGAGAGACAGACGGGTGGACATGGCTAGATGGACTTAAAATGTTATGACGATCAAGAATATATATACTTTATGAAGTCTTAAACCAATATTTAGAGGTGTTACAAACAGAATGACGAAATTAGTATACCCCCATCCTATGATGGAGGGTATAAAAATGTTAACAGATTATGAGGTGAAATATGGATATTTCTTGAAAGCTTGAGAAAATCCATTTGCGTAAAATGTAAAAATACCCTGGCATATAATTGCGCTGAATTTATGTTTTATTCAAACACATATGTATCTGCCCAAAAGTGAGACATGAGAATGAAAAATTTGTGTATATTTAAAACACAATTCTCAAAATGTTAAAGTTTTTTAAAGCCGACAATATAAAATGACTATCTATTTAAGGATATCATGTGCAAATGAAGAAGCAGTGACTGTCCGTGCTCATGCGGCTTATGGCCAATATTTGTTTTCGTTTTACTTCCGCCTAACTGAGGAAACTTTAGAATATTGAAAATGGCCTAAACGTGAGTAAAATTTAAAGCAAATTTTTGTTGGGCTCTTTACATCATTTGTTACAAAAATCATTTAGTTTAAGCTTTTAATAATATATTTAGCTGTAAATGTTACAAAGAATTAAATTCCATTAAGATTTAAATCAATCAATTTACTACAAGTTTCACTTAAATGACATATAGCCCAGTCTGAATGCCACACTGTAAGAAATTTGATCTCAAAAGTGGCTTTCAATCTAATTTTGACATATCGGTTGCCGAAAAATATGTTTCAAAGGCTGGTTAAGCTATACCAGAGATTTAAAATTACATTTTCTTTGTTAATTCGTTTGCAACTTCTCAAAGAAATGGTTACAAATTTTAATTATAATATATACTTAGAGTTGGGACTGCTTTCAAACTAATAAAGATATCTGCTTTGGTGCATATACAACGCTTAATAATTGGCTCATGTTGAGAAAATTCGCTCATGTTTAAATAAAGATTGCATACTAGCAGTAACATAACTTAATTTTGGGTACAAATCCATTGGAGCGATTCAGCAGTTAGATTCGGTGCACACAGCGAAAAAGTTCTCATACAGAACATGTAAAAGCGTGCTAAGAGCCCACCACCATGGATTCTGCAAAAAATTTATACAACATAAATTTAGTTGTAGGGCATAATTCTATTCTACATACCAAACTTATGTCGAAACAGCAACAATTAAAGCTTCCAGGAACCGAGCAAAGACGATCGAGAGACCGCTTTACATGGGAGCTATATCGTGTTATAAACTGATTTGGACTGTATTTGGCACAGTTGGTGGAAGTCGTAAGAAAACATTACATGCTCAATTTCAGCCAAATCGGTCAAACATTGCGACTCGTAAGGACTCAAGAAGTCAAATCGGGAGATCGGTTTATATAGGTCTATATCAGGTTAAAGACCGATTTGGACGGTACTTGGCACAGTTGTGGGAAACCATAGCAAAACACTACATGAAAAAACGTCAGCTAAATCGGATAAAAATTGCGGCTTTTTAGGGCTGAAGAAGTCAAATCGGGCGATCGGTTTATATGGGTGCTATATCAGATTATAGACCGATTTGAAGCGTACTTGGCACAGTTTTGAAAGTCATAACACAACACTCAAACAAATTCGCAGCCAAATCTTACCAAAAATGCGGCTTCCTGGGGTCCAAGAAGTCAAGTCGGGAGATTGGTTTATATGAAAGCTATATCTAAAACTGAACCGATATGGCCCATTTGCAATCCTCCTTGCAGACCTACATCAATAAGATGTATCTGTGCATAATTTCAAGCGGCAAGCTTTACGCTTTCTACCGCTATCGTGATTTCCACAAACGGACATCGATTTAGAGCATCGAGACGATCAAGAACATATATACTTCATAAGGCCTTAGACGAATATTTCGAGGTGTTACAAACGGAATGGAAAAGCAGACAAAATATCTTCTAAATTCATATATATACTTTAAAATAAAATATGAACGTCCACAATAGGTGTTAAAAATTTTTCAAGTGTTTCCTTTAAAGAAAACAAGAAAAGCATGCTAAGTTCGGCCGGGCCGAATCTTATATACCCTCCACTATGGATCGAAGTTGTCGAGTTCCTTTCCCGGTATCTCTTTTTAGACCAATAGAAGATAAAAGGAAATAATTGCTATGCTATTGGAGCTATATCACGTTATGTTACGATTCGGACCATAATAGAATTGAACGTTGGAGGCCATAGCAGAAGTCATTTTGTAAAATTTCAGCCAATTCGAATAAGAATTGCGTCCTTTAGGGGCTCAAGAAGTAAAATAGGGAGATCGGTTTATATGGGAGCTGTATCGGACCATATTTTACACGTTTGTTGAAGTTAATAATAATTGCGTACTATAGAGGCTCAAGAAATCAAGATCTCAGATCGGTTTATGTGGCAGCCAGGGACGTAGCTAGGGGGACCCTCGGCCACGAGCCCACCAAAATGATTTTTGTTAAAGAAAAAATTATTATTAAATTTCTTCTAACAAAAAAAATCAGTAACATTTTTTTTTAAATGATAAAATTTCTTATAATATTCAACAAAGACAAGATTTAGCTGAGGCCAGGGCTGCCTTAACACTATTTTTCTTAAGAGAAAAATTATTGTAATTTTTCATTAAATTAGTAATGAAATTATTATTTAAAAAAAGTTTTATGAAACATTTTTTTAAATAAATTTTAATGAAATTTCAGCGCAACATTCTCTAATGAGAAAACTTCAGCATTGGCCGAATCCATCTCAAAATTATTGTTTAAAGACAAAATTTCTTAAAAATTTTTTCTAAAGACAAAATTATTATAAGAAAAAATTTCAATAAAATTTTTTCTGAAGACAAAATTGTAACGAATTTTTTAAAGGACTAAATTTTAGCGAAAAACTCTGTAAGGACAACCTTACCTCGAGATTATTTTTTAAAGCCAAATTAAAAAAAAAAT
Source organism: Stomoxys calcitrans (assembly GCF_963082655.1). Lineage (NCBI taxonomy): Eukaryota > Metazoa > Arthropoda > Insecta > Diptera > Muscidae > Stomoxys > Stomoxys calcitrans. The sequence continues at coordinate 66,627,461 of NC_081555.1, forward strand.
AGCATTTTGCGACACTACATTTTGCATAAACATTTTTAAACTCATTTTATAATGTTTATCTGTCCCAAACAATATTTTCAATAAATATCTTTAAAGACAAATTTTTAACCCATTACGCCTGACCTTCGATTCCGTTGTCCAATTTTGATGACATTTTATATCTTCATAATTTACAGAATTTATGTTGACGTAGCAATTTTTTTTAAAGACATTGAATTAAAAATTTTTGCAAAAAAAATTAGCTTACTTTCCCCCACAACAAAAACAAAAACCGTTTTTTAATATTTTATGGCCATTTAGCGAAGAAAGCTGTATTTAAAGATTCGAAATCATCCAATGCAACAAGACGTTAAAACGAATTCCAAAAATCTCACTCCTAAGAAGGTTGAGAAACTTTTTCGTTTGATTTATGGGATATGAAAAATTTCCGATTTTTGCCAAGCTAATTTCCCCCCAAGACATGACGGTAAAAATTGTTGTAACTGATTTTAAAAGTATTCTTAAAAGTTTCTTTAAGGCCTATTTACAATCCCAAACTTCACTAATAAGAAGTATTTGTGCAAAATTTCAAGCGGCTACCTTTACGCCTTCGAAAGTTAGTGTGCTTTCGATACACAGGCGGACGGACATGGCTATATCGACTTAAAATGTCATGACTATCAAAAATATGTACTTTATAGGGTCTTAGTCGAATATTTCGAGGAGTTACAAACAGAATGAGGAAATTAGTATATCCCCATCCTATGGTGGAGGGTATAAAAAATTGCTATGCTATTGGAGCTATATCAAGTTATGGTCTGATTCGGACCATACGGTTGGACGGACATGGCTAGATCGACATAAAATGTCAGGACGATCAAAAATGTATAAACTTTATGGGGTCTGAGACGAATATTTGGAAGAGTTACAAACAGAATGACGAAATCCTATGGTGGAAGGTATAAAAAGAAAACAGCATAAGAAGTAACAAACGAAAAGATCTCCATCAGATAAAAAACTTAGAAATGAAATAACGAAATTAAAAAATTCTTAGTTCACAGAGATTATAGCCAGTTTAGGTTATGATCATAAGACAAATTACACTTTTTGGAGAGCAACAAAGAAACTAAAACGACCGAAAATAACGAATCGCCCATTGAAAACCATGCAAATACATGGGCAAAAACGGATGTAGGAAAAGCCACAGTTTTTGCACATCATTTAAGCAAAATTTTGCAAAAACTTCAGCTCCAATAATGGAAAATATACAATCTATATACCAAGATAAGATCACCAAAGTAACCATAAAGGAGGTACTTACAGAAATTAAAATATAAAGAGCAAAAAGTCCCCAGGATTTGACCTCATAAATGCAGAAGTATTTAAGCAACTACCACTAAAAGCCTTAGGAAAGCTCACAAAGATTTTTAATACTGCTATTCGGTTACAGTACGTTGCAACGCTATGGAAGATCGCAGAAGTAATAATGATTCCAGTTTTATAGGCTTATCTCATTACTACCATCAATTGGTAAATTATTCGAGAAAATATTTTGTAAAAGATTAAATGCAGTTATTTCCCCTTAAATTTAATTCCGAGACACCAGTTTGGTTTCCGCAAAGACCACTCGAGCACAGAGCATACACACAGAATAACTCACTATATTGAGGATTCCTTTGAAAATAAAGCGGAATGTTCTGCAGTATTTTTGGATATATCTCAAGCATTTGATGGAGTAGTACACTCAATCTCTAATGTATTGAATAACTCTACTTAAGTTAAAATAGGAGTATTATTTTAAACTATGGTTGTTATGTTTAAAAATAAATTGAAACAAGTAAAAGCGTTTTGTCGAGTTCTTTTCCCGGCATCTCTTCTTAGGCAATAAAAGGATAAAAGAAAAGATTTGCTCTGCTATTAGAGTGATATCAAGATATGGTCCGGTTTGGACAACAATTAAATTGGATGTTGGAGAACTTGTTGGAGACTTGTGTAAAATGTCAGGCAATTCGAATAAGAATTGCGCCCATTCGGAGCTCAAGAAGTAAAATAGAGAGATCGATTTATATGGGAGCTGTATCAGGCCATAGACCGATTCAGACCATAATAAACACGTATGTTGATGGTCATGAGAGGATCCGTCGTACAAAATTTCAGGCAAATCGGATAATAATTGCGCTCTTTAGAGGCTCAAGAAGTCAAGACCCAAGATCGGTTTATATGACAGCTATATGAGGTTATGAACCTAATTTAGCACAGTTGTTGGAAGTCATAGCAAAACACGTTGTGCAAACTTTCATTCCAATCGGATTAAAATTGTGCCCTCTAGAGGCTCAAGAAGTCAAGACCCAAGATCGGTTTATATGACAGCAATATCAGGTCATGAACCGATTTGAAATATACTAGGCACAGTTGTTGGATATCATAACAAAACACGTCATGCAAAATTTTATTCGAATCGGATAAGAATTGCGCCATCTAGAGGCTCAAGAAGTCAAGACCCAAGATCGGTTTTTATGGCTACTATATCAGGTTATTGGCCTATTTGAACCATACTGGGCACAGTTGTTGGATATCATAACAAAACACGTTGTGCACAATTTCATTCCAATCGGATAGGAATTGCGCACTCTAGAGGCTCTAGAAGTCAAGACGCAAGATCGGTTTATATGGCAGCCATATCAAAACATGGACCGATATGGCCCATTTACAATCTCGACTGACCTACACTAATAGGAAGTATTTGTGCAAAATTTCAAGCGGCTAGCTTTATTCCTTCGGAAGTTAGCGTGCTTTGGATAGACAGACGGACGAACATGGCTAGATCGACATAAAATGTCGCGACCATCAAGAATATATATACTTTATTGGGGTCTCAGACGAATATTTCAAGTAGTTACAAACAGAATGACGAAATTATTATACCCCCATCCTATGGTGGAGGGTATAAAAATGGCAGCACTAAGGCACCAGAAACATCTTTAAACTTCAATTCAATTTTAACTTTATGTTAACTTTCTAATATTTTAAGTAACATAAATAATAATAAATTTCAAACAATATGTTAATTTAATGGCATTATTTTACAAAAATCCTTTCTTTGTGCAATTAAGTTGTGTAGAATTGAATTACTTTGTAGGTCTTCCTTTTACACCACAGTTTTTGAATCAGTATTCTCTTCAACAGCAGCAAAAAATATTTTGTTCTTCGTTTTTTAGGTTTCTGTGTAAATTGGCCATTTGCCATTGTACTCGTACATTAGAAAGTGTGCACAAATGTGGCTTTTGCTCCAGATGACCCGAAGGCTGTTTGGCAATTCCAGAGCAACCAAGTGGAAAATGTACCAATTGACATGAAACCCTACTGGCCCGAAAGATGGCAGAAATTCAGGCATTTTTCAAAACAAATAAAGCTAGCTCCGATATATTAGTTACTGTGGCCATTTATTCGTTAAATTTAATATGTGATTTGACAGAACCACAATTTTGGGGATAGAAGAAAAAGTTGTAGCATTTGTTACCTAATGATGTATTTGCGTAGCACTGTTCCATTTGGTAATGGTCATTTGTAACAGTAATAAATGGTGACACAATGTATAAATCACAAATGTCATTAAGATTTTTTTTCGAAAAATGGGAGTGAAATTTAATGCCTACGCCCTTGCCAGCGTAGGCAGAAGGCGTTAAGTTAGCTTTAAATAAAACTGAAATCCAATTGTAATCTTGGTACATAAAAGGGTTCACAAAAGATTGACCTTTATGTAAATTATTTCTTTTTAAAATCCTCGATGCACAAAAAACTAAGCTCGACCGAATTCCCTTCAAATTATTTCCTTCCGACGAAAATTTCCTTGAGTAGTAAATAGGGTAAGATGACTAAAAATGTTAATAAGCTTGTTTGGGCATAACTTTTTACAATCAAGAACATGAACCCTTCCCCAAACTTGTGTAACATAGCACAATCGATACTTGTAAACCGATTAAGTAAATTTAATATGTCAATTACTGGCATTTGTACAAATACTACACAAACATACATTTGAGGAAAAATTATGGAGAGTAAGCAAATTTTGTAGAATATGTTGATCAACATATAAAAATGATTAAAAACGGGCTTAGTTCGGCTGGACCATATCATGGGTAGCTACCGACATTGTTTCTGCAAAAAAAAAAAAAAAAAAAAAACTAATTAACTTAGTTTCTATAGACTCAGAGATCTTATTTTAGTAAAAATAGCAAAAAAGTTCGCTGTAACAGTTTGCTGGCAATTGAACAGCTGTTACTTTTGCTAAAACAGCAAACATTTTTGTGGATTTTAGCCTCAAAATGTCAAAAAAGTAAATGCTTTAGAATACACTTTTACCAAACCAGCTACAAATTAAACAATAACAAAACAAATTAATCATTAATAATTTTTTAATGATTTCATGTATCAACAGACAAAGTATCTACCGAAATCCTATTTATGCTTTTAAATAAAATATAGACACCTAAAATACTCAAAAATATACATTCATATAGAGGAAAAGCCTTAACGATGGCTTAGATGTTAAAAAAATTGCAACTTCTTTCTTCCAAGGTTAGCAGACAATCTTTGCTGATATCAGTGAAACTTATTTTGCTGGGTGCAAATATGGGAAGCTAGGAAATGTAATTTATTTATTTAAGATTAGTAGTAGTAGTAGTAAACTTCTTTATTGAATATTTTCATAAAAATACATTTCTTTTTTACAATTCTAAGAAGTAATTTTATATCTTAGCGACAATGTAAAATACGTCTGTCGCATTATTCCGAATGATATCATTCTAAATTCCCGAAGTATAGGACAGATGCCCAGAAAATGTTGCATTGTTTCAATTTCATGCATGTTACACAATTTACATTCTTTATTTAAGACATCGGGATCAAAACTGTTACACCCTAGAGGGATCATTCCACTGCGCGCTTTAAATATCCACACGATTTCCGCTTGAGAGTACTTTCTGTTTAGGTAAAGATGGGATCTGCTTGGGTTTAAATATCTATATATCCGCCAGCTCTGGCTGAATTGTTTTCTATACAGTCTTTCTTCATGCAATCGTTGTTTCATACCACTTAATAAATCATTGCAGAAAGTGTTCCAATTGCCTTGTGAAGACATCGTTTGTGGCCATTGAACGTGTAGGCTTCGAGATAAGTCTCTTAATTCTGTTACCCAAAATATATTTTTTTGGTATATAATCTCCGATAGTTGATTTGGGAGCCTGTTTTGTGTATAGTAATACAAAATTCGCCCCAAATAGTTTAAATGTTTTCCCAGCGTGTATATTTGTGAGTCTTCTACTTCCGTTTCCAGCATTAGTACATAATTTGGTGTAAAACTTGGTACCCTAAGTATTCGCTTCAGAAAATATCTTTGGAGTGCATTAATCTCTTCGAGGTGTGAAAAACCCAAAATTTCGGCAGCATATGTTTGTATAGATCTACAAACGGCTAAAAATAATTTCCATTTAGAATTCATATCTATATCTGCTCTTCCAATGAATTGGTTCCAAGTGGCATTAATAGCGTTTTTTGCTTCATTGTTTCTGGTTTGTACATGTTTGTTGAACTTCATTTTCGGAGTAAAGACTACCCCTAGATATTTGAACTCGTTGGAGATCTTAATTTCTCTGCCGTTGTACATCCACCTTTCGTATTTGCTTAATTTTCCTCCATTTCTAAAGACCATAATTTCGGATTTAGCTAGGTTTACTTCCAAACTCCACATTTTGCAGTATATTTCCAGATTATCAATCATTTTCTGTAGTACTTTTATGTCATCTGCTAGGAAAACGATATCATCTGCATACAAGAGAAGTCGGATGTTAATATTTTCCACAAACAAACCACCTTCGATGAACTCGTGCAGGTCATTTACATAGAGGGTAAATAATAACGGCGATAAAAGACATCCTTGTTTTACGCCTTTGGTTGTTTCGAAGTATTCAGATAGTTCCCTGCCGTTCCATACTGCTGACTGCGTGTTGCTGTATATTTTCTCTATTATTGAGACCATTTTATATGATACACCCATTCTAAATAGTTTATATATAAGGGCTTGCCTTGATATATTGTCAAAAGCTGCCTTGAAATCGATAAAAAACAATATACTTTTTTCCTCTCTGCCAATTTCAAGTGGACGATCGAGGCCAGATTGTATATATTATCAACCGTTGAATAATTTTTCCGGAATCCAGCTTGGTATTCTGTAAGAATTTGATAGTTTTCAACCCAATTATATAGTCTTTCATTTATAAGACCCATAAATAACTTCGCCACACAATTCATAAATGAAATGCCCCTGTAGTTTGACGGCTCGTTTAGATCACCTTTCTTATGAATTGGGTAAATAATAGTTTTTGTGAATACAGGATCAATTTCCCCACTCGAATAAATGGTATTGTATATTCTTAACAGCAGACTATTAAACTCTTCGGTGCCGTTTATGAAGAACTCATATGGTATCCTATCCTCGCCGGGTGCCTTATTTCTTTTAACTTTCACTAGCATTTTCTGCAGTTCCGACATCGTAAAGTGCCTATCGAGATCCATATCATTTTTATAAGGGGGAGCATAGTGAATAAGAGTGGTCTCTTGAGATTATTTAATAAGTTTTCATAGTAGGATTTAAAGGCATCTGGGGTAATATTTGAGCCCACGAGGTTACATTGGTTACGAATTTCTTTCGCCATTTTCCACCATTCTTTGGAGTTTTTGATGTTATTTAATTTGTTGGCTATTGTATTGTAATACACGGATTTATTGGTACTGCATACAGTTTTGTACTCTTTTTGTGCGACTATATATCGTCTCTTGTCTTCCAAATTCCTTGTTGTCCTGTACACCTTTAAGAGCTTAAAACTTTTCATTCTTGCATTATTACAGTTTTTGTTGTACCATTTATTTTTCGGCTCAAAAGGCTTTTTGTGATTAATCAATTTTGAAGCGGATTTCACTATTATTTGGTTAATATCGTTGAGGTTGATGTGATTTACACCAGCGATATTACGTATACTTTCATTTATCTTTCTTTGATAATTATCCTTTTCTTCATCTTTCCATATCAATTTTGGCAATAGAGACATCTTTTCCCCCGTTCGTGAAGTGGGTTCAATATTTATTTTCGTCAGGATAGGGAAATGATCTGACCATACTATATCTTCCACTCTGAACTCTTCAATCTTTCCCAAAATTTCCTTAGATACCGCGCATATGTCGTTTACTGACTCACCCAATGTCGTAATGTATGTCAATTTTCCATCCTCATCACCCTTCGTTATTCCATTCAAAATAAGCATGTTATAATTATCACATAGTTGTATAAATTTAACACCTTTTTGATTTACAGTTTTATCTCTTGATTTTCTGCAATCATATCCTGAGCAAAAGCTACTTTTATATATTTCTCCGATATTCTGGTTTGTTTCTCCGATTCGGACATTAAAATCACCTATGAGTATAGGGTTTTGTATTTCTATGTCTTGAAAATACTTTGCCAGTTTTTCAAAGTCATTGTCCCAATTGGCAGGTCTTAAGTATTGAGGTATTACGCTGTAAGTATTTTCCATTGTGTACAATTTTAAAAGCGGGGTTTCCCCTATATCAATAACTTCATACGAAATACCAGTATCGTGTAGATGTTTGCTTATACCGATCAAACAGCCTCCAATTGCTCTGCCGTATCTATGAATGCGTGTCGCATGCTTAAAAAATAAATCAAACCCGCTGAAATATGATTTTGCTCTTTCTATTTTGTTCGGTTCAAGGTGCGTTTCCAATAATATAATAATCTCAAATTGTTTGATATATTGAAAAAAAGTTGGGTACAAATACTTATTTTCTAGGCCATTAATGTTGTACGATAAAATCGAAATATTATACGGTTTAATCGCTTGTGTATTATTTATTAGTTTTTTGGATACGAATCATCATTAAGTTGAAAATAATTTAAACAAATAGTTTTTATATCCTCCCCATATAATTTGACAAGTTCTTTTTCTCCATCAGCGTTGCCAGATACAAGTTTGTGATCGGAATTCCATTTAAACCAACGGTCTTTTATTTTTAACTTGTCTTCTCTTACAACAACTTTATGCTGTTTGCTAACCGCTAAAATTTGTTTTCGAAGAATAAGAAAAGTCTTTTTGTGCTGTTGCTTGTTTGGTATCATATCACGTTCAATAGAGATATCAGAGCCCGACAATTTTTTTGTATTTCGAAATATCTGTTGTAGAGCATCTTCGTTCTCAAGTTCGGCTATAACTGTCATTTTTCCGTTACGGTCAAAAACTTTGCGGACATTTTTCGTACTTGCCGTTACGTTTAATTTTTCTCTGAACAGTTTTTGCACCTCTTCTTTTGGATTTTTTGCACTTGGTAGGCCTTTAATAAATAACTTACTTGACCTGATTTGATTTTCTAGCCAAGTAATATCCTTTTTATACTGACTATTTCCTATTTTCACTTTACTTAGCTCTTCTTTCAAACTCTGATTCTCTGACTTCAGTGCATTTATATCAGTGCTGATAGCAATTATCTCGCATTTTATGTCTTCTATGTCTGCTTTCGTAGGTAGCGATTTGAGCTTTTCGTCTAAATTGGAGTTAATAGTTTCTTTTATAAGTTTTATGAGTTCAGTTGGCTCCATGTTTGATGTTGATGACTTTGGTTTTTCTGGCGATGATATTTCGTTGTGTTTCCTCTTGGGTGTTTGAAAATTATCTTGCATATTTCCGAACCCTGCCAATGAATGGTAATGCTGTCGATCGCAGTAGATTAGATATCGATAACTTTTGCTTTGTTGTTATCGGTAGATTACCATCACTAAACTTGGTTGGATAAGGTCAGCTGATATGCTTATTTGTTGTGTCGGTGTTTGTCTACTCGTTGTTTTGTATTTTGAGTGACAATATTTATGAAAATTTTGTTGATAAAAGAAAACAAATTATCAGCTCACCACGAACTTTACAAGAGGTTCTTCCTTATGAATCCGGTGACGAGTTTGAAGGGGTGTGTTTTGAAGTGCGAAACATATTTAAGATTAGTAAAATGGATGAGGCTGATGGTAAATTGTAAGGTGTACGGAATGGTTGGAGAATTAGGAGACAACTCAGCAGTTGTTGCTGAACATTTGTTTGAGCAACTGCAGACCACATCTCTGAAGTCTGGCGGTATAGTGATTCCACTGCTTGTTCAACTGCCCCTGGGTGCGTGAGGAAACTCATCATGACAAGGTCGAACGAATTTTGTGAGGATGAATTCTTGGCGGAATGAGAAGACGAGGCGGCTCTAAAGGTATCTCTAATGGCAGGATTTGACGTGGTTCTTATCCAGAATCAGGGGTGTGCGAGGAGTGGGAGACACAGAGCCTGTATTTTTGCTAGAAGTAGTCGAAATGGTTTTTTATTTCGTCACTAAGCACTGAAGATTCAGTAGTAGCCTGATTTGAAATTAATAGGTGTCATTACTGGCTGGTTTCACTGTACGCTCACAATTCAGAGATGCCGCCTTCAAGCCTTAGTTGCTAGCTGAAATCGCTTATGCAGGGAAAAAAACCTCATTGAAGGAAGTGATGCTAATACATATCACCAGATATGGGGAAGTTCGGATATTAACGAAAGTGGTGAGCTGCTTATCGAATATATTCAAAGTTACAATCTGACGATTTGTAATAAAGAGAATAAACTGATCTTTATTAACAGGAACAGGTAGGAGGTACTAGATGTCACTTCTCTGTCGGAAGATATAAACGGAAGGATATGCGACTAGGAAGCGTTGGATGACCACAGCTTCTCTGATCACCGTTATATTAGTTTCAGCCTTGGCGAAAATACTGCAGAAGTAGTCCCTTGGCTAAACAGATAAAAGACGGATTGGAATAGATTTCGGCACACATTCTACACGACTATCCCTTCCAGAACATGAAGTGGAAATAGCGGAGGATATAGACATAATAGACAAGAGGATCACGAAGGGCATGAATGACTCGATTCTGCCAGCATGTCCTAGAACCAAGCCAAGAAACAAACAGCAGCCATCATGGGGAACCACAGAACTGGTTGGTCTAAGAAAACACTGCAGAAAACTCTTTAACAGCGCACAAGAGCACCACACGGTTGGAACGTCTCCAATGCTGAGTTAAGACGCAACAAAGTTGAGGTGAAAAAGGCTCAAAGCAAATGATTATTAGGGAAACTGTGTCCGAGTCGAAAATCCTTTGGGCGAAAAAAAGTTTCAACAGACTGTTTCCGTCGGACTGGTGCTGCTTGGCTAAGTAAGTATTTTCTGCTTGTATCAGCATGTGAGTTTTCAAGAGCTATAGAAAAGTTTTTCAAAAAAAAAAAAAACACATAAAATTCAGAAAAATGCTTGAAATCTCTACTTGAATTGATAGAACAGTCCATAAAATTTAATTTTTATACCCTCCACTATAGGATGGGGGTATACTAATTTCGTCATTCTGTTTGTAACTACTCGAAATATTCGTCTGAAACCCCATAAAGTATACATTTTCTTGATCGTCGCGACATTTTATGTCGATCTTGCCATGTCCGTCCGTCTATCCTCTGTCCGTCCGTCCGTCCGTCTGTCTGTCCAAAGCACGCTAACTTCCGAAGGAGTAAAGCTAGCCGCTTGAAATTTTGCACAAATACTTCTTATTAGTGTAGGTCGGTTGGTATTGTAAATGGGACATATCGGTTCATGTTTTGATATAGCTGCCATATAAACCGATCTTGGGTCTTGACTCCTTGAGCCTCTAGAGTGTGCAATTCTTATCCGATTGGAATGAAATTTTTCACGACGTGATTTGTTATAATATCCAACATCTGTGCCAACTATGGTTCAAATCGGTTAACAACCTGATATAGCTGTCATATAAACCGATCTTGGGTCTTGACTTCTTGAGCCTCTAGAGTGCGCAATTCTTATCCGAATTGAATGAATTTCTGTTATGATGTTCAACAACTGTGCCAAGTATGGTTCAAATCGGTTCATAATCTGATATAGCTGTCATATAAACAGATCTGGGGACTTGACTTCTTGAGCCTCTAGAGTGCGCAATTCTTATCCGAATTGAATGAATTTCTGTTATGATGTTCAACAACTGTGCCAAGTATGGTTCAAATCGGTTCATAATCTGATATAGCTGTCATATAAACAGATCTGCGATCTTGACTTCTTGAGCCTCTAGAAGTCGCAATTATTATCCGATTTGCCTGAAATTTTGTACGTCGGATCCTCTCATGACCATCAACATACGTGTTTATTATGGTCTGAATCGGTCTATAGCCCGATACAGTTCCCATATAAATCGATCTCTATATTTTACTTCTTGAGCCCCCAAAGGGCGCAATTCTTATTCGAATTAGCTGACATTTTACACAGGTCCCGAACATATAATTTAATTGTGGTTCAAACCGGACCATATCTTGATATCGCTCTAATAGCAGAGAAAATCTTTTCTTATATCCTTTTATTGCTTAAGAAGAGATGCCAGGAAAAGAACTCGACAAATGCGATCCATGGTGGAGGGTATATAAGATTCGGTCAAAATAAAAATTCAATCAAAATAATAAATCGAGAATTTAAAGAAATCTCATACTGTATTGTATCTCAGAAAAATTTTTATTAAATGCATGCCTTTCGCAAAAATTTTTATGAAAAAAAAATTTTTGGCAAGAAAATTCCATGAAGATCTTGGCTAAAAGAAACTTTCAATTATTTTTCGTTTAAAACAATAACAAAAATTTAATCTTTTGAAAAAATTACATTGCGATTCGGTCTTTAAAAATATTGCATTAACCTATTAACTAAGAAAAATACCTAAGAATAGAGCTGCCTTCGAAAAATTCTAGCTCGAGTTAGGAAAGAGGATTAACGTAAAGTGGACGACTGAAATGAGTTATAACAATTTTTCCCGTCATATTTTGGGGGAAAATTGGCTTGTCGAAATTTGGCAATTTTTAATATCCCAACAATCGAATGAAAAATTTCTCAAAATTCTAAGGGGTGAGATTTCTGGAATCCATTTTAATGTACGATATTGTTGCATTTGTTGGTTTCTATATTAAAAAAATTAAATTTGTCTAAAGAAAAAATTTTGGGAAAATGTCGCTTGGGACAGATAAGCATAAAAAGCAAGAATGTAGTGTCGCAAAAACTATTTTGGTTTCAAAAAATAATCTTGAGGTTAAGTTGTCTTAAGAGAAATTTTTCATTAAGGAAATTCACTAAAATTTAGTCATTAAAAAAAAATTTTATTGAAATTTTTATTTATAAAAATTTTGTCTTTGGAAAAATTTAATTATGTGTTGTCTTTAGAAAAAATAAAAAAAAAATTGTCTTTCAAAATGATTTCGATGGGGTCCGACCCGTGCTGATGTTTTGTCATTAGAGAATTTACGCTGAAATTTTGGCTTCAGAAAAATTTTAATAAAATTTTGTTTTTGCTTAGAATGTCATTACAATTTTCTCCTTGCAAATGAAAATTTTACCCATGAACATTCCACTAAGGAACAGGGGCAAACTTCTCACATATTAATGAGTGCACTCCGAGCTGAAGAAATTTATTTTTGATATAGCTGCCAAATGTGGATTGATATAGCTGTCATATGTGGATATAGCTGCCATACAAACCAATCCCCAAATAAACATATTAAGTTAATAATTATTAGACCTATCTGAAACTGTGCCGAATATAGTCCAGATCGATTTTTGGTATTTTAGCTCTAGAACCCATATTTTTACTCCAATTTTTCTAAAATTCGGCAATCGACACTTTCTCGGCATGACAAAAGTGTATTCCAACCCGTGGACGAATAGATCAAAATTTTTATGAAGCCCCCATATATGGGTACATTTTATATAAAGAGATTTTTAAACCGAGTTCTGTGTAGTCTAAAGTGTTGGAAATTTCTGCTTTTTGAGAAATGGACTTTAATGTTGCCGGTTACATTAAATAGAATTATTTTCATTATTTTTTGGGGTTTGTAGAAGAAGTGATACAAAATAAAAGTTTCTTACACATGTTTGTAATAAAATGTGATGTATACCATGGGTTTTAAACAGTGAAAAAAGCACTACTTGAAAATGTACTTTTTATACACACCACCGAAAGATGGGGGTATATTCATTTTGTCATTCCGTTTGCAACACATCGAAATATCCATTTCCGACCCTATAAAGTATATATATTCTTGATCAGCGTGAAAATCTAAGACGATCTAGACTTGTCCGTCCGTCAATCCGTCTGTCTGTTGAAATCACGCTACAGTCTTCAAAAATAGAGATATTGAGCTGAAACTTTGCACAGATTAATTTTTTGTCCATAAGCAGGTTAGGTTCGAAGATGGGCTATATCGGACTATATCTTGATATAGCCCCCATATAGACCGATCCGCCGATTTAGGGTCTTAGGCCCATAAAAGCCACATCTGTTATCCGATTTAGCTAAAATTTGGAACAGTGATTTATGTTAGGCCCCTCGACAACCTTCATCAATTTGGTTCAGATCGGTCCAGATTTAGATATAGCTGCCATATAGACCGATCCTCCGATTTAGGGTCCTAGGCCCATAAAAGCCACATTTATTATCCGATTTTGCTGAAATTTGGGACAGTGAGTTGTGTTAAGCCCTTCGATATCCTTCGTCAATTTGACCCAGATCGGTCCTGACTTGGATATAGCTGCCATATAGACCGATCCCCTGATTTAGGGTTTTAGGCCCACAAAAACCACATTTATTTCCCGATTTTGCTGAAATTTGGGACAGTGAGTAGTGTTAAGCCCTTCCACATCCTTTGTCAATTTGGCTCAGATCGGTCCAGATTTGGATATAGCTGCCATATAGACCGATCTCTCGATTAAAGGTTTTGGGTCCATAAAAGGCGCATTTATTGTCCAATGTGGCCGAAATTGGGGACAGTGGGTTAAATTAAGCACCTTGACATACTTATGCAATATGACACAGATCGGTTCAGATTTCGATATAGCTGCCATATAGCCCGATCTCTCGATCTAAGGTTTTGGGGTCATAAAAGGCGCGTTTATTGTCCGATGACGCCGAAATTTGGGACGGTGAGTTGTGTTAGTCCCTTCGACAATCTTTTCAAATTTGACTCAGATCCGTCCAGATCCGCCATATAGACCGATATCTCGATTTATAGTCTTGATCCCATAAAAGTCGCATTTATAATACGATTTCACTCAAATTTTACACAGTGACTTATACTAAGCATTTCGACATCCGTGTAGTACATGATTCAAATCGGTTTATTTTTAGTTATAGCTACTTAAAAGACCAATATTTTGTTATACACAATTGAACAATTACTTGTAGTTGTTAGTATTTGGTCAAAATCGGAACATATTTCGATATAGCTGCTATGGGGCATAAGGTATGCATTTTTCACCGGATTTTGACGAAAGGTGGTTATATACCCGAGGTGGTAGATATCCAAAGTTCGGCCCGGCCGAACTTAACGCCTTTTTACTTTTTTAGTATTTGTTTGCCACAATCTCATTAATTTCTAGCCATGGCTGAGGTTGTGGCAAACAAATGTCGTGATATACCCTAAATTATAGGGAACATATCAAGAGCGCTATTAGTTCCGGTAAGGTAAGGTTGAAAAGAGAGTGACGATGTTAATCCGCCCCATGTCACTATGGATATACACTTAAGCTACTAATCGGCTTGTTGTGCGCTTTGAATACAAAAAAAAAACTCCGAAAAAAACATCTTAATCAGGAATTACGTGCAACTTACACAATCCCTAATTGTTTTCCATACCACATTCCTTAGATGGTTCATGTCTGGTTTTGTGTCCCCATCTTTGTGGCAGCATCTGTTAGCCGCAAACCGGGGCAATGACATAAGAAATGCTCCAACGTCTCTTCATCTTCCCCAAATGTCCTACACATGCTGTCACTTGTCGTACCTTTTTTATATAAGTGAACTCGTATGTGTCCCGTTAGGATACCGAAAGCTATATTTGCCTCCTTCTTACTTCCTTCCTTTTAGGAATAGGCTCGTCTTCTTACGATCCGGATCTTCCCAAAGTTAATAGAAACACAGAAAAAACCAAGGCAAAAGAAAATTTTGAACTTTTAAAATTAAACAATTCATATTTTTGTTTGTTTCTCTTTCGAGACGAGCTCATTGATCGGAGATGCAAATGGAAAAGGAAAGCCAACGATAGCTACACACATCAACCACTATGGGACGCGTTTCGTCTTTGGTTAGAAGACTTTTCAACCATATTAGGTGTGATGGCTTCAAGGGTCGTGCGTTGGTATGTTGTATTTGAATCGTATTTAATTGATACGGAAGAAGTGTAATTTACCACAGACAGAGTGTCTGCAAAATTAAATGCATTGGAAAAAGTACAGCTAATAAGCAAGGTTTTCGAGCTTGGTTAATGTCGTAATTGTATCATAGATGCGTTTTCGCAATTAAATACTATTCAAATATAACATACCAACGCGCGACCCTTAAAGCCATCACACCTAATATGGTTGAAAAGTCTTCAAACCAAAGACGAAATGCGTCCCATAGTTGTTGGTGTGTGTTGCTATCGTTGGGTTTCCTTTTCCATTTGCATCTCCGATCATTAAGCTCGTCTCGAAAGAAAACAAACAAAAATTGTAAAATTTAATGATCTCGCCATAATATATATCGTTAAAGTTGTCAGTTAATGATGGCATAATATTATACGCCCAGGGTGGTGCAATATCGTCATATAAAGATTGCTGTTGCAAATGCAAATTTTGCCCATGAACATTCCACTAAGGAACAGGGGCAAACTTCTCACATATCAATGAGTGCAGTCCGATTCAAGTTTTGAGTTCAACGATAAGGGGCCTCCTTTTTATAGCCGAGTCCGAACGGTGTGCCGCAGTGCGACACCCCTTTAGAGAGAAGTTTTACATGGCGTTGTACCTCATAAATGTTGCCAGCATTCTTCCAGTCACTGTTAACGACATACATGATGGTCATACTTCAAAACGTTCTTAGCTCGTTTATGCCAGAAAATGTCAAACTTTCCAATGGACATTTTAGATTGCACCTGAGAATTCAACAGATAAAAAGCAGTGGAATAATTTCCAATTTTCTCGCCATTTGGCCCACTATGCGACGTACTGTTCCTGAATTAATTTGTTCTTTCGCTCCATTTGTTTTGTTACGAACTAATTTCATTTTGTTATTGGATTCTTATTATATTATCCTGTTGAGTTAAACTTAAAAAGCTTTTATCTTAAACTCATTTACCTCTAAACCATTTCATGTTGGACGCTCTGTTAGTTTCTATGGTTATTTAATCAATCTGTTAAAGAAAAAGTATACAAAAACCAGTAAGGAAAGGCAAAGGTCGGGCTGTACAGACTTTATAATACGCTATACTTACACTATAGGCTCAAAGTGGGAGCTATATCTAACTCTGAACCAATTCTGATGGACCTCGATGGATGTTTTCAGATGGGTTATTTAAAAATCCTTAATCCCACATCTAAATCTGAACCGGCTTTGTCTCTAGGCCGAAAAACATGCCTGTACCAAATTGTAAGACAATCGGATGAAAATTGCGGCCTGTAGTTTGTACACAAATTAACATTGACAGACGAACAGATAGATGGACAAACAGACAGACGGACATAGCTAAATCGAATCAGAAAGTGATTCTGAGTCAATCGGTATAATTATCAATGGGTTAAGCTCTCTTCTTTCTGGGTGTTACAAACAAATGCACTAAGTTATAATACCCTGTACCACAGTAGTGGTGTAGGGTATAAAAATCATTTCAAATATTTCCATATAATGTATGGCCTGTGTGGCGCATGATGATTTTTTAATAAAACCCTTGTCACAAGTATACGCCATATGTCACCAAAACGTCAAACGGGTCTAGCGACGCATACATACAAAATGGAATTCAAATCGATTTTTTATTGTGACACAAATTCCTTCATTCGTTTATTAATGTACAATAATAGTATCGACACCAATGATAGGTCTCCATATTTCTTTGAATGGCGAATCAACAATTAAACCATTGTTCAACATTGTTAAAGTGTCTAAATGACAATGTAGTTCTTTTCATACAATTCATAAAAAAAACATATACATACATACAAATTGTTATAATTGAACACAATGGATACTGTTTTCATTTGCGAACAATGGTATCGCTTACAAGTGTTGCATTTAAGTTAAAGGCAATTGAATAATCACAAATGTACATGAACTTATATGAGACTAATAACAATTTGAATATAGAATACATTGCCATTTTTCGGAATTTTGATAAATCGGTTTCTTGCCAAAAATAACTGTTTTCCAGGAAAATTAAATTCAATCTTTTTTCTTGGCAATAAGACCATATTGAAGTTGGTCATTCAAATGTTACTGCAATTTGCTTTTAGACAGATTTTCATTGTATCTTTGTCTTTAACATTCTGTCTCTAATGATATCTTTATCGATTTTTTGTCTTTATAAAAATTTAAGAAAAACACATTTTTTCAAAATTCTCACAAATACAACTTGAAATGAAATTATCAAAGACAAATTAAATAGTATGCAATGAAGGGTCAATATGTTACATATAGTTTTCGAAATATGATGAATAAATAACATTGGCCACATTCAACAATACATGAATAAATAACATTGGCCACATCCGACTTTATAATACCCTACAACTACCCTTTAAATACAAAAGTGGAACTATATCTAATTCTGAACCAATTTTGATGGACCTCGGCAAATGTATTGAAATTATAGATAGGTTATTATAATTACTGTATCAAATTTCGAGCAAAGAAATATGTTCAAAATGTAATAACTACGGTTGACAAATGACGGTAGATGGGAGCTATATCTAATACCGCACCGATTTCGATCAAACTTTATGGATATTGTTGAATTTGTCGAAGAAAGCGTTGTACTAAATTTTGGGAAGATTGGTCAATAAATGAGCTTGCATTGGATCTAGGAGTGAAAATCGGGCGATTTATATTTATGTGCATTTCTATGAAATTCACCAGTAATATCGAGTCATAAGAAAATCCTTCATACAAAATTTCGAGAGAATCGGTTAACAAATGACCATTTTATTGCTGTATTACTGCAAATCGGATGAACATATATATGGGAGCTTTATCCAAATCTGAACCGATTTCCATAAAAATTCACCAGTTATATTGGGAGCCATAAGAAAATCCTTCCTACCAAATTTCGGGAGAATCGATTGACAAATTACCATTTTATTGCTGTATTACTGCAAATCGGACGAACATATATATGGAAGCTATATCCAAATCTGATCCGATCTTTTCCAATTTCAATAGGCTTCGTCTCTTGGACGAAAAACATGCCCATACCAAATTTGGAGACGATCGGATGAAACTTGCGACCAGTACTTTGTACACAAAATAACATGGACAGAAGGACAGACGGACATAGCTAAATCGAATCAGAAAGTGATTCTGAGTTGATCGGTATACTTATCAATGGGTCTATCTTTCTTCCCTTATGATAAAGCTGCCATATAAATCTATCTTGGGTCTTGACTTCTTGAGCCTATAGAGAGCGCAATTCTCTTCCGATTTGATTGTGCAAAAATTCATTCAAATCGGATAAGAATTGCGCCCTCTAGAGGCTCAAGAAGTCAAGACCCAATATCGGTTTATATGGCAGCTATATGAGGTTATTGACCGATTTGAACCATACATGGCAAAGTTGTAGGATATCATAACAAAACACGTCGTGCAAAATTTCATTCCAATCGGATAAGAATTGCACACTCTAGAGGCTCAAGAAGTCAAGATCCAAGATCGGTTTATATGACAGCTATACCAGGTTATTGACCGATTTGAACCATACTTGGCACAATTGTTGGATATCATAACAAAACAAGTCGTGCAAAATTTCATTGCAATCGCATAAGAATTGCGCACTCTAGAGGCTCAAGAAGTCAAGATATCAAAATATGGACCGATATGGCCCATTTACAATACCAACCGACCTACACTAATAGGAAGAATTTGTGCAAAATTTCAAGAGGCTAGCTTTTCTCCTTCGGAAGTTAGCGTGCTTTCGACAGACAGACGGACGGACGGACGGACATGGCTAGATCGACATAAAGTGTCACGACGATCAAGAATATATATACTCTATGGAATCTCAGACGAATATTTCGAGTAGTTACAAACAGAATAACGAAATACGAAAGTATACCCCCCATCCTGTGGTGGAGGGTATAAAAATTGGAAAATGAGAACAAGAAAAACATTTTTGGTTTGATTTGATATAGCTATTTCAAATGAAAATTATTTCGGGGCATCAGTTCACGAACTTTACGCATTGTCAATAATTTTTTATTGCTCTATTATTATTAATTCTTTACCAACCGAGAGATCGGTCTATATGGCAGCTATATCCAAATCTGAACCGATCTAGGGCAGATTGAAGAAGAGTGGCTTAACACAACTCACTGTCCTAAATGTCAGAAAAATCGGATAATAAATGTGGCTTTTATGGGCTTAAGAACCTAAATCAGCGGATTAGTCTATAAGGGGGCTATATCAAGATAAAGTCCAATATAGCCCATCTTCAAAATTAACCTGCTTATGGACAAAAAAAAGAATCTGTGCAAAGTTTCAGCTCAATATCTCTATTTCTAAAGACTGTAGTGTGATTTCAAAGACAGATAGGCGGACATGGCTAGATGGTCTTAGATTTTTACGCTGATCAACAATATATATCCTTTTTTGCGACATCGGTCAGTAAATGCGCCTTTTATGGGCCCAAACCCCTAAATCGGCGGATCGGTCTATATGGCAGCTATATCCAAACCTGTACCGATCTGGGCCAAATTGTCGAAGGGCCTAACATAACTCACTGTCCCAAATTTCAACAAAATCGGACAATAAATGTGGCTTTTATTGGCCTAAGACCCTAAATCGGCGGATCACCCTATATGGGGGCTACTTCAAAATATACTCCGATGTAGCCCAAAAAATCCATTGAAATTTTGTCTTTTTCATGAAGTTTTGGTTTTAGTTTTTCTGCAGCCTCTAAGGACAGAAGTTCTTACATGACATATTACCTTACAAATGTCGCCGGCATTAGGAGTTTGTATGTTGCTGCCATATAAGAATGTTCCGACAGAATGTGGCCTTCGCTTATAATGAAGGGTATACATGAACTTTGTGCCTATATACTTGGAGATTTTATATTCTTTCTTTCCACAAATAATTCCATGGCTAACAGAACGATATCAATACCCTCGAAAAGCTGTGGTGTACACAAAGGAAAACTGAGTTTTCCCCTCTAGCAGTATGCTGAAACACTTGAAAGAAATAAAGGAAACATAATGAGCATTATCATCATCACGTTTCCATTTTTGTTATTTTGCTCACATAACTTTGCCAGAAAATGAAACCATGCTCTGGCATCTATGTTGAGATTTAACTGTTTATCATGTTCAAACAGTTTTTCCTTGTTTAAACATGTTGACTTACGCGACCTCACATAGACAAGAATATTTATGCACATCATGGAAAAATTGTTTAACAAAATAAGTGATTATTGCATGCCATAACTAGAAATTTTGAAGATTTTTTTGAAATTAATCAAATTTTTGCAGAAAGCTCAAATTTGAAAGTTTAACGAAGAAGCATATTTATGAAACACTTGTGAAAGAGTGGAATTTAGGCATTCTATATATATTAAATGTTGGAAAATTTAACAATTATTTAAAAGTTTATGTTTCTAAAATTTAAATTTTAATTTGACTTATTAACAAAAAAACAAGTAAAAGCGTGCTAAGTTCGGCCGGGCCGAATCTTATATACCCTCCACCATGGATCGCATTTGTCGAGTTCTTTTCCCGGCATCTCTTCTTAGGCAAAAAAGGATATAAGAAAAGAGTTGCTCTGCTATTAAAACGATATCAAGATATGGTCCGGTTTGGACCACAATTAAATTATATGTTGGAGACCTGTGTAAAATTTCAGCCAATTCGTATAAGAATTGCGTCCATTGGGGCTCACGAAGTAAAATAGAGAGAACGATTTATACGGGATCTGTATCGGGCTATAGAACGATTCAGACCATTATAAACACGTTTGTTGATGGTCATGAGAGGATTCGTCGTACAAAATTTCAGGCATATCGGATAATAATTGCGACCTCTAGGGATCAAGTAGTCAAGATCCCAGATCGGTTTATATGGCAGCTATATCAGGTTATGAACCGATTTGAACCTTATTTGACACAGTTGTTGAAAGTAAAAATAAAATACGTCATGCAAAATTTCAGCCAAATCGGATAGGAATTGCGCCCTCTAAAAGCTCAAGAAGTCAAATCCCCAGATCGGTTTATATGACAGCTATATCAGGTTATGGACCGATTTCAACCATACTTAGCACAGTTGTTGGATATCATAACGAAATACTTCGTGCAAAAATTCATTCCAATCGGATAAGAATTGTGCACTCTAGAGGCTCAAGAAGTCAAGACCCAAGATCGGTTTATATGGCAGCTATATCAGGTTATGAGCCGATTTGAACCATACTTGGCACAGTTGTTGGATATCATAACAAAACATGTCGTGCACAATTTCATTCTGATCGGATAAGAATTGTGCACGCTAGAGGCTCAAGAAGTCAAGACCCAAGATCGGTTTATATGGTAGCTATATCAGGTTATGGACCGATTTGAACCATACTTGGCACAGTTGTTGGATATCATAACAAAACACGTCGTGCAAAATTTCATTCCTATCGGATAAGAATTGCGCACTCTAGAGGCTCAAGAAGTCAAGACCCAAGATCGGTTTATATGGCAGCTATATCAGGTTATGGACCGATTTGAACCATACTTGGCACAGTTGTTGGATATAATAATAAAACACGACATGCAAAATTTCATTCTGATCGGGTAAGAATTGCGCACGCTAGAGGCTCAAGAAGTCAAGACCCAAGATCGGTTTATATGGCAGCTATATCAGGTTATGGACCGATTTGAACTATACTTGGCGCAGTTGTTGGATATCATAACAAAACACGTCGTGCAAAAATTCATTCCAATCGGATAAGAATTGCGCACTCTAGAGGCTCAAGAAGTCAAGACCCAAGATCGGGTTATATGGCAGCTATATCAAAACATGGACCGATATGGCCCATTTACAATACCAACCGACCTACACTAATAAGAAGTATTTGTGCAAAATTTCAAGCGGCTAGCTTTACTCCTTCGGAAGTTAGCGTGCTTTCGACAGACAGACGGACGGACGGACGGACGGACGGACGGACGGACAGACGGACGAACATGGCTACATCGACATAAAATTTCACGACGATCAAGAATATATATACTTTATGGGGTCTCAGACGAATATTTCGAGTAGTTACAAACAGAATGACGAAATTAGTATACCCCCCATCTTATGGTGGAGGGTATAAAAAAAAAGTAAAAGCGTGCTAAGTTCGGCCGGGCCGAATCTTATATACACTCCACCATGGATCGCATTTGTCGAGTTCTTTTCCCGGCATCTATTCTTAGGCAAATAAGAATATAAAAAAAGATTTGCTCTGCTATTAGAGCGATATCAAGATATGGTCCGGTTTGGACCACAATTAAATTATATGTTGGAGACCTGTCAGCCAATTCGAATAAGAATTGCGCCCTTTGGGGGCTCAAGAAGTAAAATAGGGGGATCGATTTATATGGGAGCTGTATCGGGCTATGTACCGATTCAGACCATAATAAACACGTATGTTGATGGTCATGAGAGGATCCGTCGTACACAATTTCAGGCAAATCGGATAATAATTGCGACCTCTAGAGGATCTAGAGGCTCAAGAAGTCAAGATCCCAGATCGATTTATATGGCACCTATATCAGGTTATGAACCGATTTGAACCTTATTTGGCTCAGTTTTTGAAAGTAAGAATAAAATACGTCATACAAAATTTCAGCCAAATCGGATAATAATTGCGCCCTCTAGAAGCTCAAGAAGTCAAGACCCAAGATCGGTTTTTATGACAGCTATATCAGGTTATGAAAGGATTTGAACTATACTTGGCACAGTTGTTGATTATCATAACAAAACACGTCGTGCAAGATTTCATTCCAATTGGAGAAGAATTGCGACCTCTAGAGGCTCAAGAAATCAAGACCCAAGATCGGTTTATATGACAGCTATATGAGGTTATTAACCGATTTGAACCATAGTTGGCACAGTTGTTGAATATCATAACAAAACACATCGTGCAAAATATCATTCCATTCGGATAAGAATTGCGCACTCTAGAGGCTCAAGAAGTCAAGACCCAAGACCCGTCTGTTCGTCCGTCTGTCTGTCGAAAGCACTCTAACTTTCGAAGGAGTAAAGCTAGCCGCTTGAAATTTTGCACAAATACTTTTTGTTAGTGTAGGTCGGTTGGTATTGTAAATGGGTTAAAACGGTCCATGTTTTGATATAGCAGAAATATAAACCGATCTTGTGTCTTGACTTCTTGAGCCTCTTGAGGGCGCAATTCTTATCCGATTTTATTGAAATTTTGCACGTAGTGTTTTGTTAGCACTTCCAACAACTATTCTAAGTATAGTTTACATCGGTCCATGTTTTGATATAGCTGCCATATAAACCGATCTTGGGCCTTGACTTCTTGAACCAATAGAGCGCGCAATTCTCGTTCGATTTGGCTGAAAGTTTTCATGAGGTGTTTTGTTTTGACTTCCAATAACTATGCTTAGTATGACGTATGATTTAGCTGCCATATAAACCGATCTAGGATCTTGACTTCTTGAACCTCTAGGGGGCGCAATTCTCATCCTATTTGATTGAAATTTTGTACTACGGTTTCTCTCATGACCTTCAACATACATATCTAATATGGTGTGGATCAATCAATCGCTTGATACAGCTCCCATATAAACCAATCTCCCGATTTTGCTTCTTGAGCCCCTACAAGGCGCAATTCTTATCCGAATGAACTGAAATATTACACAATGACTTCTACAATGTTCAGCATTCATTTATGGTCCGAATCGGACTATATTTTGATATAGCTCCAATAGCATAACAGTTCTTATTCAATGTTCTATGTTTGTCTTAAAAGAGATACAGCGCATAGAACTCGACAAATGCCATCAATGGTGGAGGGTATATAATATTCGGCCCGGCCGAACTTAGCACGCTCTTACTTGATTTACTCAACTGGTTTTAATTTATTTTACTTAATGAATTTTGAAATAGTTTAAATTTTGACCACATTCGTAGCGATGGGTTATATCAGTTAAATTCGGTACATACTTTTTTCGTAAAAAAAAAATATAATTCACTAATAAACATAAAGGGTGATTTTTTTGAGGTTAGGATTTTCATGCATTAGTATTTGACAGATCACGTGGGATTTCAGACATGGTGTCAAAGAGAAAGATGCTCAGTATGCTTTGACATTTCATCATGAATAGACTTACTAACGAGCAACGCTTGCAAATCATTGAATTTTATTACCAAAATCAGTGTTCGGTTCGAAATGTGTTCAAATTTTGACAAATTTTGTTCAGCGATGAGGCTCATTTCTGGTTGAATGGCTACGTAAATAAGCAAAATTGCCGCATTTGGAGTGAAGAGCAACCAGAAGCCGTTCAAGAACTGCCCATGCATCCCGAAAAATGCACTGTTTGGTGTGGTTTGTACGCTGGTGGAATCATTGGACCGTATTTTTTCAAAGATGCTGTTGGACGCAACGTTACGGTGAATGAACACATTTCGAACCGAACACTGATTTTGGTAATAAAATTCAATGATTTGCAAGCGTTGCTCGTTAGTAAGTCTATTCATGATGAAATGTCAAAGCATACTGAGCATCTTTCTCTTTGACACCATGTCTGAAATCCCACGTGATCTGTCAAATACTAATGCATGAAAATCCTAACCTCAAAAAAATCACCCTTTACAAAATTTGTCCTAATCCAACTAATTGCCGTGTTAACTTGGTTACATAAACTGCGAAAATAAAACTATATTTCAAAAGATCAAATTTTTGCTTTCAATTTTACGAATTGAAAATGTCTTCTTTATTATTTTCTGCAAGGGAAAACTATTCTATGTTAACAAAAATGAGTTCAAATAAGACTTCTTATGTAATATAAATGACCATAAATTACAAAGAATTCCTGCAAGTGAATTTTTGCTTGTGTCTATGACCATGTCGTTTAGTTGTTGCACTTCATTTACAGGGCCAATGTTCTGATTGCAACATGCAATTTACCTATAAATATCCATTGTGGATGTGTGGAACAACAACCTAGCCGTTACATAAATGTGCTACAATCCTCAGTCAAACATTTAGCAATTAACTATCTGAGTTTATGTGCATCCATTTGTGTACATGGACGAAAGGGAACATCTAGCCACAAACATAAACAAGTAAAAGAGTGCTAAGATCGGCCAGGCCGAATCATGGGAACCCACCACCATGGATTCTACCAAAAATGTACACAAAATAAATTTAGCTATAGGGCATAATTTTTTTCTACATACCAAACTTCTGTCAAACCTACAAAACTTAAAGCCCTAGGAACCGAACAAGGATGATCGAGAGATCGGTTTACATGGGAGCTATATCAGGTTATAGGCTTTTGGCCGTATTTGCCACAGTTGTTGGAAGTCGTAACAAAACACTACATGCAAAATGTTAGTCAGAGCGGACAAAAAATGCGGCTTGTGAAGGCTTAAGAAGTTAAAAATCTTGAAATCGGGTTATATGGTTCACCACGCACGTGTTTTGTTATGATATCCAACAACTGTGGCAAGTATGGTTCAAATCGGTCCATAACCTGATGTAGCTGCCATATAAACCGATCTTGGGTCTTGACTTCTTGAGCCTCTAAAGAGCGCAATTATTATCCGATTTGCCTGAAATTTTGTACGACGGATCCTCTCATGACCATCAACATACGTGTTTATTATGGTCTGAATCGGTCTATAGCCCGATACAGCTCCCATATAAATCGATCTCTCTATTTTACTTCTTGAGCCCCCAAAGGGCGCAATTCTTATTCGAATTGGCTGACATTTTACACAGGTCTCCAACATGTTAATGTTTAATTGTTTGGTATTCTTGGAAAACTGATACGACTTTGCAGGATGACGCTCGCTGATACACGCACCTCATTTAAAATAGAAAAGAACCTCTCTGAACCGTTCAATGCCAAACGAGGTTTCAGACAAGGAGTCAGCTTGTAGTAAGATCTCTTAAATATCCTGCTGGAGAAGGCTATACAAGAAGCAAGTGTGAATTAACATGGCACACTACTCACTACTACACTACTCAAGAGATCATATGCTACTCGCCTATGCTAACGACATCGGTATTATGGGTCGGTCACCGGAAGAAGCAGTTGCAGCCCTTGAAAGTGTCGAAAGAGAATCAACGAAAGTGGGTTTGTCAGTAAATGGATATAAAACATAGTGGATGATATCAACTCCCACAAAGTCCTATAAACTCGATCAGATAAATAAAATTGAGAAAGTTGAGAACTACAAGTTTGAGATAGTCAATTACTTTATCTATATCGGCACCGCCGTGATCGATACAAACGTCACCAGTTTTGAAATAAAGCGAAGGTAATATAGTCTAACATATCCCATTTTGGAATAAGCAAGAGGTGAGAAGCAACGCCACATCTCGACAAACGATAATTACACTGATTGATACTATAATACGATACGATAACTACACATTGATACTACCCGTGCTGTTGTATGGCTCCGAAGCATGGCTACTTGCGAAAGCAGACGGAGTGTTTGAGAGAAAAATTGTTCATTTAATATATGGACCAATCAACGTTAATGGAGGATATAGGCGACGTAAGAACCACGAGCCGTACTGTATAATGGCGATAGCACGGTTAAACGCATCATAATACAACGGTTGCGCTGGCTAGGTCATGTTGCCAGAATTAATGAAGAAGCGCCAGCAAAGAAGCCTTTTGAAAGCGACCATAATAGAATACGCAAAGGGAATGACCAAAACTCCGATGGAGTGACCAAGTGGAGAGCGACATCTCAAAACTATTGGGTTGCCCAAAAAGTAATTGCGGATTTTTCATATAGTCGGCGTTGACAAATTTTTTCACAGCTTGTGACTCTGTAATTGCATTCTTTCTTCTGTCAGTTATCAGCTGTTACTTTTAGCTTTCTTTAGAAAAAAGTGTAAAAAAAGTATATTTGTTTAAAGTTCATTCTAAGTTTTATTACTTTCTTTTAAAAAATCCGCAATTACTTTTTGGGCAACCCAATAGATGTCAGAGATTGGAGAAGAAGCGCAGAAGATCGCGGTGCTTGGATATCTATTCTACATTCGGCAAGAGGAACAATAAGCCATTTAAATTTTGTAAATTAAATCTAGAAGAGTGCAGTCTTACAATAATTTTCAAAAAACATTAGATATTAGAGATAGATCAACCAATGTGTGCAACCTTAAAGTAACCCCAAAAACAAAATTTGGTAAAAACTATCTGGAGTTAATAGACAGTGGCACTGCCTCGACCCCAAAGTTGATAATATGACAATGTGAGATAAAAGTGAATGGGAGTAGAGTTCGAATATGAGATTGAAATTTGGAACCTTATATCTGGCGGTGTTAAGAAAATTAGACATGTCCTTTATTTACGATTGGAGTATATTAGATATATTACAAAAAAAATACGACCAATAGTAAAAAGTTCAGTGAACATTTTGCATCAACAAGCTCTCTCCTTCCAACTCTATCGTAGGCTTGATTTCACGAACAACGGATCCATGAGTTTCTCTGGCGCCCCCTCCTTTGCTGTCATTGCGGATTCCAGTCTGGATCATTTTTCGCTATTTCATTGCGCGGTCGGCGATGGAAATGACCCAACCAAGTCCATTTTTTCTCCCGGATTTCTACACCGAAAAGGATGAGAAAATGGACATGGTTGAGAAGAATATGAGCCGCAAATAAAACGTATTCTGAAGTAGAGCACTCATGTGATTTTCAAATTGTGAGTGGGTGGAAAGGCCCCGTATATACTGTATATAGTATACTCAAGGAAATTTGTCATTCAAAATAGCAGAACTAAAACAACAGGTTTAGTCTTTTCAAAATGTTAAAGCGACATAACAATTTTGTGGCTAACATTTCGGTCTGCTTTTTTAACGAACAAAATCTACTTTTTAACTACGGAATGGAATTGGGTACAACTTTTAACACATATTGCTGCTGAACTGCCAAACAACAGTTGGTACTATAGCAAATAAATTGTTCTGCAATGCGAGCATTTATGATCTCTTATGTCGTGATAATTGGAGACCTCCGTAGCGCAGAGATTAGCATGCCAGCTTATGACGTTGAACGCCTGGATTCAAATCCTGGCGAGACCATCAGAAAAAAATTTCAGCGGTGGTTTTCCCCTCCTAATGCTGGCAACATTTGTGAGGTACTATGCCATCTAAAACTTCTCTCAAAAGAAGTGGCAGGCCGTTCGGACGTGGCTACAAAAAGGTGGCCCCTTATCATTGAGCTTAAACTTGAATCGGACTGCACTCACTGATATGTGAGATCGACTCAGAATCACCTAATTCAATTTAGCTATGTCCGTCTGTCCATGTTAATTTATGTATAAACTACAGGTTGCAACTTTAATTTGATCGTCTTCAAATTTGGTACGGGCATGTTTTTTGGCCTAGAGACGAAGCCTTTTGAAATTGGAAATCGGTTCAGATCAATTTGCAGTAATACTGCAATAAAATGGGCATTTGTTAACAGATTCTCTCAAAATTTGGCAGATAGGATTTTCTTAAGACTCTCGATATTACTGGTGAATTTCATGGATTAGATTTGTATTTATAGCTCCCATATATGTGGTCGTTCGATTTGCAGTAATATTGCAATCAAATGGTCATTTGTTAACCGATTCTCTCGAAATTTGGTTAGAAGGACTTTCGACATTATTGGTGAATTTCACTGAACTCGGTTCAGACTTAGATGTATCTCTTTTATATATCGCCCGATTTTCACTCCTAGAGCCACTACAAACGCATTTATTGACCAATCTTCCTAAAACTTTTTACAACGCTTTTCTCGATGGCTTGCACAATATCTATGAAGTTTGGTCAAAATCGGTTCAGATTTAGATATATCTGCCATACATGTATATCGCTCAAATTTCATTCCTAGAACCACAGCAAACGCATTGATTGACCAAACTTGCCAAAACTTTGTACAACGTTTTCCTCAACGACTACCTCAATATTTATAAAATTTGGTAGAAATCGGGTTAGATTTAGATATAGCTCCCATATATATGTTCGTCCGATTTTGAGAAATATTGCAATAAAGTATCATTTGTTAACCGATTCTCTCGAAATGTGGCAGGAAAGATTTTCTTATGACGATTAGTATTATTGGTGAATTCCATAGAAATTGGTTCAGATTTAAATATAGCTGCCTTTTATGTATATCGCCCGATTTTCACTTCTAAAGCCAAGCGCATTTATTGACCAATCTTGCCAAAATTGTGCACAACGCTTTCCTCGATGACTACCACAATATCTAACAATTTTGGTCAAAGTCGATTTAGATTCTGATGTAGCTCCGATATATATATGTTTGTCCGATTTTGGGTAATTTGCAATAATGTTGTCATTTGTCAACCGTAGTTATTACATTACATTATTTTGAACATATTTGCTTTCCTCGAAATTTGATACCGGGATTTTAATAACCCATATGAAAGCATCCGCCGAGGTCCATCAAAATTGTTTCAGAATTAGATATAGCTCCCACTTTGTATTTATAGGGTATGATAAAGTCGGCACCGCCCGACTTTTGCCTATCCTTACTGGTTGTTCTTATATCAGAGCAAACATGTTTTCTCATATCGTGAGGACATGAATTGGCCCCAACGATCCTTTAATTAATAAGCCATGAACCAATCAATAGCAAAAAAAAAGAGGAAGAATTCGGCAAATGCAAATGCAAGTTCTCCCATGAGCATTCCATTAATGAACTGAGGCAAACTGATTCAATTAAAGCTCAATGATAAGGACCTCCTTTTTATAGCCGAGTCCGGTGCCGCTGTGCAACACCTCTTACATGGTATAGTACCTCATAAATGAGGCCAGCATTAGGAGGGGATAACCATTACTGATAGTTTTTCCAGAACTCAGCACATTACAGAACTTTCGGCCGTCATCCTGCTGTTCTGAAATTACAAACATTTTGCTATAACAGCAGAACTGCTTTAAGCTACTGTACAAACTAATGTCTCTATTAATACACTCACAATTAATTTTTTTCGGTTGATTGTGATTAGATAGGCAAAAGATATGGAAAAATGTAGAATCACTTAAGATTTAATATCTAATTTGTATAAAATAGATATTCAGACATTAAATTGATATAGTCCACGATCTCCTGATCTAATGTCTGAAGCATAGAAAACTCGTATTTTCACCAGATTTCAGTGGAAAAATGCGAGGAGTTCAAGAAAATATGTATATTCATCATAGGTTTATTAATAGTTATAATTATTATGAAATTTTAGTTTAGTTCTCAGTAATTGCTTGCAATTATCAAAAGCTACGCCATTAACTCAAAGCTCAAAATTTAACTTCCGAGCGACCAACTGTAAAAACAAGAAAATGACTTGACTTGGCATAAATTAAAAACTTTTTGTTTTACCACAAAATTTAATGGCGATGCTGGCGAACGTTAAAGTTCAACTCACCAAAAATAATTCACTTAATGTGGTGATGTCTCAACTGAATAAAGTCACACTTGAAAAAAGAACCATAAAAGACCACATAAACTTTTATGTGTAACTATAAACATAAACATATGGAAACTCAGAAAAAATAAAACCACAAAAAGTTATAACCACAGCAAGAACAGTGACAGTTTGAATTCGTAAGTAAATTTTGAAATAAAAAAATTAAAGCCGATTCAGTTCTATAAGCCCAATGTTCAAACAACAAGTTACATGATTGTTTTCGTTCCCCCGATTTTCAAAAATGGCATACGAGCTCTGATCAAAAAATAATCCTTATTTTAAACCTTATTTCAAAAAGTATCAAGTTATTCATAAATAGCTTTCCCGCTTTTTGGTTACACAAAACTTAATACAGATTCTTTGATGCATTTTTTCGAATAGTAAACATAGTAAAAAATCGAAAAGCACGCCAAAACGCAACTAACCTTTAAAAGCACTCTGTTCCTCAATTAGACGATTTCGATATCTGACAAGGTCAAATACTTAGGTGTGATCTTGGACAGGAAACTGGACCGGAAATGTCCCATTCAGGAGCGTACTGAGAAGGCTCACAGATGTTGGGCACTATGTAGACAGGCCGTTGGCTCGAAATGGGGCCTGAATCCGAGGATAGTCCGCTAGCTATACAGGAGCGTAATTAGACCAATACTTACATACGCCTCAGTTGTTCGGTGGACTGCTATGGAGAAAAAGTGGAACATAAGGATCATACAACAGGTTCAGAGAACATGTTGTCTTGTCATTGACATAGCGATGAGAACCACTCTCTTTAGGGCACAGGAGACTACTCGACCCACTGACTTACAGATTAAGTATGAGGCAGCCACTGCGGCTATGAGACTTAAGGCAATGGGAGAATGGATTGAGGATGGAAGCAGCTCATCGCGGTATAATCGAGGCGACGATAGGAAACCTGGAAGGAAGGGAAGGTTTCCGATTGGATACCTGAGATAAACCTTGAGATCTAGTGCGAGGCACTGCTGCCATCGGCACAGTCTTGGATTGACGGAACCCTAGTTTTGCCATTTAGAAGATCATGTTACAGGGATGGATCAAAGCTAGAGGACAGAGTAGGCCTGGGGGTCTACATTGAGAACCCAGGGATTGAGATCTGTCTTAGACTGCCTGACCATAACACGGTCCTGCGGGCGGAGATCCGGGCGATCACGGAATGAGTGAAGTGCTGTGGTGCTAACGCGAGGACGTCGAGTGTGAACATCTTTACCGACAGTAAAATTGCCATAAGGTCATTAACAACCAGGACGGTAAGTATTGCAGTGTAAGGAGATTAGCGCCCTCTCTGAGTATAGCAAAATTCGCATCGTTTTGGTGCCGAGCCATAACGAAGTAAGGGAAAATGAAAGGGCAGACGATTTGGCGGTGAAGGCCAGAGGACTGCCGTCAATAAACTTGGTTAACCCGAAGCCCTTCGGGTCAACGCCGTCCGAGTTAAGGAAGTAGGCGACGAATGCGCATGCAACATTGTGGAACAGCGAAATGGTCGGTAGGATGCCGAAAATCCTATGGGGGGATCCAGATCGTGAAAAGACGAGGCTATTATTGAAAGGAAGTAAGAAGGAGATTAGTATAGCTATAGTTATCATAACGATCTGATTTATGTAAAATCGATTCTGCAAGTGATAGCATATGTAGGGCATGCGGGGAAGATGATGAAACGTTGGAGCATTTCCTTTGTCATTGCCCAGCTTTCGCGTCTAACAGGGGAGTGGTATGGAAAACAATTAAGGATTTTGTAAGTAGCACGGAATTCCTTACTTAAAATGTTGTTTTTAGAGTTTGCTTTGTAGTTTTTAGAGAGCACAATAAGCCGATTACTGGCATAAGTGTATGTCCATAGCGGCATGGGGCGGATTAATATCTACACCATCTTTTTAACCTAACCTAACCTTAAAATCTCTCAAAAACAAACTGACAATTCAACATATATAACAGATATGTGTACTAACATAACAGAAATATATATTTGAAAATCGAAAAAACGGTTATTGTTTGATCAAACTCTCTCGGAGATGTGAATATTGGTTGAAACCAATTTTTATATTCGTCCTAAGAAAAATACAAGTGTGACGTCCAATCTTGTTTGAACTATTTGGGGATCAGCCCGACCCCTAAGCAACATTTATGCGAAACATCAAAAAATATATGAGACTTACATGAACGGTATTTGAAGGAACAGTGCGAATCTGGCATACAAATATAAAGCCAAATTAGGAGCCAACTCAATCTGTGAAGGTTCCAAGTGATAATGTATCCCTTAGCATGTCCCCTTTGATGCTGAACCCCTGGCATCAAATACTGGCGAGAACATCAGAAAATTTTTTCTGTGGTAGTTTTCCCCCTCTTATTTTTGACGACATTTTAAAGGTACTATGCTATGCTTAGAAGCCTGCGGCACGTTGCACTATTGGGAATTTGAGCTCAAAAGTGTCGTTAAATTTAAAATTGAAATTTCAAGTTAAACCATATTTTATGCACCATTCGAAACGGTATAAAATTATCTTTCATATTCCGGAAAAAATATCCACTAAGGACATATAACCTACGTGCAGTAGGTTCATGAGCAAACATTTTTTTTTTAGTTTTCAAAATAATATGTTTTCGTATAATTTTTGTACGATTTTTTTTGTAAAACTATAAGTAATATATTCTTGAGATTGTAAATCTACCCGTTAATGGCGTTGAACTAATTTTCGAAATTTAAGAACAGTTGAAATCATAATTCTGCATGTTTAATATTTATATTTTAACAAATAAAAGTTTGCTAAGTTCGGCCGGGCCAAATCTTGGGAACCCACCACCATGGCTTCTGCTAAAAATTTATACAGAACAAATATAGTTGACGGGCTTTATTTTATTTATTATACCAAACTGCTATCAAACCAGCAAAAATTGAAGCCCTAGGAACCGAACAATGATGATCAGGAAATCGGTTTACATGGGAGCTATATCAGGTCCTTGACCGATTTGGACCGTACTGGTCATAACAGACCACTATGTACATTTCAGCCAAATCGGATGACCACTATGTACATTTCAGCCAAATCGGATGAAAATTCCAACTTCTAGGAGCTCAACAAGTCAAATCGGGACATCAGTTTATATGGGAGCTATATCAGGTTATAGACCGATTTGGGGACCGGATGAAAATTGTGGCTTCCAGAAGCTCAAGAAGTCTAGTCGGGAGATCGGTTTATATGCGAGCTATATCCAAATCTGAACCGATATGGCCCATTTGCAATCCCCTACATCAATATTAAGTATCTGTGTAAAATTTCAAGCGGCTAGCTTTTCGCGTTCGACCGCTATCGTGATTTCGACAGACGGATGGACATGGCTAGATCGACTTTATGGGGTCGCAGATCATTATTTCGATGTGTTAGGTAAGGTTAAATTAGGTTGAAAAGAGGGTACAGATATTTTTCCGTCCCATGCCACTATGGACATACACCTAAGCCAGTAATCGGCTTGTTGTGCGCTCTAAAACTATAAAGTAAGCCAAAAAAGAAAATTTTAAGTTAGAAATTCCGTGCTAGTTACAAAATTCTTAATTGTTTTCAATACCACTCCCCTAAGTTGGTTCACGTCTGATATTGTGTCTCCACCTAAGTACCGGTATCTGATCCGGATTACCCCATAAGATTTTCGCCGTCCTACCGATTGTTTCGCTTTCCTCAGTGTTCCATGATCGTTTGTCGTCCACGCCATTAAATCGTACTGAGTCGACCCTAAAGGCTTCGGGTTAACCAAGTTTATTGACGGCAGTTCTCTGGCTTTCACCGCTAAATCGTCTACCCTTTCATTTCCCCTTACTCCGTTATGGCCCGGTACCAAACGATACGGATTTTGCCATCCTCCGAGAAGGCGTTAATCTCCTTCTTACACTGCAAGACTGTCCGTGACCTTACCGTCCTGGTTGTTATTGCCCTTATGGCAATTTTACTGTCGGTAAAGATGTTCACACTCGATGTCCCCGCGTTAGCACCACACCACCTCACGCATTCCGTGATCGCCCGGTTCTCCGCCTGCAGGACCGTATTATGGTCAGGCAGTCTAAAACATATCTCAGTTCCGGGGTTCTCAACGTAAACCCCAGGCCCACTCTGGCCTCTAGCTTTGATACATACTTGTAACATGAACTTCCAAATGGCAATACTAGGGTTCCGTCAATCCAAGACTGTGACGATGGCAGCAGTCCCTCGCACTCGTCTTTTAGGTTCATCTCAGGTATCCGATCGGAAACCTCTCCCCTTCCTTCCAGGTTTCCTATCGTCGCCTTGATTATACCGCGATGGTATGGGCTGCTCCCGTCTTCAATCCATTCTCCCATCCTCTTAAGTCTCATAGCCGCAGTGGCTGCCTCACACTTAATCTGTATGTCAATGGGTCGGATATCTAGAATAGCCTCCTGTGCCCTAGTGGGCGTGGCCCTCATCGCTCCGCATATACCAAGACAACTGAGGCTTAAGTAAGTATGGGTCTAATCACGCTCCTGTAAACCAGTGGACTATCCTCGAATTCAGGCCCCATTTCAAACCTACGGCCCTCTACATAGTGCCCAACATCTATGGGAGTTCTCAGTACGCTCCTGAATGTGACTCTTCTAATTCAGTTTCCTGCCCAAGATCACACCTAACTATTTGACCTTGACAGATATCGAAATCGTTCTATTGATGAAACGTGGTGCTTGAAATTGATCCACCTTCGTCTTCCTTGTGAATAGGCATATTTCAGTATTCTCTGGGTTAACATTGATACCCCTGGGTCTAGCCCAGTCGTATACCATATGCAAGACTCTAAGAAGTATTATAACATCTTCTGCATGGCAGGCGCGTTTAGCAGCATCCGTAATAGGTCATTTATAGTGATAACCTATAGGGACCCGCAATTTATCCACCGACACCATAGCATATGGTTTATCCGGTTTCTAAGGACCGGGTCCACCCTGTACTGGTCTAAGGATTAGATTAGTGTGCTGGTCCGCACATTGTTAAAAGCCCCCTCGATGTCAATGCATACGTTTTGGTATCGAAGGATTCTTCTATTTTATGCACAACCTCGTGCATGGCAGTCTCCACCGACCTTCCCTTGACATAGGCATGCTGTTTATTTTTGAACAGTTCGCTGGATGTCATACTCTTTATCATGGTGTCCACAATAAGTTCCATGCTTTTGAGTAGAAAGGACGTAAGACTTATGGGTCTGTAGGCCTTTGGTGTCGCATAACTTGCCTTGCCGGGTTTGGGTATGAACACCACCCCTGCCTCCTGCCAGGCTTTCGGAGTATATGCAAGTCCTAGGCACGCTGTGAAAATGTAGTAACGCCGGAAATATTCTATCACGTCCGGGTGACTTAAATGGTTTGAAGCTCCTCAAGAAGCTGAGTCCCTTCGTATCCTGTGGGAAATGGGTTTTCATTAAAAGCCTAATAAAGTTTCAGTTTGGACATGGGTTTTGAGATAAACTTTTTATTTTGGGGGCGTCATCAACGCTATCGACCTGTTCGCAGAAAAGCTTCCAGGGGGCACGTTTTGCCGCTCTGGTAATCTTATTGTATTCCTTGAACCGTGTGTAATACAGATCCCAATAAACTTCCGCTTTTTTGCGACGTGCTCTGTTAAAAAGTCTGCGGACCGCTTTCCCAATATTGCGAATCTCCCGGGTCATCCAGGGCTTTTCTTGGGCTTATTTCCTTTCCCGGCGAGGACAACTATCTCGATGGACCCTACCAGTGCAATTGTAATCCTGTTGAGTGTTCCAAGGAGACCTTCCAATCCTGAACCTCATCGATTAGATTGATATATATATATATATATATACATATATATATATATAGATATGGCCTTTGAATGAGATATTTTATATGACGTCCCAATACGAGTGTAAAATTATATCAAAATCAGTCCAGCTTTATATAAAGCTCCCACAATACAGCAAAATTTTATCAAAATTGGTTCAGATTAGTATCTAGCTTATATACATATCTTTCATCTCATATGGCAGAATCTTACAAGGTTCTATTCGATATTTAAATAGAGATGCAAAATAAAAGTCTGACTTGAT
This sequence comes from Stomoxys calcitrans, assembly GCF_963082655.1. Classification (NCBI taxonomy): domain Eukaryota; kingdom Metazoa; phylum Arthropoda; class Insecta; order Diptera; family Muscidae; genus Stomoxys; species Stomoxys calcitrans. The sequence continues at coordinate 66,664,351 of NC_081555.1, forward strand.
TTCGATATAGGTTCTATGCATTAAAAGTAGTACGTAGACTCGGTGGTGTACGATATTAAAATGTCCGCACCGCCCGACTTTAGCCTTTTCTTCCTGGTTTTTTAATAGTTTAGAAATTTGCTAACTAGTATGAAATTGCGGTGATCCAAGAGAGACATATGATATTAAAAATCTTAAACCGCCTCGATACAAGATTTTACAAATAAATTTTCTATTTTTTCAAGGTATAACAATTAAAAACGCGCTATGTTTGGCCGGACTGAATCTTGGGAACCCACAAATCGAAAAAGCTATATCAGGATATAGACCAGTTTGAATCGTTCTTGTCACGATTGTTGGAAGTCGTATCAAAACTCTATGGGCTTCTAGGGGCTCAAGATATCCAATCGAAGGACCTCCTTATATGGGAGCTATATCCAGTTCGAAACCCTTACATTGCCCATTTTCCATCCCCAACGACCTACATCAATATTTTTATGGTCAGTTTAATCGACCCACTATTTGGGTTATTGTGACTAAATTTCGCACCAAATTTATATTGTTAGAGATTAAACCACCAACACGCTAACGCAGAGTGCGAACTGAAGAAAATGTATCAACTGTATCGGCCAGTGTTAACGATGACCATCAATTATCGAATCGTCGCCGTTCGCAGCCAATGGGCCTCTGTTACTCAACAACGTCGAAAATCTTGCGAAAGGTATTAGGTGTAAAGCATTTCAAAATACAGCTGCTGCAAGAATTGAAGCCGAACGACCTACCGCAACACAGGATTTTTAGTGAATCACGTTCGGGACCCGTCAATTGGCCGCCTAGATCGTGCGATTTAACGCCTTTAGACTATTTTATGTGGGGCTATGTTAAAGCTCATGTCTATACAGACAAGCTCAATTTAATTGACGCAAATTTGAAATTTGGGACAGTGAGTTGTGGTAGGCCACATCCTTCTTCTTTTTCTTCTTATTTTGCCCAGATCGGTCCAGATTTGGATAAAACAGCCACATAGGCCGATCGATTTAAGGTCTTGGGCCCATAAAAGGCGCATTTATTGTATTGACACAGTGACTTTTGTTAGGCTTTTCGACATCTGTGTCCTATATGGTTCAGATCGGTCTATACATGAATATAGCTGCAAAAAAACAATAATTTGTTCTACAAAATTGAACAGTGACTTGTTTTTCTTATAGATCAACGTCCGTGCCGAATTTGGTCCAAATCGGACCATATTTCGATAAAGCTATGGGTACATAAACTATGCATTTTTCACCTGATTACGACGAGTATATATGAATACTCGAGGTAGGTATTCAAAGTTCGGCACAGTCGAACTTAATGCCTTTTTACTTGTTTTGTATGCATTTTACTAAGCAACACTTTTTTTCCCAGAAATAAATAACGCCTTATATATTAGTTATAGATCACCATTATTCAATTCAAATTTAGGAAAAATAACGAAAATGTGGTTTTTAGCCAACATCGTCACACAAAATCAAAATTAAACTATCCAAATACGTGTTGTGCTGTCCCCCATTGACATGTAAATATAAGAAAAGTGCAAAAATTATATGAGTACTGAAATGTCCTCCGTAGAAGACTTCAGTAGAAAATGGGATAATGGTGGTGGGCATCGAAAGCTTGGCCCGAGCGAATTTGGTGGTGTTTTGGTATCTCTTCCAACAACTGCGCTAAGTATGGTTGAAATCGGTCCATGCTTTGATATAGCTGCCATATAAACCGATCTTGGGTCTTGACTTCTTGAGCCTCTAGAGGGCACAATTCTCGTCCGATTTGAGTGAAATTTTGCAAACAGTTGTACTGATGATGATTCAAATCGGTTCATAATCTGGTATAGGTGTCATATAAACCGATTTTGGATCTTGACTTCTTGAGGGCGCAATTCTAGTCCGATTTGGCTGAAATTTAGCATGAGGTGTTTTGTTATGACTTCCAATAACTGTGCTAAGTATGGCGCAATTCGGTAAATAACCTGATATAGCTGTAGCTATAAAACGATCTAGGATCTTGACTTCTTGAGCCTCTAGTGGGGGCAATTCTCATTCGATTTGGTGTAAAGCATTGATTGACTGCCGTGGGTGATATTATATATTCATCAAAAAATCACTATTGGGTTTCAAATTAAAATGTTTTGAAACTGCTGGCTTACCACACCATTATTCAGCAGCGGATTTCGACAATTTACCCAGTCAATTATAAACTCTTAAGTAAAAATTACCCAAATACGAACAGTTTGCTCGTAGAATCAGAAAAAAGCTGACGATAATAAAACACTTTTAAGCATATTTTGATTGTTATGCATCTCAGCAATATGCATATCATTGCTGTCATTCCATAAGCAAATGTTAGGTTGGGTTTAAGTGGGAGTCGTCATTATACTCAATCAAACGTTTCCTTCTATTTCCTAACGTTGAACCATCCACATCTCTTTAAAGCCAAACAACTTGCATATATTCACATCCGCTATATCCGACAAGTTCTCAAAGATATTAGAAACTAAAGTGGAACTTCTTCTGCCAGTGAAGGACACACACACAGCAGTTGTTCTATGGTATCTTCTTCCTCGCAAAATTTGCTACTGACAACCTTCAATCTGTCAGCATGTTTTCCGATCAGACAGTGATCTTTCTTGACGGACGCATTGACTGAGACGTGTGTACTAGCCAGCGACAGCAAATCTCTAGACCTCTTCAAGTCGATTCCACTATGTGATCATCTGTCATTCGGTGCCCCTGGGGTCGGATCCTGAAAACTAAGCTTTCATGTCGCTAGAGACATACCCACAGATTCCAGTGCCCCTAGAATGTGAAAGCTAGTTCCCAGTCTGGCAAGCTCGTCTGCTCTACAATTCCCTGGGATATCTCCGTGGTCCGGCTCCCAGAACAGTTAAATTTTAAACCCTCTCGGTGAAGGATATGCGACAGTCTAGCGCAGTTTTTTAATTCAGAAATACGTTCTCCAGGGATTTAGTGGGAAGATATGTATGCCAATTGTCGTAATGTTATTATATACTCATACACACTATAGTGGTCGGCTAATTTTCTCGATATGATCAGTCCTAGTTCTTCAGAGTACAACCCAGAGCCCACCTGATCGTATATTTTGGAAACATCCGTATAAAAGTCTACATAACTTCCATTATAAGGGGTATTCTAGCTCCAACCGGTTCTATCGGGAATAGTGGTACTGTACTTTTTATCAAAAAGCGGGGATTGTATCAAGGATAATCCAGTATAAAAAGCCGCCACAAGACAAAAAGAAAACTCCTTTAGCCTCACAGAAGGTGTCGCAGCAATTTGTAGCCACAATGTCCAGAGGCATTTGGTGTGGCTTCAAATTCAGTGCACCAGATCGTGTCGTTCTCAGTGCGGCTGTGATGCATAAAGAAGCCATCCTTTGAATCCTACTTTTGATTTTCCCCACCAGACTACAAGACCATATAGCACGCGGTTCAATCCCCCAACACAACAAACCCCTAAGCAAAACATAAAACTGACAAACATTTTTTGTTTCCTTAATATTTTCATACTCAAAATTGATAGAGTTGAAATAACATGGCATGACACTGTCTACACTTTAAGTAAAAATTCTGGTTGCCCCTCCAATGTATGTGTGTAAGTCAGTCAGCCTTCTTTTGGAATTTTTTACTCTTGCTTTGTTTTTCCTACACTTTCATTAGGAAGCTTGTTTGTTTTTCACTTGAATTTCTCATGTTGTCTTCTTTCAAACTCATCTTAGTTTTTGTGTTCCTTTGGTGCAGTTTTTCTCCATATTTATTTGTGTGTGTGTTTGCTTACATCTTACACATACATATACAGAGTAATGTAGGAAAACATTTGAACATCCTTATGATGTCACAAGTGGTTTCCATTATTTTGAGGCCATGCCCAAAGGGGCAAGAATTTCAATTCAACCACAGAGCACCTAGTATAAAAATTAGAATAAAAAAGAAGGTTATAAAGGGTGATTTTTTTGAGGTTAGGATTTTCATGCATTAGTATTTGACAGATCACGTGGGATTTCAGACATGGTGTCAAAGAGAAAGATGCTCAGTATGCTTTGACATTTCATCATGAATAGACTTACTAACGAGCAACGCTTGCAAATCATTGAATTTTATTACCAAAATCAGTGTTCGGTTCGAAATGTGTTCATTCACCGTTCAGCGATGAGGCTCATTTTTGGTTGAATGGCTACGTAAATAAGCAAAATTGCCGCATTTGGAGTGAAGAGCAACCAGAAGCCGTTCAAGAACTGCCCATGCATCCCGAAAAATGCACTGTTTGGTGTGGTTTGTACGCTGGTGGAATCATTGGACCGTATTTTTTCAAAGATGCTGTTGGACGCAACGTTACGGTGAATGAACACATTTCGAACCGAACACTGATTTTGGTAATAAAATTCAATGATTTGCAAGCGTTGCTTGTTAGTAAGTCTATTCATGATGAAATGTCAAAGCATACTGAGCATCTTTCTCTTTGACACCATGTCTGAAATCCCACGTGATCTGTCAAATACTAATGCATGAAAATCCTAACCTCAAAAAAATCACCCTTTATTTACTGAAACACTTTAAACTTGCTAATGCATGTAAGCTGAATAATTTTGGAAATTAAAACTGTTGCATTTACCAGATAAGGACATTAGAAACCTATTTATTGAAAATATTTGGTTGTGTTGATTGTTAATTTTATAATCTAATGAGGTCATTTACAGATAGAATGCAAAGAAAAAAGCGAAGGCAACGAAGTGAAATCAATCAGCGACTTTTAATATGTTAAACCGTTATAGCCAGGATTTAGTGTACACACCGCCAAAGGTATTTTTAACCGATTTTGCAACATGTGTAAATTATATAAAACCCTCGGTAAACATTGACAAATATGGTGTAGGTTGCATCGTGTTTCGTGTAGCTAGATTGTCCTTCCGATGAATTATCTTGATTACATAACAGGCACACTTATTACCCGATTTTGCTGCAATTGAAATAAGTGAGTTAAAAGCCTTGAACATCATTTTTGAATAGGGTCTACATCAAACCATATTTGGATATAGGTTAGGTTGAAAGAGGGTGCGGATAATAATCCGCCCCAATCCACTATGGACCTAACCCAGTAATCGGCTTGTTGTGCGCAATAGTAAAAAAAACTCGAAAACGAAAATCTAAGTTAAGAATTCCCAATAGGATTTTCGCCGTCCTACCAAACGTTTAGCTGTTCCACAGGGTTACATGCGCATTCGTCGCCCACCCAAACGATGCAAATCATGCCATCCTCACAGAAGGCAGCCTAATAGACGAGGAGTGGGCGATGAAATCATCTCCCATTCTCAAGAAGAACATTTACTGGGGGACCAATGATTGAGGTTATCCAGATAAACCTCCAATGCTACAACGGAGGACATGTTGAGGATTTTGATGAAAACCCATTTCCACTGGATACGACGGGACTCACGGAGACACCGGAATCTTGGAATAATGACGTTGATTGAAGGTTTGTAATTTATGGTGCTACTACAGAGGCCCCACATGGCCCCACCTATCAGAGGCCCCTCCTGGCTAATATTGGAACTTGCATATCCTATATATGACTGGCAGGAGGTAAGAATGGTACTTATATGGTCGGTGGAAATTGCCCTGCATGAGGTTGTCCAGAAAATAGAAGAATCCTTCGATGCCAAAACGTACACACTGGCGGTATGCATTGACATCGAGGGGGCTTTTAACAATGTGCGGACCAACACACTGATCCAATCCTTAGACCAGCACCTGGTGGACCGGGTCTTTAGAGACTGGAAAAATCATATGCTAAGGAACAGGTGAATAAGTTGTGGGTATCATGACATCAATATAAGGGAGAAAGTATCACAGGGCACACCACAGATGGGCATTTTATTATCACTCCTATAATTGACCATCATAAATGACCTACTACGGATGCTCACAGAGGAGGATTTTGAACTCGTCTTCTATGTAGACGATGTTATAAAGCTTCTTAGGGGTAAGGATCCGAACCAGCTATGCAGAAGGGCCGAAAGGGTATTGCCGATGGCATACGACTGGGCTAAAACTAGGGGTATCAATGTTAACCCAGAAAAAACTGAATTCTGCTTGTTTAAAAGGAAGACAAAGGTAGGCCATTTTGATAGAACGATTTCTATATCTGAAAAGGTCACATATTTAAGAATGATTTTGGAAGTATCATATTCAGGAGCGTACAGAGAAAGCTCACAGATGTTGGGCACTATGCAGACGGGCCATAGACTCAAATGGGGCCTGAATCGGAGGATACTTCACTGGCTCTACATGAGCGTGATTAGACCGATACTTAACAACGCCTCAGTAATTTGGTGTACAGCGATAGAAAAAAAGTACAAAGTAAGGATAATACAACAGTTTCAGAGAACATGTTGACTTGCTATAGCCGGAGCGATGAGGGTCACGCCCACTAGTTCACTAGAGACTATTCTAGATATCTAACCCATTGACATACAGATTAAGTGCGAGGCCTTACCCTTACCCTAAATTTCAGAAATGCCAGATCTCGGAGATGGGTGGTGCGATTTTGCGAAATTTTGTGTGCTCTCATATAGTACCCTAAAAATAACAAGTAAAAGCGTGCTAAGTTCGGCCGGGCCGAATCCTATATACCCTCCACCATGGATCGCATTTGTCGAGTTCTTTTCCCGGCATCTCTTCTTAGGCAAAAAAAAGGATATAAGAAAAGATTTGCTCTGCTATTAGAGCGATATTAAGATATGGTCCGGTTTGGACCACAATTAAATTATATTTATGTTGGAGACCTGTGTAAAATGTCAGCCAATTCGTATAAGAATTGCGCTCTTTGTGGGCTCAAGAAGTAAAATAAAAAGATCGATTTATATGGGAGCTGTATCGGGCTATAGACCGATTCAGACCATAATAAACACGTATGTTAATGGTCATGAGAGAATTCGTAGTACAAAATTTCAGGCAAATTGGATAAGAATTGCGACCTTTAGAGGCTCAAGAAGTCAAGACCCAAGATAGGTTTATATGACAGCTATATAAGGTTATGAACCGATTTAAACCATACTTGGCACAGTTGTTGGATATCATAACAAAACACGTCGTGCAAAATTTCATTCCAATCGGATAAGAATTGCGCACTCTAGAGGCTCAAGAAGTCAAGTCCCCAGATCGGTTTATATGGCAGCTATATCAGGTTATGAACCGATTTAAACCATACTTAGCACAATTATTGGATATAATAACAAAACACGTTGTGCGAAATTTCATTCCAATCGGATAAGAATTGCGCACTCTAGAGGCTCAAGAAGTCAAGACCCAAGATCGGTTTATATGGCAGCTATATCAAAACATGGACCGATATGGCCCATTTACAATACCAACCGACCTACACTAATAAGAAGTATTTGTGCAAAATTTCAAGCGGCTAGCTTTACTCCTTCGGAAGTTAGCGTGCTTTCGACAGACAGACGGACGGACGGACGGACAGACGGACGAACATGGCTAGATCAGAATGACGAAATTAGTATACCCCCCATCTTATGGTGGAGGGTATACAAATTTGGTATCCAAATTTCGGATGGGGTACCTAGGGGGGCTGCCCCACCCTAAAACCTACCAAACATATATCTAGACCAATCACGACAATATGGGACGTATCTGATATCCAATTGTTGGACCAAGTATTAGGTGGACCACCCCAAGCCCCAAAACATCCCTTAATCGGACATATTTACCGAACATGGCAATATGGGACTCAAATTAAAGCTATTTGCGAGTAGAATACGAATCTGATACCCAAATGTGGGACACGTTTCAGGGGGTACACCCCTTTCCGAAACAATCCCCAAAACAGGACTTATTTACTGACCATGGGAATATGGGGCTTAAATAAAAGGAATTTGAATGTAGAATACGAATCTGATATTCAAATATGGGACCAAGTGTTTGGGGCCGCCTTTCCCCAAAAACATCCCCCAAAGGGGACAAATTTACGACCATAGCAATATGGGGCTCAAATGAAAGGTCTTTGGAAGTAAAGCACGAATTTGATATCAATATTCGGGAAAAGTGTCTATGGGGCCACGCCACCCCCACAACACTACCCAAATAGTAAGTATTTTCTGAGTAATATGAGGCTCGAATAAGAGGGTTTTTAAAGTGGTACACGAATCCGATATATATTTGTAAGGCTACCTCAATGAGTGGCGGCCCATCTCCCAAAACACCCCCCAAGCAGGTCGTGTTTGCCGACTATGGAAATATGGGGCTCAAATTAAAGGTATGTGGGAGTAAACCACGTATCTGATATCAACATTAGGGACCAAGTGTCTAGCGGACGTCCCACCACCATAACAACCCCCAAATAGTACGTATTTGCTCACCAAGACAATTTGGGTCTTAAAGAGAGGGAAACTAAATATTCATAGTTTTTAGGGCCAATACTCCAAACCGGACATATTTGCTGACTTTTGCAATAAGGAGAAAACGAATTTGATATCCAATTTTGAGGGCAATGGCAATATGGGGTTCAAATAATATATATTGATATATTTTTTGGGCTTAGTGTTTGGGGGACCTCCCCAATTCTCAAAACACCCTAAATCGGGCATATTTACCGACCATGTCAAGCTTAAATGAAAGGTTTTGGGGGTAGAGCAAGAATTGATATCTACTTTCAGGACCAATTTTCTGGGGTCTATCCCTTTCCCCAAATACCCCACAATCAGCAATTTTTTAATGATCATCGCAATGTGAGGCTCAAATAAAGGTATTTGGGAGTAGAATACGAATTTGATATCCAAATGTATGACCATGTATTTAGGGCATCACCCCCTTCCCAAAACACCCCCAAATGGAAAAAAAAATTTTCGACCATGCTAATATGTGGTTTAAATGAAAGGCATTTGAGATTAGAAAACGAATTTGATAACGTATTTTGGGGCCATGTGTTTGGGGGACGCCTCATCGTGTAAACTCCTCTTAAGCCAATGGCAATATGGGGTTTAAATAACTGGTATTTGAGAGAGAGAACGATGCTGAGTTTTTTTAGGGCCAAGTATCTGGGGGACTACCTCTCCCCCGAAAACACCACTAAATCAGACATCATGAGAATATCGGGCTGAAATAAAGTATTTTAAGAACGGAGTACACCTAACATCCAAACTTAAATTCGTAGACCAATAAAAGTTCATATGGGATTCAGATAAAGGCACTTATATTGTTAAACTGTTAGTCAATCGATGTACTATTTTCGTAGCATGGTATTTCACTAAAAGCTCTTTAATCGATGAAAATAAATATTCCTAGGAAAGTTTTGTTCCATAAAAAGTAAAAGAAGTCGCAGCGGAGCGGGCCCTGTCCAGCTAGTAAAGTATATATTCTTGATCAGCGTAAAAATTTAAGACGACATGGCTATTGTCCGTCCGCTTGTCCCACAGTCTGTTGAAACCACACTACAGTCTTTAAAAAAAATAGATATTGAGCTGAAACTTTGCACAGATTCCTTTTTTGTCCATAAGCAGGTTAAGTTCGAAGATGGGCTACATCGGACTATATCTTGACATTTATTATCCGATTTTGCTGAAATTTTGGACATTGAGTTGTGTTAAGCCCTTCGACATCCTTCTTCAATTTGGACCAGATCGGTTTAGATACAGATATAGCTGCCATATAGACCGATTCGCCGATTTAAGGTCTCAGACCCAATTTTGCTGAAATTTGGGACAGTGAATTCTGTTAGGCCTTCGCCATCTCTTTTCAATTTGGCCCAGATCGGTACAGATTTGGATACAGTTGCGATATAGACCGATCTCTCGATTTAAGGTTTTGGGCCCATAAAAGGCTCATTTATTGTTCGATGTCGCCGAAATTTGGGACAATGAGTTAAGTTAAACCCCTCGATATACTTCTGCAATATGGCACAGATCGGTCCTTATTTGGATATAGCTGGCGTATAGGCCGATCTCTGGGTTTAAGGTTATGGACAGATCGGTAAATATTAGGATATAGCTGCCATATAGAACGAACTCTCGATTTAAGGTTTTGGGCCCTTCGAAATCTCTCTTCAATTTAGCCTAGATCGATCAAGATTTGCATATAGGTGCCATATAGACCGATCTCTCAACTTAAGGTTATGCGCCCATAAAAAGCGCATTTATTGTCCGATGTCCCTGATGTTTGGGACAGTAGTGTTGGGTTGGACCCTTCAAAATTCATCATTAATTTTGCTCAGATCGGTTCAGATTTGAATAAAGCTGCCACATAGACCGATCTTTGGATTTAAGGTTTTGGGCCCATAAAAGGCGCATTTATTGTCCGATTTCGCCGAAATTTGTGAAAGTGAGTTGTGTTAGGCCCTTCGACATTTTTCTGAAACTTGGCCAAAATCGGTCCAGATTTGGATATTGCTGCCATCCACACCGATATCTCGATCTATGTCTTGGTCCCATAAAAGGCGCATTTACAAGCCGATTTCACTGAAATTTTACACAGTGACTTATGTTAGGGTTTTCGACATCCGTGTTGTAAATGGTTCAGATCGGCTTATTTTAGATATAGCTACAAAAAATACCAATATTTTGTTATAAACAATTGAACTATGAATTGTACTTATTAGTATCTGTTCCTAATCGAAACATTTTTCGATATAGCTGCTATGGGACATAAGGTATGCATTTTTCGCGGATTTTGACGAAATGTGGTTTACATATATACCCGAGGTGGTGGATATCCAAAGTTCGGCCCGGCTGAACTTAATGCCTTTTTACTTGTTTGGATTATCTTTAGGTTGAGTGATCCCCAGTCAAGCCATAGTCATCGTAGGTAGGATTATAGTCGTGTGCGGCTGAAAAAACCCGAAAAGTACTATATTTCAAAGTTAGCTTTGGGAAAAATATCTACAAATGAAGAAAACAAGTTGTGCCAGCCTGTTGAAAATGAAGTCACAAACCATTTGATTGATAATGAAGAAATAATATGAAAATTCAAACGGTAGTTTGACAAAAAGTTATTTATGTCTTTTCCATTTTTATACCCTCCACCATAAGATGGGGGGTATACTAATTTCGTCATTCTGTTTGTAACTACTCGAAATATTCGTCTGAGACCCCATAAAGTATATATATTCTTGATCGTCGTGAAATTTTATGTCGATCTAGCCATGTCCGTCCGTCTGTCCGTCCGTCCGTCCGTCTGTCTGTCGAAAGCACGCTAACTTCCGAAGGAGTAAAGCTAGCCGCTTGAAATTTTGCACAAATACTTCTTATTAGTGTAGGTCGGTTGGTATTGTAAATGGGCCATATCGGTCCATGTTTTGATATAGCTGCCATATAAACCGATCTTGGGTCTTGACTTCTTGAGCCTCTAGAGTGCGCAATTCTTATCCGATTGGAATGAATTTTTGCACGACGTGTTTTGTTATGATATCCAACAACTGCGCCAAGTATAGTTCAAATCGGTCCATAACCTGATATAGCTGCCATATAAACCGATCTTGGGTCTTGACTTCTTGAGCCTCTAGCGTGCGCAATTCTTACCCGATCAGAATGAAATTTTGCACGTCGTGTTTTATTATTATATCCAACAACTGTGCCAAGTATGGTTCAAATCGGTCCATAACCTGATATAGCTGCCATATAAACCGATCTTGAGTCTTGACTTCTTGAGCCTCTAGAGTGCGCAATTCTTATCCGATAGGAATGAAATTTTGCACGACGTGTTTTGTTATGATATCCAACAACTGTGCCAAGTATGGTTCAAATCGGTCCATAACCTGATATAGCTACCATATAAACCGATCTTGGGTCTTGACTTCTTGAGCCTCTAGCGTGCACAATTCTTATCCGATCAGAATGAAATTGTGCACGACATGTTTTGTTATGATATCCAACAACTGTGCCAAGTATGGTTCAAATCGGCTCATAACCTGATATAGCTTCCATATAAACCGATCTTGGGTCTTGACTTCTTGAGCCTCTAGAGTGCACAATTCTTATCCGATTGGAATGAATTTTTGCACGAAGTATTTCATTATGATATCCAACAACTGTGCCAAGTATGGTTAAATTGGTCCATAACCTGATATAGCTGTCATATAAACAGATCTGGGGATTTGACTTCTTGAGCTTTTAGAGGGCGCAATTCCTATCCGATTTGGCTGAAATTTTGCATGACGTATTTTATTTTTACTTTCAACAACTGTGTCAAATAAGGTTCAAATCGGTTCATAACCTGATATAGCTGCCATATAAACCGATCTGGGATCTTGACTACTTGATCCCTAGAGGTCGCAATTATTATCCGATATGCCTGAAATTTTGTACGACGAATCCTCTCATGACCATCAACAAACGTGTTTATAATGGTCTGAATCGTTCTATAGCCCGATACAGATCCCGTATAAATCGTTCTCTCTATTTTACTTCGTGAGCCCCAATGGACGCAATTCTTATACGAATTGGCTGAAATTTTACACAGGTCTCCAACATATAATTTAATTGTGGTCCAAACCGGACCATATCTTGATATCGTTTTAATAGCAGAGCAACTCTTTTCTTATATCCTTTTTTGCCTAAGAAGAGATGCCGGGAAAAGAACTCGACAAATGCGATCCATGGTGGAGGGTATATAAGATTCGGCCCGGCCGAACTTAGCACGCTTTTACTTGTTCTGAAATAATTTCTCCCATTATTTACATTAGTAATGTGTCCAGTTTTATGTTATCCTCCAATGTGCCACCGTAGCGCAGAGGTTAGCATGTCCGCCTTTGACGCTGAACGCGTGGATTCGAATCCTGGCGAAACCATCAGAAAAAAAATTTCAGCGGTGGTTTTCCCCTCCTAATGCTGGCAACAATTGTGAGTTACTTTGCCATATAAAACTTTTCTCCAAAGAGGTGTTCGGACTAGGCTATAAAAAGCAGGTCCCTTATCATTGAGCTTAAACTTAAATCGGACTGCACTCGTTGATATATGAGAAGTTTGCCCCTGTTCCTTAGTGGAATGTTCATGGTCAAAATTTGCAATTTGTATTTGCTTCAAAAGTAATATAAATGTTTCACAAGTGGTACGAAATGGGCTAAATATCGGATTAGCTTTCCCGCATCACCAATGTGAGCTATATGGAATGGTGAAATGTTTATGCCTACTTCTCATGGAGTGGAGAGTGGCTATGAAATGGAGTGGAGATTGCCTATGAAATTACAATGCTATAAGAAGTGTAATCCATCGTTTTTGATATCACAAAACATTTTTGTTTAAAGCTGAGCCTTTACAAATCGTAAACAGGACAAAAGTTACTAGCACCGAACAAAACCCGAAATGTTATCATGTAGTCAATTTTCCAATAAGAAATTCAATCTGCTTATCAGATAGAAAGGACAGAAAGGAACAAACAAAAAAAAACATTAATTAAAATATGTTTGAAAATTAAAATTAAATATATTTTTTTTACTCTCATGCATGTTGCTTTTTATCTGAAAGTTTAATAGGAATTGGCATAAAAGACTGTTACAATGGCTTGGAGGTTTAGAATTTTACTTGTATTATTATAATTTACCTTGATCTGTACCCAATTTTTATTTTGATTGAAACTATCATTTTAAAAATATACTCAGATTTCATAAAAATAGTACTCAAGTTATGTATGTTTTTGGTGATGGAAAGTTAAATCGAAAGTTCAGTTCATAAAGTGGATACATGTTTATAAGGATCTATTCAGACCGAATTTTATGTGGGTGCTAGAGGACTCAGATGTACTTTGTAGACATTTCAAATTTCAGCCGAATCTGAAAAAAATCTATTGCAGCACCTATTTGTTTGTTGCTATTGGACGGCTAAAGAATGCAAACCGGCGCATAAGTTTATATTGAGCGGTATAGATTTAATATTGAATATCAATTGTTTGATTTACATATTAAATTTCAGCAAAATCGGATAGAGTTTGAGGCTTCTAGGAGCTCAATTAGAAAATCTATAAAATCGGTCTGCATGTGGGCTATTAACTACTAAAAATCAAGTTTCTAAAATACTTGTCGCCATAATAAAAATTGTTACACCCTACACCATTACTGCGGCACAGTAAGTGAATTTGTTTGCAACACCCAGGAGGAAGAGAGATAAACCCAGTGATAAGTATAGGTATCAACTCAGAATCATTTTCGGATTTGATTTAGCAGTCCGCCTGTATGTCTGCCTATCCATTTTTATTTGTGTACAAAATATAAGTAGCCATTTTCATGCACTTGTCTTAAAATTTGGCACGGACTTTTTTTGCCAAGAAATTTAGCCTATTAAACAATTTGCTAAAAATCGGTTCAGAATTGTATATAGCACCCATACGTACGTTAGTCCGTTTTTTAACAATCTTGCAATAATACGAGTAGACACTTTTCAACCGATCCTTAAATAAATTTGCACACATAATTTTCTTATAACTGTTGACTTTTTGGTGCATTTTAGCAAAACCGAATCAGATTATAAATCTGGTTTGGGGTTTTTTGAAACATGTGGTGTGGTTCCTTAACGTAAGAATACTCAAATAATGGATTACCATTTCCACACTTAACCACAGTGGTGGTATAGGGATAACAATTGTTGTCCAAATTTAAAAGATTCGAGCCATAGATTAGCAAACTTGATTTAAAAATGATCAATTTTCCTACTTTTTAATAAAACAATCCCTTTGGTAAAAAATATTTTCCTTCATACTAAGGATTTTTTATTTTTTTAAATGATAGGTTAAAAAATACTTAACTTTACATCTTGTTATTAAAGACAAAAATCTAAAATGAAGGGCAAAAGAACGTCTAAAGTTAGGAAATTCACCTTTGGACAGAACAACACTGAACCGTAATAAAAGACGCAAAATAACCTTACAAATAGAAGCGTCATTTAATGTTTAATCTTTTTTGGGTTAAGATGCAATGTTTAACAAAAGAGTTTTTCAAAAAATAATAATTGGAGAGTCATCTATGCAGTAAACTAAGAATCAATCAGCGATGGACATTTCCGTTAGTAAATTGGAAATAAAATTAAAATATACCATCTTTATTTTAAGGTTTTGGCTCTTGGCTTGTTTTCATTGCTAAAATCCTTTGAATAAGAAAATTTTTATCCTTTGGACCATCCTTGTTTTCAGTGCATACAGATGTAATGGAAAATGCTATGAAAGCATTTGCGGATCACAACATGCCAGCTTCATTCATTTTTATGCACGTAATGATACGAAAACATGCCTTCAGTGGCGTCAAACCATGCACAAAAAAAAAACGGTTGTCCTAACTTTAAACCCAACGATACCAAACTTAATTTAAAGATGGCCAATTTTTAAAGAAGCAATTCCTTTGGTGGAAGATTCTTTACTTTATATCAAAGAATATGTATCTTAAATAGTAGTTTAATATATTTTTAATTTTGCATCTCTTTATTAAAGACAAACATCTTCTAGTGAAGGTCAAAATTTCGCTGAAAGTTAGGAAATTGGCTTTGGGACAAGGAGAACGGTGTACCTTAATAGAAGACGCAGAAATGCCTTCAAATAGGAGCGTTGACATTTTAATAATAAAGATGCTAAGTTCATAGTTTAGATTTCGCAAGAAAATAAGATATAAAGAGCTATCTGTAAGTCAGCGATGGTAATTGAAAACGGAAGGTTGTATCCGTTGGTATTAAGTGACTTTAATCTCATAATAGCATCTTTATTTTGAAGATTCTCTTCATTGGAAAAATCATTAAGTTTGATTCACATTTTTTTTTTTTTTTTTTTTTGTGTGGTTTTCTACTAAAAACATAAATTTATAAGTCGAATCCTCTTAGATCACCGTACTAAAACCCTTAAAAAAATTTGGCGGAAGATGTCGCGAGAGCTTTAGGGAAGACAAAAAGTTAATTTTTGGAATAATTTTTTCCAATATATTCAAGAATTTCGACTAAATACCCCCCAGGTTCGCTAAAAAGTCGGTTGCAAGCCTTCCCACAAATTTAATAGCAGTACTTGCATGAAAGGGTTACCCAACTAAATATTATTGTTAACTGTGCTTTAGGACTCTTAAGAAAAACCCAAAGAATGAGTTTAAGTAACACAAATTATATCCTTTTTACTTACTACTTCCTTTAAGGGAGCCCCGTGCAGGGGTCGTGGGTTCGATTCAAATCAAAATTAAAAACGGGCGATGTTTTTTTATGATAAGAGTGATGACTTTTTTATAACCTCATATTTCTGTATAATGAATTATATGAGTCTTGCATAACTTTGATCGCACGCTGACAGCACTGGTTGCTGGAGATTCATCCTTTTTCCAGTGTGTCTTCATTTGAGAGCTTTTGGGTAGTTATTCGGAGCTACAAACAATTCTTCAAAACCTTCAGCGCGAAATAATTGCCTACTGAACCTTTGATCACCCTAGAATAAGAAATGATTGAACAGATTTTACGCAACCTGCATTCAAGCATCAGAATAAACGCAAGAAGAGCTAGAATGGCGCACGAGTTCCAGCGTGTATTGCAGATATTTTTGATCTACTTAAACTTCACAAAAGGGATCTCACATCTATCAGTGAAGTGATGAAAGACACGAGTGAGGTGGGAGAGAAACTTCATGTCGTCTCTCCAGTCCCCTGTTTCCTTAATCTCAGACAGACTGCTTTCAATTGATCATAATTGCTCCTCAAATCCTGCCCAAAGGAGTACTCTTTGTTTGGTGATTAAGTCAACTCATGGAGCTCATCGTCCATGACAACGCGAAGAACGCAATCCACCTCATGGTGCTGGCAACTGATAAACATGGGTGTGGGATGACCCTTCTCTTCAAACATTTGCTGCAGTCGAACTAAAACGGATGTCTTTTTGCCGGTATGTTATATCGGCAACAACGATCACAATTGATCCCCACAGACTAAAGCCATTCAACACATTCTGGAGTCCTTCTACGATTGTTTGAGCTATCCCATTTTTATACCCTCCACCATAAGATGGGGGGTATACTAATTGCGTCATTCTGTTTGTAACTACTCGAAATATTCGTCTGAGACCCCATAAAGTATATATATCCTTGATCGTTGTGACATTTTATGTCGATCTAGCCATGTCCGTCCGTCTGTCCGTCCGTCCGTCAGTCCGTCCGTCCGTCCGTCTGTCTGTCGAAAGCACGCTAACTTCCGAAGGAGTATAGCTAGAAATTTTGCACAAATACTTCTTATTAGTGTAGGTCGGTTGGTATTGTAAATGGGCCATATGGGTCCATGTTTTGATATAGCTGCCATATAAACCGATCTTGGGTCTTGACTTCTTGAACCTCTAGAGTGCACAATTCTTATCCGATTGGAATGAAATTTTGCACGACGTGTTTTGTTGTGATATCCAACAACTGTGCCAAGTATGGTTCAAATCGGTCCATAACCTGATATAGCTGCCATATAAACCAATCTTGGGTCTTGACTTCTTGAGCCTCTAGCGTGCGCAATTCTTATCCGATCAGAATGAAATTTTGCACGACGTGTTTTGTTATGATATCCAACAACTGTGCCAAGTATGGTTCATATCGGCTCATAACCTGATATAGCTGCCATATAAACCGATCTTGGGTCTTAACTTCTTGAGCCTCTAGAGTGCGCAATTCTTATCCGATTGGAATGAATTTTTGCACGAAGTATTTCATTATGATATCCAACAACTGTGCCAAGTATGGTTAAATTGGTCCATAACCTGATATAGCTGTCATATAAACAGATCTGGGGATTTGACTTCTTGAGCTTCTAGAGGGCGCAATTCCTATCCGATTTGGCTGAAATTTTGCATGACGTATTTTATTTTTACTTTCAACAACTGTGTCAAATAAGGTTCAAATCGGTTCATAACCTGATATAGCTGCCATATAAACCGATCTGGGATCTTGACTTCTTGACCCCTAGAAGTCGCAATTATTATCCGATATGCCTGAAATTTTGTACGACCATCAACAAACGTGTTTATTATGGTCTGAATCGGTCTATAGCCCGATACAGATCCCATAAAAATCGTTCTCTCTATTTTACTTCGTGAGCCCCAATGGGCGCAATTCTTATACGAATTGGCTGAAATTTTACACAGGTCTCCAACATATAATTTAATTGTGGTCCGAACCGGACCATATCTTGATATCGTTTTAATAGCAGAGCAACTCTTTTCTTATATCCTTTTTTGCCTAAGAAGAGATGCCGGGAAAAGAACTCGACAAATGCGATCCATGGTGGAGGGTATATAAGATTCGGCCCGGCCGAACTTAGCACGCTTTTACTTGTTTAATTTGAGTGCAGTCAACTTAATTTTTTTGGATTCATTCTTGAGGAACCCGGCCTGATATTCAAGGCTCTAATGGTGTTTGCCATCAAAGTGCATGCTCCACTGCTCTGGAAAAAGCACGCTGGGTTGGTAAGTGTGGAAACAGTCGCTCTATTGCTCTGTTATACTTGAATGGTTGGTATTGGAATTGGCACCAGCAGATTTGCCGTTAGAATAGCCAAACGGCCTTTGCTGTCAAAATCTAGTGTGTAAAAGTCCCCATTTTCTTTGCATATTCATTCGCATTTTACCCTTTACTAATGCTGGCTACAATTTGGAGGCATCCTATCATGTTAAAACTTCTCTACCAAGTGGTGTCGCTATGCGGCACGCCGTTCGGACTCGGCATAAAAAAGGAGGCCCCTTATCATTGAGCTGAAACTTTAATCGGACTGCAATCATTGATAAGAGAGAAGTTTCCCCTGTCCCTTAGTGGAATGTTCATGGGAATTTTAGTACTTAGTAGTATTTATGAATGAGAGTATCTTATTTTATGGTGGCTATATACCTGATTTAGCACGTCTACGTTGCAAAATTTTCAAAACTTCCAAATAAATGACCCCTCATAAATGTGGTCAAAGGAAAACACACTTAAATAAAATATCACGTTCAATTTCCTTTGCCCTTGTCCCTTACCTGAATGTTCATGGGCAAATTTTCATTTACTTTGCTTTGAATATACTGGCTGGCTATAATAAAAAACCCAAAGGGTAATTCAACATAAATTTGTGAGAGTTTATTGGTTTTCTACCACTTATTTCTTTTAAATCGGAGAATAATAAAAAAAGTCTTCAACGGTTTTTCCAAAGATGATTCCAGATTAGATACCTTAACTTAATTGTTAATAAAAACTGAGTATGTTAACCTATTCTTACAATCAATGCCTCATTTTGTCCATATGCTATGTGGGTTTTCGTGAAAGTGGACACATGACACATTTTTACATCTTCGATTTAAATGATTAACAAGTAAAAGCGTGCTAAGTTCGGCCGGGCAGAATCTTATATACCCTCCACCATTGATCGCATTTGTTCAGTTCTTTTCCCGGCATCTCTTCATAGGCAAAAAAGGATATAAGAAAAGATTTGCTCTGCTATTAGAGCGATATCAAGATATGGTCCGGTTTGGACCACAATTAAATTATATGTTGGAGACCTGTGTAAAATGTCATCCAATTCGAATAAGATTTGCGCCCTTTGGGGGCTCAAGAAGTAAAATAGAGAGATCGATTTATATGGGAGCTGTATCGGGCTATAGACCGATTCAGACCATAATAAACACGAATGTTGATGGTCATGAGAGAATCCCTCGTACAAAATTTCAGGCAAATCGGATAATAATTGCGACGTCTAGAGGCTTAAGAAGTCAAAATCCCAGATCAGTTTATATGGCAGCTATATCAGGTTATGAACCGATTTGAATCTTATTTGAAACAGTTGTTGAAAGTAAGAATAAAATACGTCATACAAAATTTCAGCCAAATCGGATAGGAATTGCGCCCTCTAGAGCTCAAGAAGTCAAGTCCCCAGATCTGTTTATATGACAGCTATATCAGGTTATAAACCGATTTGAACCATACTTGGCACAGGGTATCATAACAAAAGACTACGTGCAAAAATTCATTCAAATCGAATAAGAATTGCGCCCTCTAGAGGCTCAAGAAGTCAAGACACAAGATCGGGTTATATGGCAGCTATATCAGGTTATGAACCGATTTGAGCCATACTTGGCAAAGTTGTTGGATATCATAACAACACATGTCGTGCAAAATTTAATTCCAATCGGATAAGAATTGCGCACTCTAGAGGCTCAAGAAGTCAAAACACAAGATCGGGTTATATGGCAGCTATATCAAAACATGGACCGATATGACCCATTTACTATACCAACCGACTTACACTAATAAGAAGTATTTGTGCAAAATTTCAAGCGGCTAGCTTTACTCCTTCGAAAGTTAGCGTGCTTTCGACAGACAGACTGACGGACGGACGGACATGGCAAGATCGACATAAAATGTCGCGACGATCAAGAACATATATACTTTATGGGGTCTCAGACGAATATTTCAAGTAGTTACAAACAGAATGACGAAATTAGTATACCCCCCATCCTATGGTGGAGGGTATAAAAAGTATAAAGGCGTTTAGTTCGACTAGACCGAACTTTGAATACCAACCACCTCGGGTTTATATGTAAACCACCTTTTTGTCATAATCCGATAAAAATGCATAATTTATTCCCCCATAGCAGCTTTATCGAAATATGGTCCGGTTTTGACCAAATTCGACACGTATATTTGGTGATCTAATAAGCACAAGTCATTGTTCAGTTGTGTAGAACAAAATATTGGTCTACTTGGTAGCCTTATCCGAATATATACCGATCTGAACCATATACGACACGGTGTCGAAAAGCCTAACATAAGTCACTGTGTCAAATTTCAATGTTTTTTATGGGCCCAAGACCTTAAATCGAGAGATCGGTCTATATGGCAGCTATATCCAAAACTGGACCCATCTGGGCCAAATTAAATTGGGATGTCGACTGGCCTAACGCAACTCACTGTTCCAAATTTCACCACCATCGGTTAATTAATGTGGTTTTTATGGGTCTAAGACCATAAATCGTCGGATCGGTCTATATGGGGGCTATATCAAAATATAGTCCGATATAGACCATCTTCGAACATAACCTGCTTATGAACAAAAAAAGACTCTGTGCAAAATTCAGCTCAATATCTTTATTTTTAAAGACTGTAGTGTGATTTCAACAGACCGACGGACGGACATTGCCAGATCGTCTTAGATTTTTACGCTGATCAAGAATATATATACTTTATAGGGTTGGAAATAGATATTTCGATGCAAACGAAATGACAAAATGAATTTTCCCCCATCCTTCGGTGGGGATGTAGGTCGTTGGGGTTTGCAAATTAGCCATATCGGTTCAGATTTAGATATAACTCTCATATAAACCGATCTCCTGATTTGCCTTTTTGGGCCCCTGGAAGCATCAATTTCCATCCGATTTGGCTGAAATTTTTAACATAGTGTTCTGTTATGACATCTGCTAACTGTGCCAAGTACTGTCTAAATCGGTCTATAATCTGACATAGCTTCCATATAAACCGATCTTACGATTTGACTTCTTGAGCCCCTTGACTTCTGAGCCGCAATTTTTACCGATGTGACTGAAATTTTGCACATAGTGTTCCGCTATGACTTCCAACAACTTTACCAAGTACCGTTCAAATCGGTCTATAACCTGATAGAGCTTCCCGATTTGATTTCTTGAGCCCTTACAAGCCACAATTTGTGTCCGATTTTTTGCATGTGGTGTTCTATTATGACTTCCAACAACTGTGCCAAGTACGATCTAAATCAGTCTATAACCTGACATAGCTCCCATATTTTAGCAGAATCCAGAATTCGGCCCGGCCGAACTTAGCACGCTTTTACTTGTTTAATATTTAAATAGAATAAACGTTTTTTTTCTATTCTTTTCACATTTATATATCGTTTTTAATGGTGAGTTTGTCTGTCTTTCTTTTTGAACAATCATGACTGGGGAAATGGTGAGTGTAACTCCATGTTAATATATTCCTATGTAAGAGTACATCCTATTCTGATGGTTGTTCCATCTTCTTTACAAATTGAGTTGGTGTTAAAAAGCAATTTCTTCTTGCCTAAGGTCGTCACGATTAAAACAAATTGCATGGTGCCTTTGAGGATATTGTATGGTATTTTGCTCTCACACACACCGCCTAAGCCAACATAACAATCAGGGATGTGCAAATAATTCGAAAGGCTTTTAACATCATTGTTTGTTTAAATCCTTTTTTATTTCCCTTTCCTAACAACTCGTCGTAGAAAGACGAGAAAAACAGTGCCACACTAACCCAGTGGAAAAATGGCGTAAATAAAAAAAACTTTTTCACACCCACGGAAATGTTCTTCGACAAAGCCAAAATAAACACATTCACATCGGGAATTCAGTTTGTTTTTCTATTCCAACTAGGCACTCTGCCACAGCCTAAAAAGTTGGTAAATTTGAGGTGGGCCTTAAAGTTTATCTTAATAAATAAACATTTAATGGAAAAAATTCCAATTGTGAATAAGTTTTATAACGAATTTGTTGTTTTAATAAATCTTTTCTAATTGGAAGAGTTTCTAAGACTAGTATTATTATACCCTCCATCATAAGATGGGGGGTATACTAATTTCGTCATTCTGTTTGTAACTACTCGAAATATTCATCTGAGACCCCATAAAGTATATATATTCTTGATCGTCGTGACATTTTATGTCGATCTAGCCATGTCCGTCCGTCCGTCTGTCTGTCGAAAGCACGCTTACTTCCGAAGGAGTAAAGGAAGCCGCTTGAAATTTTGCACAAATACTTTTTATTAGTGTAGGTCGGTTGGTATTGTAAATGGACCATATCGGTCCATGCTTTGATATAGCTGTCATATAAACCGATCTTGGGTCTTGACTTCTTGAGCCTCTAGAGGGCGCAAGTCTTATCCGATTTGAATGAAATTTGGCACGACGTGTTATGTCATGATATCCAACAACTATGCCAAGAATGGTTCAAATCGGTCTATAACCTGATATAGCTGTCATATAAACCGATCTTGGGTCTTGATTTCTGAGCCTCTAGAGGGCGCAATTCTTATCCGATTTGAATGAATTTTGCACGACATGTTTTGTTATGATATCCAACAACTGTGCCAAGTATGGTTCAAATCGGTTCATAACCTGATATAGCTGTCATATAAACCGACCTGGGATCTTGACTTCTTGAGCCTCTAGAGGTCGCAATTATTATCCGATTTGCATGAAATTTTGTACGACGAATTCTCTCATGACCTCATGACACGTGTTTATTATGGTCTGAATCGGTCTATAGCCCGATACAGCTCCCATATAAATCGATCTCTCTATTTTACCTCTTGAGCCCCCAAAGGGCGCAATTCTTATTCGAATTGGCTGACATTTTACACAGGTCTCCAACATATAATTTAATTGTGGTCCAAACTATGGCCTACAAACCTATAAGCCTTCCGTCCTTTCTACTCAAAGCCACGGAACGTATTATGGATACCATGATAAAGAGTAGAACATTCAGCGAACTGCTCAAATACAAACAGCATGCCCTTTGTCAAGGGAAGGTCGGTAGAGACTGCCCTTCACGAGGTTATGCATAAAACAAAAGGCGGTTGCATTGACATCGAGGGAGACCGGGTCCTTTGAGACTGGATAAACAAGGAACAGGTGTATAAATTGTTGGCCCATGACATAAATATAAGGATGAAAGTAACACAAGGCCCACCACAGCGTAAAGATAATACAACAAGTTCAGAGAACATGTGCGAGACACTGGTGCCAGTGGCACAGTCTTGGATTGACCGAACACTGCTATTGGCATCTGGCTGTAATGCTATACAAATGGATCAAGGCTAGAGCACAGGGTGGGCCTGGGGTCTACATTGAGAACCCAGGGGTATTTTTTCGACTGCCTGAACATTATACGATACTGCTGGCAGAGACCCGAGCGATCACAGAATGCATGAAATGGCGTGGTGTTCATGCGAGGACGTCGAGTGTGAACATCTTCACGGACAGTAAATTGACCATCAGGGCAATAACAACCAGGACGGTAAGGTCACGAACAATCTTTGAGTATAAGAAGGAGATTTAGTTGAACATCGTCCAAATGTGGGTTGTGTGGCGTTGTTCTATTGATTCTTCCACGGTATGTGTTCTTCGGAAATTAGTCTTCTGATTACTGACTTGAGGTTGTTTGTCAAAAATACAAGATTTTCTAGATGCGCACACCGGTTTATAATCGATTGGCCAGCTGATCTGCACTACATTCACTACCGATAGGATTCTTTTTACACAAGGTCGGTTCGTAAGTGGAATTGACTTCCGGCAGATGACACATCCTGAAATTCTAAACAAATGTCGATAAACACTTCTCCCACTTTCCCCCTTTCCGATCCTTAATTATCCTCTCCAACGCAATGCACTGCATTGTTGGTTGAATGAGGAAAAAAGAGCGGAGTAAAGCGGAATGAAAAAGCAGTCGATTTGGCAGTTAAGGCCAGAGGACTGCCGTCAATAAACTTGGTTAACCAGAAGCCTTTCGGTTCGACGCAGTCCGATTTGTGGGCGTGGTCGACGAACGTAACACTGTAAAACAGCGAACCGGTTTGTAGGACGGCGCAAATCCTATGGGGAGATCCAGATGTGAGAAGACAAGGCTATTGCTGTAGTAAAGAGTTGGTCAATATAGCTTTCGGTATCGTTTCGACTACGAGCAAATGCAAATTTGCCCATGAACATTTATTAAGGATATATAATTAAGGATATCAATGAGTTCTGTCCGAATCAAGTTTAAGCTCAATGATAGGGAGCCTCTTTTTTTTATAGCCGAGTCCTAACGGAGTGCCGCAGTGCGACACCATTTTTTTAAATGACTGCCATACCATTTCTTCAAATAACATAGTTCCTCACAACATTCGCCAGCATTAGGAGGAGGTTCTAACCTCAGCGCTACGGTGGCCTCCGGACTCCGAGCTCACTAAATCGGTGCGGCAAGTGATAGCATGTGTAGGGCATATGGGGAGGATGATAAGACGTTACACAGTGGAAGAAAATTAAAAAAAAAACGAGTAAAAAATATGCTGTTTGAGAACGGAAAGAGATAACACTTTGAACTCTTTGAAACGGTTTAAGCTGAGATGTTATCAAGTTTGCTGTTTGCAGGCCCCTAAACTTGTTCACCTCGCCATTTCGAAAAATTATTCAGGATGCATAATCTTCATTTGTAGTCCGATTTAAAAACACAGTTTTCCAAAATATTCAACTTTATTATACCCTCCACCATAAAATGGGGGGTATACTAATTTCGTCATTCTGTTTGTAACTACTCGAAATATTCGTCTGAGACCCCATAAAGTATATATATTCTTGATCGTCGCGACATTTTATGTCGATCTAGCCATGTCCGTCCGTCTGTCCGTCCGTCCGTCTGTCTGTCGAAAGCACGCTAATTGCCGAAGGATGTGACTTTTGATAAGCCAACGACTTAACCTTTGGGTACTTTACATATGCTTTGAAACCAAATGTGTAAGGGTGATAGTAAGATTGGTAGTAGGCCGAGAGAAAAATAAACAAAAAAAATCATATGCTTTGAAACCAAATGTGTAAGGGTGATAGTAAGATTGGTAGTAGGCCGAGAGAAAAATAAACAAAAAAAAAATTAGTTACGTAGGTATAGAGAAAAAAAAATTTTGGGAGATGGATTGAAAAAAGAAACTTGAAGAGAAAAGACATTAATTTTTTTGTGCTACGGAAGAAAAATGTAGAAAAATTGTTTAAATATCAGAAAGAAAAGAAAAATAAAAGATTGTGCCAGAAAAATAACAAAAAGCCATAACCGGACTTTCTAATAAGGATCTAAGGACCGAAAACAACATTGCATCAATTTTGCAGTCCATAGACTTGGGGTCATTTGCAATACCAGCGACCAAAGACACGTTATGGACCTACAATTCTTCAGAAAGAAATTCTCTAGAGATTGGATGCAGTAAACCTTGAACTTCGAAACTCTCCTTACCAACATTTTGCTGGAGCAGCAATTCTCAATTATATTAAAGTTTTACCCGAATATACCAGTTTTTCAAAATACCCAGATGCGTCAATTTTTTTTAATATATCCGGATATGCCAAATATTTATAAATATACGGATTTCAAAATCCTTATTGGCTGTTTAACCATTTTAAGCTGGAACTAACAAAGTGCCAAGAATCCAAACACTTTCCTTGCAAAAATATATTAAATTCATTTCAATTATTATCACAGTTATATTAAGTATTTCACGTTAAATTCAACATCTTATACAAATTTAATATGAAAATAAGAAGACCACCGTCAACAGGCCTGATGACATCGTGGGAATTAATTTGGTAAGTCCAAAACACACTTACACATATTTCTTATTATTGTTTCTTATTTATTTGTTTTTAAATTATTCCCTATAAAATTAATAATCCATGATTTTAGTTTAATTTGCCATATCTTTACCAAACTTACCTATAAAATCAAATTTCATATATAATTACGAATTTTCATTTTACACTCAAAACTATATTGTATTACGCCAAACAAATATTCATGATTTGTACTTTTATTTTAATTATCATTCACTTTTAAATATAAACGTTTGTTGTTGATTATGAAACTTTAAGGGGTATCATTACGTCACGAAAGGTGAAGGCAGTCTATTAGGAGGTGCATTTAGGGCTGACGAGAATTTGTAAGTCAGCAGGAGGGTCGGGTAAAGAGTCCAGAGCAACAACCTCACATCTAATGTTGCTCACTAACTATTAATACCATCCGGATTCTTAAGCTCACTAGCACAAACACACACACACATCACACATGACACAATAGCTACCTTACACTTTACTTTTATGTAGACGCATCCGAATTAGTCTCCAAAGGAAAAGAACTGCCCCAAGACTGAGCACGGCCGGGGCCAGAAGGTAGCGTCTCCGGAGGGGATTGAGCCAGAAGGGTGGATCGTCACATAAAATTAAATGGCGCCCAACGTGGGGCCTCAACAGGGTTTTTTTCGATTGAAATATAGTATTTTGTTTGAAGTTTTTTTTTCACCTACTTCAGCTGTTGAGATCCAACACATACACTCATACTAAATGTTAAGCTATCTACATGTGGACTTTTCATAAGTCGATAAACGGATTATAATACCCTTGGAGATATTTTGATATTTTCACACAGATACACCTTATCATAGCCTAGAGAGGAATTTCATTGGAATTTTGATTTCTCTTAAATTGTTTTGAACTGAACCAGTGAAGTTACTTTTAGGGTTTTCACACAGCTTACATCTAAAATTGTACATACGATACGAGTCGGATTTTGAGGCTGGCCTTTTGTCAGACTTCTACTCTCACACGTATGAACAATTTTTGGAAACTACATACCTGGGTTGATTTTTGTTTCTGGAAAAATCTTAGGAACTTACCTCAGGAATAAGTTTCACTTCGTATGGTATTGATAGACAAAAAGTATTGTACCACCTAATGGATTAACCTTTATCCGAGTAGTGACGTTTAACTATAATTATTTAATTGGATTTGTTATCTGAATATTTTGTGTAAAAATTATTTAATATCTTGAGAATGCTTGTTACTCGAAGTGTTGAAAATTTGACAGGAGAAGAAGTGAATAGAGAAAATAACGTGTCTTTTGTCGTCAATGGTGAGGACGGAAATATGGAAGAGACTGGACCTATGACTAGGTCAAGGACAAGAAATATTCGCGATGCTTCTGGAAGACTACGGACCGTAACAAGGAATGTTACTGGTTGTTCAACGAACTCAATAGATGAGAATAGAGTACATAATATGATTTCTGAGTCAATTTGTGATTTGAGAAGGGAGTTAACCGCATCAATTACAGAAGAGATTGGTAATTTGATAATGGGGCTTCCTTTAGGTCAGGATAGAAGAGGAACTGTTAACTCTACCGCAGAGATACGTCCTAGAGAAGCTAATGGAAGTCCTTATACTCCTCCGATTTCTTCCGAGAAGACTATGAATGTAATAAGAAATTGGAAATTAGCGTTTACTGGAAGTAGTAATGATATCTCCATTGACGAGTTTATCTATAGGGTCAATATTATGACGGAGAATACTCTAGGAGGCGATTTTCAATTGTTATGCAAGTATGCTCATTTATTGTTCGACGATAAAGCTTTAGGGTGGTTTTGGAGGTACCATCGCCAAAAAGACAGTATAGAGTGGTCCGAACTTGCTACTGCCTTGAAGAGACAATATAAGGAATTCTACAACGATTACGACATTAGGGACGACATGCGTTGTAGGAAACAAAGACTAAACGAGACATTCGATGACTATTGTGATGCAATAATGGGTTTATCTGATAAACTTCGCTTGCCAATGGATGAAGAGGAAATTTGCGAAACGCTAACACGTAATCTAAGGTCTGAAATACGTCATGAATTATTGCACGTTAATATTGGTAGTGTAGCAGAATTGAGGAAAGCTGTTAGAAAGCATGAGAAGTTTGTAGGCGATATGCAAGCACTACATCGTTATAGACAGTTCCGTGATAAGGGAAAAATTTCTGAAATTAGTGAGGAAGTAGATGAATTAGAGGAAGAACTAGTCGATGGTGAGTTGCTTGAAATGCATAGGCAAACACAATGCTGGAATTGCGAAGAATATGGCCACACTTATAAGGATTGCGAAAAGGACAGAACAGTATTTTGTTATGGATGTGGTCTAAAAAATATGTTTAAACCTAACTGTAAAAAATGTAACAATTCGGGAAACTCGAAGAGGGATGTTCCTTATTTGAAGAAGGGACATCCTTATGCACCGTTAAAGAAGTAAATGATATAAAGATAGACAGTGATGTGGATAATGCTAAATTTTACAGTGAGTTTGAATTAATACCACATGATTTGGTGGAAAATAAGCGTGTAGGTTTGAATTTTAGTTTAAGGAAAGGAACCAAATCTAAACGTAGTGCTATTCGTATGAGGAATTTTTGGAGAAAACTAAAATCTTTTAAGAAATTATCGAAGATAAATTGTATTTTGCCCTGTTGGATAGTGGGGCAAATAGAAGTGTAATTGGTGGTAAATTGGCTCAAGAAATAGAACACTTACCAAACTTTAGAAAGTGTCATGGTAATGTGAGAACAGCAGATGGGCAGAGACAGGACATTTCAGGCATAGTTAATTTGGAATTTACTTTTCAAAATCAGGAGTGTAACTTTGAATTTTTAGTAATAAAATCTATAAAGCAGGATATCATATGCGGAATGGATTTCTGGAATAAATTTCAGATCTCTATAAATATGATTAATGAAATATTTGAAGTCAAAAATCACAGTAGTGATTCTGATTTTATTATATTATCGGACGAACAGACTCGGAAACTACGTGCTACAGTGGATATGTTCCCTAATTCAGAGAAGGAAGGCTTAGGCTGTACAAATTTTGTTGAGCACAACATCGATACGGGTGATGCGAAACCCATAAAACAGCGATATTATCCAATTTTACCAGCAAAAGAGAAACTATTGTGTGCCGAAATTGAAAGGATGCTTTCGTTAGGGGTAATTGAAGAATGTCCGCAATCCGCTTGGTCTTCCCCGGGAGTTTTAATAGTGAAGCCAGAAAAGGTTAGATTTTGCGTTGATAGTAGGAAACTGAATGCTGTCACAGTTAAAGATTCTTACCCGATACCTAATATCGAAGGCATACTTTCTAGATTACCGGCTGTCCAGTTCATATCAAAAGTGGACTTAAAAGATGCCTTTTGGCAAATTAGGCTAGATGAGCCATCTAAACCCAAAACTGCCTTTACGATACCAAATAGACCACTTTACCAGTTTACAAGGATGCCATTTGGGCTCTGCAATGCACCCCAAACAATGTGTCGCTTGATGGACATGGTCATTCCATATAATTTGAAGTCTCGTGTCTTCGTTTATTTGGATGATTTGTTGATCGTATCAGAAGGGTTTGAGGAGCATTTGCAACATTTACAGGAAGTGGCTGGTCGATTCAGGAAAGCGAATCTTACTATAAATGTAAAGAAAAGTTTTTTTTTTGTATAAAAAGGGTAAAATATTTGGGTTACATTGTAGGTGAAGGTTCGCTAAAGGTTGATCCGGAGAAAGTAAATGCAATATCACAGTTTCCAACACCGACTTCATTGCGATCTCTTCGACAATTTTTGGGCATGATTGGTTGGTACCGTCGTTTCATCGAGGATTTTTCAAAGTACACGTTTCCATTGACTGAATTGCTGTCTACGAAAAGGGTATTCAAATGGACGGAAGATGCTCAGAATTCATTCGAATTGTTAAAGGCGAAATTATGTAGCGCACCAGTGTTAGTTCATGCTGACTTTGCAAAACCATTTATAGTACAGTGCGATGCCAGTACAGTTGGAGTGGGAGCGGTCTTAGCCCAAGAGGATAGTGAGGGAATTGAACGACCCATAGCATATATGTCCCAGAAGCTTAACAAGGCTCAAAGAAATTACACGATTACTGAATTGGAATGTTTAGCCGTTGTTTTGGCTATTAAGAGATTTCGAGCGTACATTGAGGGGCATGAATTTAAGGTTGTGACGGATCATGCCAGCCTGAAGTGGCTGATGCGCCAAAGTGACCTATCTGGACGTTTAGCCAGATGGGCATTGAAATTGCAAGGCTTCAATTTTACTATTGAACACCGAAAAGGCAGGGAGAATATTGTACCTGTTGCGCTTTCACGAGCGTTTGTAGATGGAAATGTTGTGTCCGAAGTGAATATTGAAGTGTTGCCGACCGTAGATTTAGATTCAGAAGCTTTTCGCGGTGAAGAGTATTCAAGATGGCGTGATACACTAACCAAGTCGGAATATCCTGATTTTAAAATAGATGGGATCTATATTTACAAGAGAGTAATCTTTACAACGGGAGATATGGACGATCGACACTCTTGGAGGTTAGTACTACCACGGGAGCTGAGGAACAATGCTATTTACTCTGCCCATAATCAACCTAATGTATCCCACTGTGGTATAGCGAAAACCACGGAATTAATTGGACGATACTTTTATTGGCCTAGATTGGTAACAGATGTAAAAGAATATATTGGAACCTGCAAAATTTGTAAAACTTCCAAGGTGCCAACATTAATTTTACGACCGCCAATGGGCCAGATGATTGAGACGAAAAGACCTTTTCAGAGGCTTTATATAGACCTCATTGGACCATTTCCCAGAACTCGGAGTGGACACATAGGGATATTAATAATTTTAGATCATTTTTCAAAATTTAGTTTTCTCAAGCCATTAAAAAAGCTATTTTCAAAACCGATAATTTCATGTTTAAGGGATGAAATTTTTATGTGCTATGGTGTTCCAGAGGTTATAGTCTCTGATAACGGTACGCAGTTCAAGAGTAGAGACTTTGAGAAATTAATGGGGACATTTGGTATCAAACATCAGTTCACTGCATTTTACAGTCCGCAGTCGAATGCAAGTGAACGGGTAAATAGATCAATAAACTCCGCACTACGAGCGTATGTGAAGGAAGATCATCGTCTGTGGGACGCTTACTTACCGAGTGTGAACTGTGCGTTGAGAAATACTATTCATGCAACGACAGGTGAAACACCGTACCAGATAATTTTTGGCCAACATATGATAACACATGGAAAGGATTTTGATATTATGAGAAGATTGGAGATATTGGAAGAGAGTGATACCAACATGCAGAGAAAGGACAAATTCGCATTATTAAGGGATTCGATACAGTCGAAATTAAAATCGGCATATAAGAAAAATGAAAGAATTTACAATCTGAAATCAAGAATAAGAGAATTCGAAGTGGGTCAGGCAGTTGTTAGAAGAAATTTTACACAAAGCTCTAATCTGAAATACTATAACGCAAAGTTGGCTCCAACAGGTATAGAAGCACAAGTTATTCGAAAGATAGGAAATGTAAATTATGAGTTGAAGGACATGGAAAGCGGAAAAGTCGGCATTTTCCATGCGAAGGATATATGGACATAATAATTTTTTTTTTTTTTTTTAAGCAGTGTATAATTTGTGACTTTTGATAAGCCAACGACTTAACCTTTGGGTACTTTACATATGCTTTGAAACCAAATGTGTAAGGGTGATAGTAAGATTGGTAGTAGGCCGAGAGAAAAATAAACAAAAAAAATCATATGCTTTGAAACCAAATGTGTAAGGGTGATAGTAAGATTGGTAGTAGGCCGAGAGAAAAATAAACAAAAAAAAAAATTAGTTACGTAGGTATAGAGAAAAAAAAATTTTGGGAGATGGATTGAAAAAAGAAACTTGAAGAGAAAAGACATTAATTTTTTTGTGCTACGGAAGAAAAATGTAGAAAAATTGTTTAAATATCAGAAAGAAAAGAAAAATAAAAGATTGTGCCAGAAAAATAACAAAAAGCCATAACCGGACTTTCTAATAAGGATCTAAGGACCGAAAACAACATTGCATCAATTTTGCAGTCCATAGACTTGGGGTCATTTGCAATACCAGCGACCAAAGACACGTTATGGACCTACAATTCTTCAGAAAGAAATTCTCTAGAGATTGGATGCAGTAAACCTTGAACTTCGAAACTCTCCTTACCAACATTTTGCTGGAGCAGCAATTCTCAATTATATTAAAGTTTTACCCGAATATACCAGTTTTTCAAAATACCCAGATGCGTCAATTTTTTTTAATATATCCGGATATGCCAAATATTTATAAATATACGGATTTCAAAATCCTTATTGGCTGTTTAACCATTTTAAGCTGGAACTAACAAAGTGCCAAGAATCCAAACACTTTCCTTGCAAAAATATATTAAATTCATTTCAATTATTATCACAGTTA
The DNA here is from genome assembly GCF_963082655.1 of Stomoxys calcitrans. Classification (NCBI taxonomy): domain Eukaryota; kingdom Metazoa; phylum Arthropoda; class Insecta; order Diptera; family Muscidae; genus Stomoxys; species Stomoxys calcitrans. Next base: position 66,697,161 of record NC_081555.1, read on the forward strand.
TATTAAGTATTTCACGTTAAATTCAACATCTTATACAAATTTAATATGAAAATAAGAAGACCACCGTCAACAGGCCTGATGACATCGTGGGAATTAATTTGGTAAGTCCAAAACACACTTACACATATTTCTTATTATTGTTTCTTATTTATTTGTTTTTAAATTATTCCCTATAAAATTAATAATCCATGATTTTAGTTTAATTTGCCATATCTTTACCAAACTTACCTATAAAATCAAATTTCATATATAATTACAAATTTTCATTTTACACTCAAAACTATATTGTATTACGCCAAACAAATATTCATGATTTGTACTTTTATTTTAATTATCATTCACTTTTAAATATTGGTCCATGTTTTGATATAGCTGCCTTCTTGAGCCTCTAGAGTGCCTCTAGAGTGGGTCTTGACTTCTTGAGCCTCTAGAGTGCGCAATTCTTATCCGATTGGAATGAAATTTTGCACGACGTGTTTTGTTATGATACCTAACAATTGTGCCAAGTATGGTTTATATCGGTTCATAACCTGATATAGCTGCCATATAAACCGATCTTGGGTCTTGACTTCTTGAGCCTCTAGAGGACACAATTCTTATCCGATTTGAATGAATTTTTGCACGAAGTATTTCGTCATGATATCCAACAACTGTGCCAAGTATGGTTGAAATCGGTCCATAATCTGATATAGCTGTCATATAAACAGATCTGGGGATTTGACTTCTTGAGCTTCTAGAGGCCGCAATTCCTATCCGATTTGGCTGAAATTTTGCATGACGTATTTTATTTTTACTTTCAACAACTGTGTCAAATAAGGTTCAAATCGGTTCATAACCTGATATAGCTGCCATATAAACCGATCTGGGATCTTGACTTCTTGACCCCTAGAGGTCGCAATTATTATCCGATATGCCTGAAATTTTGTACGACGGATCCTCTCATGACCATCAACAAACGTGTTTATTATGTTCTGAATCGGTCTATAGCCCGATACAGATCCCATATAAATCGTTCTCTCTATTTTACTTCGTGAGCCCCAATGGGCGCAATTCTTATACGAATTGGCTGAAATTTTACACAGGTCTCCAACATATAATTTAATTGTGGTCCGAACCGGACCATATCTTGATATCGTTTTAATAGCAGAGCAACTCTTTTCTTATATCCTTTTTAGCCTAAGAAGAGATGCCGGGAAAACAACTCGACAAATGCGATCCATGGTGGAGGGTATATAAGATTCGGCCCGGCGGAACTTAGCACGCATTTACTTGTTAAAACTAAGCTTGAAATTTGCCACGTAGCCTAATTGGCCGGAGGGTATATAAGATTCGGCCCGGCCGAACTTAGCACGCTTTTACTTGTTAAAACTAAGCTTGAAATTTGCCACGTAGCCTATGTCCCTAGTAATTGCACAGATTTTTTTATACCCTCCACCATAGGATGGGGGTATACTAATATTGTCATTCTGTTTGTAACTACTCGAAATATTCGTCTGATACCCCATAAAGTATATATATTGTTGATCGTCGTGATAGTTTATGTCGATCTAGTCATGTCCGTCCGTCCCTCTGTCTGTCGAAATCACTCCAACTTTCGAAGGAGTAAAGATAAGCGCTTGAAATTTTGCACAAATACTGTTTATTAGTGTAGGTCGGTTGGGATTGTAAATGGGCCATATCGGTCCATGTTTTGATATAGCTGCCATATAAACCGATCTTGGGTATTGACTTCTTGAGCCTCTAGAGGGCGCAATTCTCCGATTTAACTGAAATTGTGTATGATTGAAATCGGTTCATAATCTGGTATAGCTGTCATGTGAACCGATCTTGGATCTTGATACCGCGCATAGAACTCGACAAATGCGATCAATGGTGGAGGGTATATAAGATTCGGCCCGGCCGAACTTAGCACGCTCTTATTTGTTCGAAGTTAAGTTAGGTTAGGTAAAGTTTGAATGGCAGTCTCGGACTCACTTAGACGTTTTCGTCCATTGTGATACCACATGAACAAGAGAAGGAAGATGCTTTCTACTTGCGAATAATAACATCCGCTAAATCAGGCAAATTCTCAAAGAAATGAGAACCTAAACTGGAGCTCTTTTTGGTTGCTAGTGCAGGACATTCACATAGAAGGTGTTTTATAATCTCTTCTTCTTCGATGTCCTCACAACATCTGCAAAAGCCGTTACAGACAACTTTTAGACTGTCAGCTTGTTTTCTGATTAGACAAAATGACTGAGACGTCTGTTCTAGCCAGTGACAGCAAAGCGGTAGACCTCTTCAAGTCTAATTTAGACCACATAGTTTTGAATGCTCACATCCCCCTCCTTATGACCATCTATTATTCGTTGTCCTTCTGATATGATCCCGAAGACCTTCTGATATGATCCCGAAGACCAATCATCGTAATGACATTATATCTTAGCCATTCTACGACTTCCTTAATTGCAAGGATGTCCGCTTGATACACGCTGCTTGGTCGGCTAACCTTCTTTAGAGTGCACCCCAAAGCCCACCTGGTAGTCTAGTTTGGAACCATCTGTATAGAAGTCTATGTAACTTCTATTCCCAGGGATATCGTAGTTCCAATTGGTTCTATCAGGAATAGTGGCACAGTACCAATCAAAAAGCCGATCTCTTAGACTCACAGCAGTGGTCGCAGCAATTTATTTAGCCATAATTTCTAAATGCATTAGACGAAGCGTTAAATTCAGTGCAATAGATGGTGTCGTCCTCAGTGTAGCTGTCCGGATCCGGTTGACTATTGAACTGTAGGTGGACTGTTGAAGCGCCGTCCAACAGACCACAACACCACTAACATTTTAGCTCTCTTTCAGGTGTATGGGGCAATAGTTGCCTTTCTTGCCATTTCCAAATTGTTGGATTAGAAGTCCAATTCCCTATCCATCATAACACCCATGTATTTTGCACTTTCTGTAAATTGAACATTCTCTCCTCCCAAGGAGACAGGTATCACTGTAGGCAACTTGTATCTCCTGTTGAAAAGAACTATTTGTATCTTGCACGGATTTACACCTCGGCCACTTTCGGTAGCCCACCTTGCTGTTGCATGTAGAGCTTCCTGAAGTATATCTCTTAGAAAGCTGAGAAACTTTACCCTAACCGCAATTGCCATGTCATCAGCATGCGCAACCACTTTTACACTTTTTTCTTCCAGAGGCAATAATCTATTGTTAATGGCTATATTCCAAAGTAGAGGAGACAGTATACCTCCTTGAGGTATTCCTCTGCTGACCCATCTCTTTAGAACCACAAATCCCAAGCCTGCCGTAATACATCTTTGTATTTAGAGCGCACAACAAACCGATTACTGGCTTAGATTGTTGTTGTTGTAGAAGTATGTTGTACACTACAGCTTCAGCCTTGCCGATGAACAACATCTTCAGGTCAATCCGGTACGTACGACCGGCTGCCATAGGGTAGGGAAATTTGTAACATTTTAGTCATGTTAAAATAATCCATAGACCACTTCGATATTTCCATTGATAGGTTTTTCGTTGATGATTTTACCTACTGAAACCTCTTCCATAAAAGAGTTGATAACATGTCTTTTTATAAACCTACTATCGATTATTTGCACAAGAAAAGATTGAACATCGAAATTCGTGATAGATCTTAGTATGGATTCTGTATTCACAGCGATCGGGTCTATGAACCGGGACAATCTTGCTCACCAAAAAAGCATGCCAAGGATCTCTACCCCCACATGGGAACATGTGGCTACAGAATAAATTACTGCCATCTTTGCTTTGTCTTCATAGTGTTTGCGGAAATGGTTCCAACTTCCAATTTCTTTCAATCTACACCGAATACCTAAACCTTCAAGTTAACTGAAAGCTTATCAAAAGACCAATGAATATTTTTCCCTTCTCCGAAGGCCTCTGTTATCAGAAAGTGTTACGTTTATTTATATTTGTATGTTGAACACATATTTATAGAAAACTAGCTGACCCGGGCCCGCTCCGCTGCGCCTTCTTTTACTTTATACGGAACAAAAGTTTCCTTGGAATATTTATTTTTGAATATTAAAGTTCTTTTACTGAAATACCATGCAAACTTGACTAACAGTTTAACAATATAAGTGCCTTTATCTGAATCCCACATGATTTTTATTGGTCTACGAATCTAAGTTTGGATGTAAGGTGTACTCCTTTCTTAAAATACTTCATTTCAGCCCGATATTCTCATGATGTCTGATTTAGTGGTGTTTTCGGGGGAGAGGTGGTCCCACAGATACTTGGCCCCGAAGAATGTCAGCATCGTGCTCTTCTCTCAAATAACATTGATTTAAACCCCATATTGGCATTGGCTTAAGAGGAGTTTACAGGATGAGGCGTTCCTTTAAACACATGGCCCCAAAATAGGTTATCAAATTCGTTTTCTAATCTCAAATACTTTTCATTTGAGCCACATATTGGCATGATCGAAATTATTTTTCCTTTGGGGGTGTTTTGGGAAAGGGGTGATGCCCTAAATACATGGTCCTACATTTGGATATCAAATTCGTGTTATTCTACCAAATACCTTTATTTGAGCCCCATATTGCAATGGTCACTAAAAAATTGTGTTTGTGAGGTATTTTGGGAAAGGGGTAGACCCCTAGAAAATTGGTCCCGAAAATGGGTATCAATTATTGCTTTACTACCTAATTCCTTTCATTTAAAATCCACATTGACATGGTCGGTAAATATGTCCGATTTAGGGATGTTTGGGGTGTTTGGGGATTGCAGTGGTCCCCCAAATTCTAAGCCCTGAAAATATATCAGCAACGTGCTCTATTCTCATATATCATTTATTTGAACCCCATATTGCCGTTGGCATCAAAATTGTATATCAAATTCGTTTTCTAATCTCATTTGAACTCCTTATTGCAAAAGTCAGCAAATATGTCCAGTGTAATGGTGTATTATGGGGTATTGGCCCTAAAAACTATGAATATTTAGTTCCACTCTCTTTAAGACCCAAATTGTCTGGGTGAGCAAATATGTCCTATTTGGGGGTTGTTATGGTGGTGGGACGTCCGCTAGACAGTTGGGCCCTAATGTTGATATCAAAAACGTAGTCTACTCCCACATACCTTTAATCTGAGCCCCATTTTTCCATAGTCGGCAAACATGACTGTCTTTGGGGGGTGTTTTGTGAGATGAGCGGCCACTCAGTGAGTTGGCCTAAAAAATATATATCGGATTCGCGTTATACTCTAAAAACCCTCTTATTTGAGCCTCATATTACAATAGTCAGCCAATACTTCCTATTTGAGTGTAGTTGTGGGGGTGGGATGGCCCCAATAGACAATTTTCCCGAATATTGGTATCAGATTCGTGCTTTACTTCCAAAGACCTTTCATTTGAGCCCCATATTGCTATGGTCGTAAATTTGTTTCCGTTGGGGGATGTTTTTGGTGAGAAACGGCCCCCCAAACACTTGGTCCTAAATTTGGATATCAGATTCGTATTCTACATTTAAATACCTTTTATTTAAGCCCCATATTCCTAAGGTCAGTAAATAAGTCCTATTTGGGGGGTGTTTTGGGAAAGTGGTCAACCCCCAGAAACATGGTCCCACATTTGGATATCAGATTCGTATTCTACTCGCAAACACCTTTCATTTTAGTCCCATATTGCCATAGTCGGCAAATATGTCCGATTTAGGGGTGTTTTGGGGCTTGGGGTGGTCCCCCTAGCACTTGGTCCGACAATTGGTTATCATATACGTTTTCTTATCCTCAATACCTTTTATTTGAGTCCCATATTGTCGCGATTGGTCTAAATATATGTTTGGTAGGTTTTAGGGTGGGACGGCCCCCCTAGGTACCCCATCCGAAATTTGGATACCAAATTTTTATTTTTAGTGTACTATATGAGAGCACACAAAATTTCTTGAATCGCACCACCCATCTCCGAGATTTGGCGTTTCTGGAAATTAGGGTAAGGGAGAGGGTCCGCCCCCCCTTCAGATATCAAAAAATGTAGTACCCTATTTTCACCACGGGGTCATTATGCACCATCTGTGAAAATTTCAAGAAATTCGGTTCAGCCGTTTCTGAGTCTTTAAGGAACACACAAACATACAAACAAACACAAATTTATTTTTATATGTTGGGTTGCTCGAAAAGTAATTGCGGATTTTTCATATAGTCGGCATTAACAAATTTTTTCAACGGCTTGTGACTCTGTAATTGCATTCTTTCTTGTGTCAGTTATCAGCTGTTACTTTTAGCTTGCTTTAGAAAAAAAGTGCGCGAAATTTTGTATATATTTGTTTGTTTGGCGTCAATTTTAATATGGAGCCCACAAAGGAGCATTTTCGTCATATTTTACTTTATTAAATATTTCCGTAAAGGAAACAAGTAAAAGCGTGCTAAGTTCGGCCGGGCCGAATCTTATATACCCTCCACCATGGATCGCATTTGTCGAGTTCTTTTCCCGGCATCTCTTCTTAGGCATAAAAGTATATAAGAAAAGAGTTGCTCTGCTATTAAAACGATATCAAGATATGGTCCGGTTCGGACCACAATTAAATTATATGTTGGAGACCTGTGTAAAATTTCAGCCAATTCGTATAAGAATTGCGCCTATTGGGGCTCACGAAGTAAAATAGAGAGAACGATTTATATGGGATCTGTATCGGGCTATAGACCGATTCAGAACATAATAAACACGTTTGTTGATGGTCATGAGAGGATCCGTCGTACAAAATTTCAGGCATATCGGATAATAATTGCGACCTCTAGGGGCAAGTCAAGATCCCAGATCGGTTTATATGGCAGCTATATCAAGTTATAAACCGATTTGAACCTTATTTGACAGAGTTGTTGAAAGTAAGAATAAAATACGTCATGCAAAATTTCAGCCAAATCGGATAGGAATTGCGCCCTCTAAAAGCTCAAGAAGTCAAATCCCCAGATCTGTTTATATGACAGCTATATCAGGTTATGGACCGATTTCAACCATACTTGGCACAGTTGTTGGATATCATAACAAAACACGTCGTGCGAAATTCCATTCTAATCGGATAAGAATTGCGCCCTCTAGAGGCTCAAGAAATCAAGACCCAAGATCGGTTTATATGGCAGCTATATCAGGTTATGGGCCGATTTGAACCATACTTGACACAGTTGTTGGATATAATAACAAAACACGTCGTGCAAAATTTCATTCTGATCGGATAAGAATTACGCACGCTAGAGGCTCAAGAAGTCAAGACCCAAGATCGGTTTATATGGCAGCTATATCAGGTTATGGACCGATTTAAACTATACTTGGCGCAGTTGTTGGATATAATAACAAAACACGTCTTGCAAAATTTCATTCCAATCGGATAAGAATTGCGCCTTCTAGAGGCTCAAGAAGTCAAGATCCCAGATCGGTTTATATGGCAGCTATATCAAAACATGGACCGATATGGCCCATTTACAATACCAACTGACCTACACTAATAAGAAGTATTTGTGCAAAATTTCAAGCGCCTAGCTTTACTCCTTCGGAAGTTAGCGTGCTTTCGACAGACAGACGGACAGACGGATGGACGGACGGACAGACGGACAGACTGACGGACATGGCTAGATCGACATAAAATGTCACGACGATCAAGAATATATATACTTTATGGGGTCTCAGACGAATATTTCGAGTAGTTACAAACGGAATGACGAAATTAGTATACCCCCCATCTTATGGTGGAGGGTATAAAAACGCGTAGCAGGTTGCTAAAAAGTTACGAGATGTGTATGGTGATAAAGCCTTAAAAGGAAGACAGTGTCAAAATTGGTTTCGCAAATTCCGTTGTGGAGATTTTTCACTTAAAGATGAGCCACGTTCAGGTCGGCCAAATGAAGTTGATGATGACCAAATCAAAGCATTAATCGAATTGGATCGTCATGTAACTGAGCGTGAGATAGGAGAGAAGTTAAATATACCAAAATCAACCGTTCATTATCACATAAAAAGTCTTGGACTGGTGAAAAAGCTTGATATTTGGGTACCACATGTATTGAAAGAAATTCATTTAACAAACCGAATCAACGCTTGTGATATGCACCTTAAACGCAATGAATTCGATCCGTTTTTTAAAACGAATCATAACTGGAGATGAAAAATGGATTGTTTACAACAACGTTAGTCGAAAACGATCATGGTCCAAGCATGGTGAACCAGCTCAAACCACTTCAAAGGCTGATATTCACCAAAAGAAGGTTATGCTGTCTGTTTGGTGGGTTTGGAAGGGTGTGGTATATTTTGAGCTGCTTCCAAGGAACCAAACGATTAATTCGGATGTTTACTGTCAACAATTGGACAAATTGAATACAGCCATCAAGGAGAAGCGACCAGAATTGGTCAATCGTTAAGGTGTCATATTCCACCAGGACAACGCTAGACCGCACACATCTTTGGTCACTCGCCAAAAACTGAGTGAGCTTGGCTGGGAACTTTTGATGCATCCACCATATAGCCCTGACCTTGCACCATCAGACTACCATTTATTTCGATCTTTGCAGAACTCCTTAAATGGTAAAACTTTCGGCAATGATGAGGCTATAAAATCGCACTTGGTTCAGTTTTTTGCAGATAAAGGCCAGAAGTTCTATGAGCGTGGAATACTAAATTTGCCAGGAAGATGGCAAAAGGTTATCGAGCAAAATGCAATTATATATTTGATTAAAGTTCATTCTAAGTTTTATTAAAAATGCATTTACTTTCTTTTAAAAAATCCGCAATTACTTTTTGGGTAACCCAATATAAGACTAGCTGACCCGGGCCCGCTCCGCTGCGCCTCCTTTTACTTTATACGGAACAAAAGTTTCCTTGGAATATTTATTTTCGACAATTAAAGAGCTTTTAGTGAAATACCATGCTACGAAAATAGTATATCCCAGGACTAACAGTTTAACAATATAAGAGCCTTTATCTGAATCTCACATGATCTTTATTGGTCTACGAATCTAAGTTTGGATGTTAGGTGTACTCCATTCTTAAAATACTTCATTTCAGCCCGATATTCTCATGATGTCTTATTTAGTGGTGTTTTCGGGGGAGAGGTGGTCTACTTGGCACTGAAAAAATATCAGCATCGTGCTCTTCTTTCAAATATTATTTATTAAATATTGCCATGTTGCTTTTTGTTTAGGGGAGTTTATACGATTAAGCATACCCCAAACTCATGACCTCAAAATAGGTTATCAAATTCGTTTTCTAATCTCAAATACCTTTCATTTGAGCCACATATTAGCATGGTCGAAAATTTTTTTCCCTTTGGGGGTGTTTTGGGAAAGGGGTGATGCCCTAAATACATGGTCCTACAGTTGGATATCAAATTCGTATTCTACTCCCAAATATCTTTTTTATTTGAGCCCCATATTACGATGGTCACTAAAAAATTGCTTTTTGTGGGGTATTTTGGGAAAAGGTAGACCCCCAGAAAATTGGTCCCGAAAATGGGTATCAATTCTTGCTCTACCCCCCAATACCTTTCATTTGAGCTCCACATTGACATGGTCGGTTTAGGGGTGTTTTGGGGATTGGGGTGGTCCCCAAACACAAAGCCCGGAAAATATATCAGCAACGTGATCTATTCTCATATATCTATATATCATTTATTTGAACCCCATATTGCCATTGCCCTCAAAATTTTATATCAAATTCGTTTTCTGATCTCATTTAAACTCCTTATTGCAAAAGTCAGCAAATATGTCCGGTTTGGGGTATTGGCCCTAAAAACTATGAATTTTTAGTTCCACTCTCTTTAAGACCCAAATTGTCTTGGTGAGCAAATATGTCCTATTTGGGTGTTGTTATGGTGGTGGGACGTCCGCTAGACAGTTGTCCCCTAATATTGATATCAGATACGTGGTCTACTCCCACATACCTTTAATGTGAGCCCCATATTTCCATAGTCGGCAAACATGACCGGCTTGAGGGGATTTTTGGGGGATGGGGGCCACTCAGTGAGGCCTTGGAAGTATTTATCGGATTCGTGTTCCACTTTAAAAATATATATATATATATATTTAGGATCGTCGTAAAATTCTAAGACGATTTAACGATGTCCGTGTGTCTGTCCGTCTGTTGTAATCACTCTACAGCCTTCAAAAATTGAGATATTGAGCTCAAATGTGGCACAGATACGTCTTTTTGATACACGCTGGTTAAGTGCTAGAACGGGCCAAATCGGACCATATTTGGGTATAGCTGCTATATAGACCGATCTGCCGATAAGGGGTCTAATGCCTATAAATGCTTTATTTTTTAATCAGATTTTGCTGAAATTTGGAAGAGTGAGTAGTTTTTGGCCTGTCAACTTTCGATCCAAATATGGTTCAGATCTGACTACATTTAGAAATAGCTGCCATACAGACCGAACTCCCGATAAAGGGTCTGAAGCCCATAAAAGCTTTATTTTTTAACCAATTTTGCTAAAATTTTAAACAATGAATAATTTTAGGCCACCCAACATCGGACCCAAATATGTTTCAGATCGCACTATATTTATTTAGATAAAGCTATCATATAGACTGATCTACCGATAAGGGTCTGAAGCCCAAAAAAGCTTTATTATACCCTCCACCATAGGATGGGGGGTATACTAATTTCGTCATTCTGTTTGTAACTACTCGAAATATTCGTCTGAGACCCCATAAAGTATATATATTCTTGATCGTCGCGACATTTTATGTCGATCTAGCCATGTCTGTACGTCTGTCCGTCCGTCCGTCCGTCCGTCCGTCTGTCTGTCGAAAGCACGCTAACTTCCGAAGGAGTAAAGCTAGCCGCTTGAAATTTTGCACAAATACTTCTTATTAGTGTAGGTCAGTTGGTACTGTAAATGGGCCATATCGGTCCATGTTTTGATATAGCTGCCATATAAACCGATCTTGGGTCTTGACTTCTTGAGCCTCTAGAGTGCGCAATTCTTATCCGATTGGGATGAAATTTTGCACGACGTGTTTTGCTATGATATCCAACAACTTTGCCAAGTATGATTCAAATCGGTCTATAACCTGATATAGTTGTCATATATACCGATCTTGGGTCTTGACTTCTTGGGCCTCTAGAGGGCGCAATTCTCGTCCGATTTGATTAAATTTTGAAATTTTGCATGTAGTATTTTGCATGTAGTATTTTGATATCACTTCCAACAACTATACAAAGTATGGTCCTAATCGGTCCATAACCTGGTATAGCTGCCATATAAACCGATCTTGGGTCTTGACTTCTTGAGCCTCTAGAGGGCGCAATTCTCATCCGATTTGGCACAAATTTTGTACAACGGCTCCTCCTATGCCCTTCAATATACGTGTGAAATATGATCAGAATCGATCTAAAGCTTGATGCAGCTCCCATATAAACCGATCTCCCGATTTCGCTTCTTGAGCCCCGAATCGGACTATAACTTCATGTAGCTGCTCCTCCGTCCTTATTCATTATACTTTGTTTGCCTAAGAACAGATACAGCGCAAAAAACTCGACAGATGCGACCATGGTGGAGGGTATATAAGATTCAGCCCGGCCGAACTTAGCACGCTCTTACTTGTTTTTTATCTGATTTCGTCGAAATTTTAAATATGGCATTGTTTTTAGCCTCCCGACATCCGCCTCAAATATGGGTCAGATCAGCCTATATAGATAAAGCTGTCACATAGACCGATCTTCCAATTTAGGGTCTTAATCCCATTAAAAGCAGATTTATTGTCTGAAAATGTTACTTGTAAATGAGTTCTCGGTACCTGAATAAAATATGATCGAGACCAGCCCCTACTAAGATATAACTACGAATATAGTAGTGGAGTTATAATAAAATAGGATGATTTTTATATCCTTGTTTATTTTGCTCCACAAATTTCTCGGAGATAAGCTTTTTTCTTGGCAAACATAACCCCAAAATATTTTTTTTAAATATCTAAAACAATTGCGGCACATTTATAACTGCTTTTGATTTACGCGTATTTTTCGATAGAGACATGCTTTAGAATAGCTATCGTTTTCATGCCATCTGAAACAGCAAACCAACTTTGAATGTTGCCAGAAACCCATCAAGCGTTGTTAAATGAATTAATTAATTGAATAGCAGCAAAACATTTTTAATTAAAACTCTTCAGAATAAAAACAAATAACTACTCAATCCCAGATAGAATATTAGATAAATGGCCGTATAATAATACAACACAAAAAAGTTTATAATTGACACGGAAAATAACTCTGTTCAGGAGTTTTCTCCAGTTATCGCGTCAGTATGCTTCGTGTAAAAGTCAAAGAAAAGCGTATAATGTATAAATGTGAATAAAATAAAGTCGATGGTAGAAGCAAATGTTCGCCGAATTTCCCCAACCGCTAAGTTTTATTTTCCACAATACAACAATCTTGTTAAAATTACACTAAGAATGAAATTACTTAGTGAACAACCAAGAGCAATCCATTACTCGAGTTTTATTAAGTTAGTCCAGTTCTTAAACAACAACATGCGTTTGCCTTACCTTTCCTATGCTTTGTAAACTGAATTTTAATTGAAGCAATCGTCGAATGGTATTAACCCTTGGATGAGTCACCAATTTTTCTACATATTTGAGCGGACGTGGATCCATAGGTTTCTTTTACAAATTTGTAAAAATAATTGACCAATAATAATGTTAAATATTTACGCAATTTTTGGGCGATCACGGAATGCGTTAAGTGGTGTGGTGCTAACGCGAGGACGTCGAGTGTGTACATCTTTACTGACAGTAAAATTGCCATAAGGGCAATAACAACCAGGACGGTAAGGTCACGAACAGTCTTGGAGAACAGAAGGAGATGTACGACTATACGAAATGTCAGACCCAAGATTTCGACCTATCCCTGATACCAGTATTGCTGCAATCCACTTAGCGAATAACAGATTAGCAAGAACCTATTTGTGGGAAGCCGAAGTGGAAATCTCAAAGCTTCTTAATAGAAGTAATAAATCAAAGCAAGAAATAATGGACCAGTTTACAATTTGTAAGAAATATCGGTGTCGTATGAACCACTCGCAGTATGAATTATACAGTGAAATGGAAATACCAAGACGTATTCATTTGTAAATTTCAAATTTGGCCATGAACATTACATTTCGGAAAGGGGCAAACTTCTCACATATCAGCTCAGTGTAAGGGACCTCCTTTTTATAGCCGAGTCCGAACGGCGTGCCGCAGTGCGACACCACTTTTTTGAGAAGAATTTTTAACATGGCATAGAACCTCAACCCCAATTTTTTCTGATGCTCTTGCCAGGATTCGAACCCGTTCAGCGTCAGAGACGGTCATGCTAATCTCTACGCTATGGTGGAGGCCAAGTATTAATTTTCAGTCATGCACAAATTTTCGAATGGAAAAATTTGATACAGTTCACTCTGAAGGAGATGACCGAAACTTTAAACAAATTCCTATCCAAACATAGTGTCATAAATTATAACAGAATTAAAGGAAAATGTAGCCTTTAGAAAAGTGTTCAAGTCATATTTATGTTACTCATTTTTACAGTCATTGATAACGTTTCTTTTGATAATTTAAATTTGCATTTATCACCTCTTTTAGTTACATACAACATCATCCATTGGAGTATCACATAGAACCTATCTCTAAACACTTCAATGCAATGAATCACAAAATACTTGTTACATTCCTAACCTATGCTTAGGGACACAATTAATTTTATTTCACCTGGTATAATGGGCAACAATTCACGCCGCAAGCAAACTAAGGTGGCAATTAAGTCCTTAACCAGCAAGAAAGTCCACAAGAGGATATAGCTCTAATATTAATTTATTGGTTTAATTACATACTGGAGCAGCATCAAAGAATGTAATCACCTCAAGGTTGTTTACTCAGATTTGTATGCATGAGACAAGCAAATATGGTCACATAGGTAAACAGTGATAATGTGAACAGTATACGACCAGCAAATTGTGACAATCTATGTTATTAAAAGCGTATGTAGAAGCTGACATAACATGCATTTGGAATTTTTATAAAAGTCAGCACTTGAAAAAGGATAACTTAAAGTAAAACATTTTTCCCTTGATCAAAGGCTTTAGGTCATGATTTTGAGACGAATATGCGAATGCAAATTACAAATTTGCTAATGAACATTCCATTGGGGAACAGGAAGGGGCAAAATTTTCACATTCGATACCTCTTTGTGGAGAAGTTTTTAGATGGCGTAGCACCCCACAAATATCGCCAGCCTTAGGAGGAGATGTCCTCGCTAAGTTTCAACCCACCTCACTGTGGTTCGAAATCGAAAGATTCTCAAAATCCTTCTGTAACTGTGAAATGAATAAATATATTGCAAATTTTTGTATGGACAATTCTAATCACTAATGGGTCCAGGGAGAGACTCATTGGCGACATTTGGTCATAAAACAAGAGCTACACTATGTGTTGCTTCACAAAATCCCATCCTTATCTTCGGATGAAGAACTTTCTAGCTATGCATCTAATATGCCACTAAGCTGAAGTTACATACCATGCAAAGCACTTATATTCTATTTAATATCTTGCCGCCTTTTTTCCAAACATTCAACAAATTTTGTCTTTTATGTCAATTGTCGTCTACAATAGTCAATGAATGCCGTTATTTTAGTGCAGGTGCCTATGAAAGCATTCTATTATGAAGTCATTCTACACCTTAGACTTGACACGGTGTAGGAAACGCAACATCTTTAGGCAACGCCATTTCAAACGAAAACTACACCCGATGGTGGGGTTACATTTTTTTGGCAAACGAACACAAAACATCGATTTGATTCAATTATTTTGTCAAATATTTCAACAACCTGGCTAGTATTTAGAGGTCGATTTTTATACCGTACATCACTACTGTGGTACAGGGTATTATAATTTGTTTGTTACACCTAGAAGGAAGAGAGATAGACCATTGATAAGTATACCGATCGATTCAGAATCACTTTCTGATTCGATTTAGCTTTGACCGTCTGTCGCACGAAATTTAACATGTTGGGTTCTCTTACAAGTTCCGACATTATTTGTAATTTTCATAGAAATCGGTTCAGATTTAGATACAGCCCCCACCAGGGACGTATCCAGTCTATAGACGCATTTCAATAAATATTTTGAAAGACAAAATTTGAACCCATTACGCCTGATCCTCGATTCTGTTGATGAAATTTTATATATTCATAATATAGTGAATTTATATAAACGTAGAAATTTTTTTAAATATTTTTAATTTTAAATATTTTTGAAAACATAAATCGTTTTATTACATAATTTTCTACAACAAAAAAAATTATTTTCTTAATATTTTATGGCCATTAAGCGAAGAAAGTTAGCTTTAATGATTTTCGAGTAAAATCGATCCTGCTGTCAAAATAAGTAGGATTATTGCCATAAATTTATTTTGGCAATAAGAATTTTGAGAAATTTTTTTAAAAAATTGCCGATTTTCGACAAGCCAATTTTCCTTCAAAAGTTCACGGGAAAAAATTGTTGATTCAGTCGTCCATTTAACGTCATTTTACGATTTCAGTCATCCAATTTACGCCAATCAAAATTTCGATACATCGTAAATGGGTTAATGCAAATTTTTTAAAACAAAAAGACAAAATTGTTGCTATTGTTTTAAACAAATAGTGTTTTTAAACCAAAATCTTCATGGAATTTTCTTGCCAAAAAAAATTTTTTTTAAAAAATTGTTCCGAAAGACAAACATATAACAAAATTTTTCTGAGACATAATTCTGTATGAATGTTCTCTTCATTCTCGTTTAATTATTTTAATTGAAATGTTATCTGCAGAAAAAAAAATATTTAAAAACTGTCTTTAAAAAAAATATTTTGCTTGTTAGTCTGAAAAACTTTTCTAAAGAATAATAAGTAATATTTATTCATGAAATATTTGAATACACGAAAACTCCAATAGAAATTTAAAACATTTCTTATTTAAAACATTTCTAAATTTACTTTTTTAATTTTTTATTTTCTTCCAAGAAAATTATTATGTCGACGAGTCAAATTGCATGTTCACAAAAAGGTGGGTATTAAGTTCATGTTTCACAGTGACATGTCCATGATTTCACGATAGCTTTTTTGAAAAACTATAAAAATATCACCGATAACATAACACTTTTATTAAAATTTTATCATAAAGAATGGGAATAATTAATGAAATCAGAAAATCTTTTTGCTTCAAAATCTATTTTCTACAAAAATTAATCGTAAACAAGTAAAAGCGTGCTAAGTTCGGTCGGGCCGAATCTTATATACCCATGGATAGCATTTGTCGAGTTCTTTGCGCGATATCTCTCTATAGGCAAACAAAGAATAATGAATAAGAACTGTTATACTATTGAAGCTATATCAAATTGTAGTCCGATTCGAAGCATAAATGAATTGAATGATAAACATTGCAGAAGTCACTGTGTAACATTTCAGTCCATTCGGATAAGAATTGCACCATGTGGGGGCTTAAGAAGCAAAATCGAAATATTGGTTTATATGGGAGCTGTATCAAGCTATAGATCGATTCAAACCATATTTAACATGTATGTTGAAGGTCATGGTAGAAGGCCAAATTGGATAATAACTGCGCCCTCTAGAGGCTCAAGAAGTCAAGAAATGGGTTTATATGGCAGACATATCAGGTTATGTATTTATTTGCGTTATACTTAGCGCAGTTGTTGAAATTCATAGCAAAAAACACCTCATGGAAAATTTCAGCCAAATCGGATAATAATTGAGCCCTCTACAGGCTCAAGAAGTCAAGATCCAAGATCAGTTTATATGGCAGTTAAAACTGGTTATTATCCGATTCAAACCGTACTTGGCACAGTGGTTGGAAGTGACACCAAAACACCACGTGCTAAATTCATATTTCTATACCCTCCACCATAGGATGGGGGTATACCAATTTCATCATTCTGTTTGTAACACCTCGAAATACGCGTCTGAGACCCCATAAAGTTCATATATTCTTGATCGTCATGTCATTTTATGTCGATCTAGCCATGTCCGTCCGTCTGTCTGTCGAAAGCACGCTAACTTTCGAAAAAGTAAAGCTAGACGCTTGAAATTTTGCAAAATAATTTTTATTAGTGTAAGTCGGTTGGGATTGTAAATGGGTCAAATCGGTAGATGTTGTGATATAGCTGCCATATAAACCGATCTTGGGCCTTAGTTCTTGAGCCTCTAAAGGGCGCAATTCCTATCCGATTTAACCGAAATTTTGCACACAGTGTGTTGGTATCACTTCCAACAACTGTGTTAAGTGCGATTCAAATCGGTACATAATCTGGTAGAGCTGTCTTATAAACCGATCAGGGATCTTGACTTGTCATCCAATTTGACTGAAATTTTGCATGAGGTGTTTTGTTATGACTTCAAATAACTATTCTAAGTACTGCGCAAATCGGTACATAACCTGATATAGTTTCTATATAAACCGAACTGGGATCTTGACTTCTTGAGCCTCTAGAGGGCCCAATTCTCATCCGATTTGGAAGAAATTTTATACAACGGCTTCTCTTATGACCTACAATATACCAGTCTGATATGGTCTGAATCGATCAATAGCTTGATACAGCTCCCATATAAACCGATCTTCCGATTTTGCTTCTTGAGCCCCTACAAGGCGCAAATCTTATCCGAAAGAGCTGAAATATTAAACAATGACTTCTACAATGTTCAGCATTCATTTATGGTCCGAATCGGACTATAACTTGATATATCTCCAATAGCATAACAGTTCTTATTCAATATTCTTTGTTTGCCTAAAAAGAGATACGCATAGAACTCGACAAATGCGATCCATGGTGGAGGGCATATAAGATTCGGCCCGGCCGAACTTAGCACACTCTTACTTGTAAGTTCTACCTCCTTTCCTTATTTTATCTTCAATAAATTAGGAAAACTTTAGGATTTTTAAAGACATGATGCAAATTATAAGCATACACGAACGGCATATAAAACGGGTTTTCGTTCTATTTTAATCAACTTCGTAGAAGAAATAAGCGACATCATTTGAGCAGAATGTAGATGGTAATGCGTAAAAATTGGCCAAAATTTATTTTTTTAAATGTGTAACAATTACAGTTGCTTAATGTTTTCAGTATGTTTGCGTAAACTTTTATGAAAAAAAGTCGTTTAAAACCAATAGACCGACACAAACAATAATCTGTTAAAATCATAAAACTAGTTTTGGAACAAAAATGAGCGCAAATGAAAAAATTTCATCAAAATACTGAAGCTGATTCGCTGAAACTTTCACTATAAAATTGAGATATTCTCTAACACAACCATACTTCGAAAGATTAGGATCGGCCTATAAATAGTGTGTCGGCAATCAGTGCAAAATCAGCTCTGACAATAGCGACCACAATTTTCAAGAAAAAAAGTTGAGGTATCTTTACCAATTTCACAGAACAGAAAAATTCTGACAATTTTCGGATTTGAAAAATTGTGGGGTGGGCCCTCCACCCCAAAAAATAAAATCCTGGCTACGTCCCTGGCCCCCATATATATGTTCGTCAAATGTGGACTGAAATTGCAATTATATCGTGATTTGCAAACCGATTCTCACAAACTTTTGCACGAGGGATTCTCATATAAGTCTCGATTTTTGGTGAACTTCATAGAAATCGATTCATATACATGTTCGTCCAATTCGGACTAGTATTACAATAATTTGATCATTTGTTAACCGATTCACACGAAAATTGGCGCAAAGGATTCCCTTATGGCTCCCGGTATTTCTATTGAATTTAATAGAAATCGGTACAGATTTAGATATAGCTCCCATATATATACATCTCCCGATTTTCACTTTTAAGGCCTTTGCTAACTCATTTATCAATCGATCCTCTCAAAAATTTCAACAACGATTTACTCTATGGCTCCTACTACATGTACGGATTTTGATCGAAATTCTACATATCAAATTTAAGCAAATTTTAAATTCGACCACTTAATCTGCATATATTATGTGGTGTAGGGCATCAAAAGTTCGGGTTCGCCCGTCCTTACTTGTTTTTTTGTGAAATATTCTAAAAATATATATTCAAAGCTAGTTGTAATTTTTCTCAAATTGGTCAAATAGTTTGAAAGGTATTGGGTTGCCCAAAAAGTAATTGCGGATTTTTTAAAAGAAAGTAAATGCATTTTTAATAAAACTTAGAATGAACTTTAATCAAATATACTTTGTTTACACTTTTTTCTAAAGCAAGCTAAAAGTAACAGCTGATAACTGACAGAAGAAAGAATGCAATTACAGAGTCACAAGCTGTGAAAAAGTTGTCAACGCCGACTATATGAAAAATCCGCAATTACTTTTTGGGCAACCCAATATATTGTCCCGACATCGACATTCGATTTAAAATGCTAATTATTTTCATAAAATCTACACACACAAACTGAAAACATTAAGCAAGCAAAGAAAATCGTTTTGCCTAATTTTTATACAAAACCACCTACATTGTGCTCAAATGACGTGCTCAAATTCTTCTTCGAACTTCATTAAAATTAACTGAAAATATTTTTTGGATGGATGCTGACTATAATAGAAAATCTCCTATAATAGAAATCTCACCTGTTTGAAAAGATTTCCCAATTTCGGATGTTTTCCGATTTTTTGTCAACATTTTGCGAATTTGACTGGTCATTTTTCACCACAGTTTTTCCTACGTACCTCTTAAGAATATCATTATTCTTAAATTGCTATAATACATAAGCATTTCTATGCGAAAATTTGAGCAAATTAAATTAGCCATCATGTGTATTTATTTTATGTATAACAAGTAAGATCGGCCAAGCCGAATCTTATATATCCTCCACCATTGATCGCATTTGTCGAGTTCTATGCGCGGTATCTCTTTTAGACAACATAGAATATTGAATAGGAACTGTTATGCTATTGGAGCTATATCAAGTTATAGTCCGATTCGGACCATAAATGATTGCTGAACATTGTAGAAGTCATTGTGCAATATTTCAGTTCATTCGGATAAGAATTGCGCCTTGTAGGGGCTCAAGAAGCAAAATCGGAAGATAGGTTTATATATTATATAGGTTTATAGGAGCTGTATCAAGCTATTGATCGATTCAGACCATACAAGACACGTATGTTGAAGGTCATGAAAGAAGCTGTTATACAAAAATTCAGACAAATCGGATGAGAATTGCGCCCTCTAGAGGTTCAAGAAGTCAAGATCCAGATCGGTTTATAAAGCAGCTACATCAGGTTATATACCGAATTGCGCCATACTTAGCACAGTTATTGGAAGTCTTAACAAACATCTCATGCAAAATTTCAGCCAAATCGGATGAGAATTGCGCCCTCTATTGGCTCAAGAAGTCAAGATCCAAGATCGGTTCACATGACAGCTATACCAGATTATGAACCGATTTCAATCATACACAATTTCAGTTAAATCGGACGAGAATTGCGCCCTCTAGAGGCTCAAGAAGTCAAACCCAAGATCGGTTTATATGGCAGCTATATCAAAACATGGACCGATTTGGCCCATTTACAAAACCACCTACACTAATAAGAAGTATTTGTGCAAAATTTCAAGCGGCTAGCTTTACTCCTTCGAAAGTTAGCGTGCTTTCGACGGACAGACGGACGGACGGATATGGCTAAAACGACTTAAAATGACATGGCGATCAAGAATATATATACTTTATGGGGTCTTAGATGCGTATTTCGAGGTGTTACAATCAGAATGACGAAATTAGTTTACCCCCATCCTATGGCAGAGGGTATAAAAATTAAAAAAGGATAACAATAAGATTTTCTTGAAAGAAAGATAGCAACACACACCAACCACTATGGGACGCGTTTCGTCGTTGGTTATAAGACTTTTCAACCATATAAGGTGTGATGGCATCAAGAGCGGTGCGTTGGTATGATATGATACAATTGCCAACAACCAAGTTCGACAACCCTGCTTATTAGCTATACTTTTCCCAATGCATGCATGTATCATTGAGCTCGTCTCGAAAGAGAAACAAACAAAAACAAATTGTGAAATTTATTGATCTCGCCCTAACAGGAAAAAAACTTGTAAATTTTGTAAATTTTTTTCCCAAATTTATGTCTTTAAGAAAAATTTGTAAAATGTTCTTTCGAGAAATTTTCGTGAAAATATTAATTTCAAAGAAAATTTTTAAACAAAGTATTATCAACATTTTGTTACAAAAATCTTAAAAATGTTTTCTTTAAAGAATATATGTTTTACATTGTGGTCTTTACAGAAAATTTTATTAAAATTTTATTTTTTCAAAATATGTTATTGAAATTTCTTTTCTAAAAAAATTTGCATTGTATGTAGAAAATTTATATTTAAAATTTTTTTAAAAAACAATTTCATCAAAAAAAGATTTTTCTTTTTTTTTCTTAAATTTTGCCATTAGGAAATTTTTTTTAGAAACTTTTTCTTTGAAAATATTTGATTAAAATTGTATCATAAATTTCTAAAAATATAATCTTGATTGATATTTTGTCTTAAAATATATTTTTTTAATTTTGTCTATAAAGTATTTTTTTATAAAATGTCGTTGGGAAAATAATTTTGAGGGGTCTCAAAAATATTTCATTAGCGTTTTGACGGACAGGGCCATTCCATAAAAAATTTGCCTTTAGAAAAAAACTTTAATTAAAGTTATGAAAGATTTCTTTGAGATTTTGTATTTCAAAAAATTCGATTAAAATTTGTTTTTAGAAAATATGTCATTCAAATTTTGAATTTAAAAGCCGTTTCATTAAAATTTTGTCTTTAAAACTTTTCATTTTTTACACCCTCCACCATAGGATGGGAGGTATACTAATTTCGTCATTCTGTTTGTAACTACTCGAAATATTCGTCTGAGACCCCATAAAGTATATATGTTCTTGATCGTCGCGACATTTCATGTCGATCTAGCCATGTCCGTCCGTCTGTCTGTCGAGAGCACGCCAACTTTTGAAAGAGTAAAGCTAGCCACTTGAAATTTTGCACAAATACTTCCTATTAGTGTAGGTCGGTTTGTATTGTAAATGAGCCATATCGGTCCATAGTTTTGATATATCGAGGCAAGAGGGAGTGGCTTCGAAACGGGTCCTGACAAGCCCTGAGTGGGTCATCCAGTTGGACTGGGCTTAAGGTGTGCGCCAGCGGGGAAGCACGGAACTCAAAAAGTACTTCGACAGCAGCAGCTAGTGAAGCATCTAAGGAGGAATTGTTCACACCGCAAATGTCCAGTTTCCTGAGCAAGAGTGGTTCCACAGCTTCCTCACCAGCCCCTGGATGCTAACGGAAGCTCATCATGAAAATCCAACGAATATTGTGATGATGAACTCCTGGTGGAATCAGAAGACGAGGCTAACACAACAGTAGTGGAAGTTCTAAATCCTGACTATGGTCCGGTTTCTACAGATAAATCTCCACCATTGTAAGACCACTTCGGCGGCAATAAAGGTCCTCCTGATGAACCATGGGTGTGTGGAGGAATGGTTCGTGGACTAAAAATTCAGAGATTGGACTTCTGAAGGGTAAGGGGAATGGGAGACACAGAGCCTGTATTATTGAAAGAGCAGTCTAAATGTTTTTCTTTTTCCGTCGCTAAGCACTGAAGATTTAGAAGTAGCCAGCCTTGAATTAAACAAGTCTAGTTACTGATAGGGAAGCCAGCCAGTAATGGACCGATTCAGAAATGCCGCCTTCAAACCTTAAGTGGCTGGTTGAAGCCACTTCTGCAAAGAAGAAGAGCCTTATTGTAGGAAGTAATGGTAATGCACTTCACCAGAAATGGGGAAATTCGGATGTCAATGAAAGAGGTGAGCTGTTTATTGAATATATTATAAGTTGCAATCTGGCGAATTGTAATAAAAGGGATAAACCGACCTTTTTTACCAGGAACAGGCATGAGGTACTAGATATGCGAAGTATGGTCCAAATCGGTCCATACCCTGATATAGCTGCCGTATAAACCGATCTGGGATCTTGAGTTCTTGAGCCTCTAGAAAGCGCAATTCTCATCCGATTTGGCACAGATTTTGTACAACGGCTTCCCCGTGGCCTTCAACATACGTGTGCAATATGGTCTGAATCGATCTAAAGCTTGACACAGCTCCCATATAAACCGATATCCCGATTTTTCTTCTTGAGCTCCGAATCCGACTATAACTTGATATAGCTCCACCTCCTCCGACCATATTCATTATTCTTTGTTTGCCTAAAAACAGATACTCCGCAAATAACTCGACAGATGCGATCCATGGTGGAGAGTATGTAAGATTCGGCCCGACTGAACTTAGCACGCTCCTACTTGTTTGACTTTGAAGGTGCTTTCAATAATGTAAAACCGACGTCAATCATTAAGCAAAAACTCTACCGTAAGAATGTTTATTAATAACTTACTTACTAAAAGATGCAATACCGCAAGCTTGGGATCTTTGAATCTAAAAAAAAGGGATAGCAGCGGAACACACATGAAGCATACGCTGATGACGCGGCAATTGCGGTTAGGGGAAAGTTTCCCAGCACTTTAATAGATATACTTCAGAAAGCTCTACGTCCAACAGCGAAGTGGGCTATCGAAAGTGGTCTAGGTATAAATCGTTGCACGACAGAAGTATTTTTTTCCTATTTCAATAGGCTTTGTCTCTAGGCCAAAACATCCAGTCCCGTACCAAATTTGAAGCCGATCGGATGAAAACTGCGACCTGTACGTTGTACCCAAATTAACATGGACAGACAGACAGACGGATGGACAGACATACAGACAGGCGGACATAGCTAAATCGAATCAGAAAGTGAATCTGAATCGATCGGTATACTTAGCAATGTCTCTTCCTTTTGGGTGTTACAAACAAATTCACTAAGTTATAATACCCTGTACCACAGAAGTGGTGTAGGGTATAAAAAGAAGGAGAGTTTTTGAGGCTTGTGACTTTTACTACTTTTTATACGTTTTATAGGCGTATATGACGTTTACAACATTTTTTTGGTCGAAAACCTTAAAAATTGTCATACGGACCATTTTTGGTTATGAACTTAATAGTGGGACACGTAAGCATGGGACAAACAAACAAATTTTACCAAAGAACATTCCATTAAGGAACAGGGGCAAACTTCTTACATATCAATGAGTGCATGGGACAAGTTACCTAAGATGAAAATGATTTACAAAACTAGGATGATTGATTAAAAATGTATTCATTACTTCAAACCAAAGAGAAGAAACCCATGACCAAAGCAAACAAAATTAAGGACGACCGAATTTGTATGATGTTAAGGTTAATGCTGCGTATTAGGTGGGACGTCTTTATTCTTATGAACTGCCGGGTCTGTTTTGTTTGCAAACACAAGTTTTTTTTCTCTCCAGGACTCGAATACAGGCGTTCAGCGGACATTCTAACCTCTTCGACACGGTAGCCTCCGTTAATTTTGATACTCAAATTTAATAAGACATTCCACTAAGGAACAGGAGCAAACTTCTCACATATCTATGAGTGCAGTCCGATTCAAGTTTAAGCTCAATGATAAGGGACCTCCTTTTTATAGCCGAGTCCGAACGGCGTGCCGCAGTGCGACATCTCTTTGGTGAGAAGTTTTACATGGCACAGTACCTCACAAATGTTGCCAGCATAGGGAGGGGAAAACCACCGCTGAAATTTTTTTATAACCTCCACCATAGGATGGGGGGTATACTAATTTCGTCATTCTGTTTGTAACTACTCGAAATATTTGTCTGAGACCCCGTAAAGTATATATATTCTTGATCGTCGCGACATTTTATGTCGATCTAGCCATTTCCGTCCGTCTGTCTGTCGAAAGCACGGTAACTTCCGAAGGAGTAAAGCTAGCCGCTTGAAATTTTGCACAAATACTTCTAATTAGTGTAGATCGGTTGGTATTGTAAATAGGCCATATCGATCCATGTTTTGATATATCTGCCATATAAACCGATCATGGGTCTTGACTTCTTGAGCCTCTAGAGTGCGCAATTCTTATCCGATTGGAATGAAATTTTGCACGTATTGTTCAAATCGGTCCATAACCTGATATAGCTGCCATATAAACCGATCTTGGGTCTTGACTTCTTGAGCCTCTAGAGTGCGCAATTCTTATCCGATTGAAATGAAATTTTGCAGGACGTGTTTTGTTATGATATCCAACAACTGTGCCAAGTATGATTCAAATCGGTTCATAACCTGATATAGCCGATCTTGGGTTTTGACTTCTTGAGCCTCTAGAGGGCGCAATTCTTATCCGATTTCAAAGAATTTTTGCACGAAGTATTTTGTTATGATATCCAACAACTGTGCCAAGTATGGTTCAAATCGGTTAATAACCTGATATAGCTGTCATATAAACCTATCTGGGATCTTGACTTCTTGAGCCTCTAGAGGTCGTAATTATTATCCGATTTGCCTGAAATTTTGTACGACGGATCCTCTCATGACCATCAACATACGTGTTTATTATGGTCTGAATTGGTCAATAGCCCGATACAGCTCTCATATAAATCGATCTCTCTATTTTACTTCTTGAGCCTTCTTGATATAGCCGATCTTGGGTTTTGACTTCTTGAGCCTCTAGAGGGCGCAATTCTTATCCGATTTCAAAGAATTTTTGCACGAAGTATTTTGTTATGATATCCAACAACTGTGCCAAGTATGGTTCAAATCGGTTAATAACCTGATATAGCTGTCATATAAACCTATCTGGGATCTTGACTTCTTGAGCCTCTAGAGGTCGTAATTATTATCCGATTTGCCTGAAATTTTGTACGACGGATCCTCTCATGACCATCAACATACGTGTTTATTATGGTCTGAATTGGTCAATAGCCCGATACAGCTCTCATATAAATCGATCTCGACGCAATTCTTATTCGAACTGGCTGACATTTTACACAGGTCTCTAACATATATTTTAATTGTGGTCCAAACCAGACCATATCTTGATATCGCTCTAATAGCAGAGCAAATCTTTTCTTATATTCTTTTTTGCCTAAGAAGAGATGCCGGGAAAAGAACTCGACAAGTGCGATCCTTGGTGGAGGGTATATAAGATTCGGCCCGCTTTTACTTGTTTCAAATGGTCTCGCCAGAATTCGAACCCAGGCGTTCAGCGTCATAGGCGGACATGCTAACCTCTGGGCTACGGTGGCCTCCTGCGTGCAAAATCATTTAGATTAATATAATGATTTAATTTGAACATAAAAAAGATTTTTGTTTTCTGGATTGTCAAACATACATCATCAACTCCAGATTAACACAGAAATAATAAATATCTTGATTTTATTAATTTATTTTGTATATTCAATCAAAAATTTTGCTGAAATCCTGTAATCCTGTAAGTAAATTGGTGTTATTATTAAACGAATTTGCAATTTGCATTTAAGCCAAGCTGAGTAATTAAATTAAAGCGGCTATCAACTCAATTAGTCAATTTATTGGAAAATTGTTTATTCCTTCAAAAACACGTTTAACCGACCTAATCAAAATAAATAATTGGTATTTTTCCCTAAATAAATCATTCTTTAATTCAGGCATTGAACAGCGGAGACAAAATTAATAATTATTGCATTAAATTTTTTGTATTTTGATAAAAACAATAAACCTATTAGTTCTACAGGCGGAGAGGGCTTTAATGGTTCAAACATATGGATTTCATTGGTTAACAAAATCGTTTAGCGTGGGCACTCTGTAGTTGACGAAAAAATCCAAGTCAACTTTTTCAACCGTGATTGCATTTTTGACTGCTGTCAATGAGGCCAAAGTCAATAATAGTGCGCATATGAGCAGATAGGTAGAATATACGAAAAGGGATTTGACAGTACATGGTTCACTTAGGTTTTTACTTTACGTCTGATAGAACTTCATCGCCATTGCAATCTCTGTAAGTATCTCAAGAAGAAATTATTTTCATATTGGAAAAAAAATCGTAATGAACACCAAACTTAACATTTCGTATATAATATTGATCTACATGAAGAGATGTATTTAGAAAAAATTATATTAAGAAAACTAATTTATAAATGGACGATTAAATATTCTAATACAATAGGGTAACATTAATGTACAGAAATACATACCCTATTTAATATCTGCCACGTAAACCATTTATTTTCTATTTATATTGAGCTGTATCAAGCTATTGATCGTATATTAGACACGTATGTTGAAGGTCATGAGTGAAGCAGTTGTACAAAATTTCAGCCAAATCGGATGAGAATTGCGAACTCTAGATGTTCAAGAAGTAAAGATCCCATATCGGTTTATATGGCAGCTATATCAGGTTCTATACCGATTTGCGCCATTCTTAGCACAGTTGTTGGAAGTCATAACAAACCGCATCATGCAAAAATTTCAGCCAAATCGGATGAGAATTGCTCCCTCTATTGGCTCATGAAGTCATGTCCAAGATCGGTTTATATGACAGCTATACCAGATTATGAACCGATTTGAATCATACTTAGTACAGAAAGTGATACCAAAACACTTCGTGCCAAATTTCAGTTAAATCGGACAAGAATTGCGCCCTTTAGTGGCTCAAGAAGTCAAGACCCAAGATCGGTTTATATGGCAGCTATATCAAAACATGGACCTATTTAAACTTTACAAAGCGTAGTTATTGGAAGTGCTACCAAAAACACTACGTGCAAAATTTCATTAAAATCGGATAAGAATTGAGCACTCTAGAGACTCAAGAAGTCAAGACCCAAGATCGGTTTATATGGCAGCTATATCGAAACATGGACCGATGTAAACCAACTAAGCGTAGTTGTTGGAAGTGATACCAAAACACTACGTGCAAAATTTCAATAAAATCGGATAAGAATTGCGCTTTCTAGAGGCTCAAGAAGTTAAGACCCAAGATCGGTTTATATGGCAGCTATATCAAAACATGGACCGATTTAGCCCATTTACAATACCAACCGATCTACACCAATAAAAAGAATTTGTGCGAAATTTCAAGCGGCTCGCTTTACTCCTTCGAAAGTTAGCGTGCTTTCAACAGACAGACGGACAGACGGACGAACATGGCTAGATCGACTTAGAATGACATGACGACCAAGAATATATATACTTTATGAGGTCTTAAACGCATAATTTGAGATGTTACAAACAAAATGATGAAATTAGTATACCCCCATCCTATGGTGGAGGGTATAAAAATATATTTCACTTTCCAAATGTTTTCTTTTGTCAAATGAATTTGCGTCTAACCACGCTTGTAAAGAAGCTATAGGAAATTTCAAAAATAAAATAATAGTATGGTCTATATAATTTAATGTTGGGAGATTATTTTATGCAATTGTTGACAGTGACTACGCCTCAAATGGTCCATCCGCTTCGTCCAATTTTGGCGTACTCTCTCCAACATTTCGACCGGTATCTCATGTTGTCTTCCAATGAGTCAATTGAAGCGGGCTTGTCTGTATAGACATGAACTTTAACATAGCCAGACAAAAAATAGTCTAAAGGCGTTAAATCGCACGATCTAGGCAGCCAATTGACCGGTCCCGAACGTGAAATAAAATATTCACCGAATTCGCCTCTCAATAAGCCCATTGTAACGCGTGCTGTGTGGCATATGGCATCGTCTTGTTGAAACAACATGTCATGTATGTCAAGCTCTTCCAGTTCGGGCAAAAAAATGTTGGATATCATCTCACGGTAGCGCTCACCATTCACGGTTACGTCACGATTCGCATAATCTCTGAAGAAGTACGGTCCAATGATGCCACCAACCCATAAGCCGCACCAAACTGTGACTTTTTCTGGATGCATTGGTAGCTCTTGCAATGCTTTTGGCTGATCTTCACTCCAATATCAACAATTGTGTTTATTTACGTGCTCATTGAGCCAAAAATGAGCTTCGTCGTAAAATGAAGAAGCGCGCGATGAACTTTCTTCACTAATTTGCAAGCGTTGTTCGTTTGTAAGAGGATTCATGGTCAAATTATAGACCAAACTGAAAATGTTTGACAGTAAAACAAAACACGAAACATGTGCGAGCTGTTTAAACCAGTGTTGCCGAAAAGATAGTAGCTAAAAGATCACCCTTTATTTGTTTTCTCTTAAATTACATCAGGAATGCACAAAATGAAATATAATTGTGTGAGAGAGAAACAAGAAATATATATTTGGCCCATTTGCACTTATATTCGCATTGCATATGTGCGAAAGAGTACACAATCTCATCTTTTTTTTTTTGTAAGTACAGATACATACCGTTTATGTTATTAAATAACAATTTTAATTTGTGCATTTTCAAATTTATTAAACACTAGCTGAACCGGACTCGCTCCGCTGCGCCTTCACCCTCAATACGGATATCGAATTCGTGCCATTATAGCCTATGACGCTGAACGCGTTCGAATCATGGCGATTCCATGCATGGTAATTTAAAAAATTTTCCCCAAAGAGGTGTCGCACTGCGGGACGCCGTTTGGACTCGACTATAAAAAAAGGTTCCTTATCATTGAGTTTAAACTTGTATCGGAAAGCACTCATTGACGTGTGGTAATGTTCTTTTTGGTGGTAATGTTCTCATTAGGGGAGGGATGCCACCCCAGACATTTCGACTCAAATATGGAAGAGTCGAAATGTTTGGAAGGGTTATGGGGTTGGGGCGGCCCGGTGGGTACTTTGACTCTTGGTTTTAGTACCATATGCGGTGGGGTGACCCGCTATACTTCGACATGAATTTGTATGCCAGATTCGTTATCTACTCCCGCATATTTTTCATCTAAAACCCATGTTGTCCTTATCGGTCCACTTGTGTTTTTGGTTGGTATTTTTGGGGTATTTATGGAGGGTCGGCCCCCTTCCGTTATCAATAAATTATAGAAGTTTGCCCCTGTTCCTTAGTGGAATGTTCATGGGCAAAATTTGCAATTAGCAATTCCAACCTGACCATATTCGTAATCTACTCCGGAGTACCTTTCATTTGAGTGAAATATTGTCATGATCGTCAAATAAACCTATTTTAAGGGGTTTTGGGGCTGGGCCCCCCAGATACTTGCACCCTACTTTTATTATGAAATTTGTACTCTACTCTTGAATACCTTTCATTTGAATCCCAATATCAAAAAATTATATAGCTTATGTTTCCTTCCAGACCAACCTACACAATCTGTGAAAATTTCAAGGTAATCGGTTCAGTCGTTTTTGAGTCTATACGGAACAAACAAACAAACACATATTGTATTTAATATATAAAAATTAGTCTTTTAACAAATCACATGTCATGATTTAATGGCAAATGGAATTTCAACGTCAACAATTATCGAAGCAATTATTAATTTTATTAAAAATATTTTTATAAATCAATACCATGTTTAATTAGTCTCACTTAAGCCAATACTTTTTCTGTGAATGTAGATATATAATTTTTCTTTACAAATTGCAAATGTAATTTCGCCCCTGGTATATTAAGGAACAGGGGCGAAGAGTCTCACATATCAGTGGTTACTGTCTGATTCAAGTTTTAAACTCATTGCTAAGGGGTCTGTTATTTATAGCCGAGTCCGAAGAGCACGCAGCAGAGTGATGCTTCTTTGGAGAGAAATTTTAACATCGCATAGTATCTCACAAATGTCGACAGCATTAGAAGGGGATAATAAACGCTGAAAAATTTTCTGATGTTCTAACATCTGCTCCAAGGTGGCCTCCATATATTTTTCTATAACCCAATGAATATTTCCTGATTTACTGGTCCTGTGAATTGAGCATCACAAACAAACTTAATGTATTTTTTAATTGATTGTATCAAGCTTTTAGTTGAATAAAATTGAGAGTTTGAGCCACATTACATTATTAAGTAATATGCAATGCGAAACACCAACTTAGTCCACGCCCAGTGATGTTGGCAAGATTAATTTACTAGTCATTACAAGTAAATTTCACCCATAGCCTTTATGATTATGAATTGGCATGAGGCATTAATGAATCGTTGTTGCGCATCCCTTTTACCTGTTGAAACTTTCCACCATTAATCATCATGATTATTATCACTAACATTAATCATAATATCTCCCCTCTTTTCAGCGAAAAATGTTTATCTGATTACATCCCTTAAGAGAAATATACCATTGCCTTAATAATAACGTTGGCAAAATCCTTCAACTGTACATAATAAGAAGTTAAAAAGGTGAGTTAGTCGTTGATGTTAATTTCATGCAATTATTTATCACAATGTTGTTAAAGTGTTGCACACAAATTGGGTGTTGCAGATTTAAATGTTTTGATGTCCATCTACATTAAATGAAATAAAATATCCCCAGCCATTTTGAAATTTAATTACCATCATTGTATTGTATTTATATGGACATTTAATATGGCCTATAATACCTTTTATATGCCACAATTGGCTTTGCGGCTAACGATGTCGGATTTTGCAAATAAGAGCAGATGATAATGACATTGGATTCGTAGTTAAAGAGATGACCACTTGCCAGTTATAATTAAAAAATTAAAAATTTGCCATTTTGCATTATTCCACAATATAAACTTGTGGCTTCGCCTTTTAATAGATTTAATTTATGTACCCTCCACCATAGGATGGGGATATACTAATTTCGTCATTCTGTTTGTAACTCCTCGAAATATTCGTCTTAGACTCCATAATCGTCATGACATTTTAAGTCGATCTAGGAATGTCCATCCGTCTGTCTTTCGAAATTCCTTTCCAAATTCGCTGAAATTTTGCATGAAGTGTTTTGTTATGACTTCCAACCACTATGCTATGGTTCAAATCGGTCCATAACCTGATATAGCTGCTATATAAACCGATCTTGGATCTTGACTTCTTGAGCCACTAGAGGGCGCAATTCTTATCCGATTTGGAAAGTTTGCATGAAGTATTTTGTTTAAATTTCCAACAACTGTGGTAAATATGGTTGAAGTCGCTCCATAACCTGGTGTAGCTGTCATATAAACCGATATAGGGTCTTGACTTCTTGAGCCTCTAGAGAGCGCAATTCCCATCTGATTTGGTTGAAATATTGTATGAGGGGTTTTGTTATAATTTCCAACAACTGTGGTAAGTATGGTTTAAAAAGGTCCATAACCTGATATAGCTGCCATATAAACCGATCTGGGATCTTTACTTCTTGAGCCTCTGGAGAGAGCAATTCTAATCCGATTTGACAAAATTTTGTACAACGGCTTCTCCCATGACCTTCAATATACGTGCCCAATATGGTCTGAATCGGTACATAGCCTGAGACAGCTCCCATATAAACCGATCTGCCTACTTTACTTCTGGAGCCCCTAAGGGACGCAACAATGACAATGATGGTCTCCAACATTCAATTCGATTATGGGCCAAAATTGATATAGCTCCAATAGCATAGAAATTATTTTTATTTAATCCTTTGTTGACCTAAAAAGAGATACCGGGAAAGAACTCGACAAATGCGATCCATGGTGGAGGGTATATAAGATTCGGCCCAACCGAACTTAGCACACTTTTACTTGTTTTAAGATGGCGGCCCAGAACCACTGGCCTGAAACCCACAAGGTTACTATGACGTGGAAGACCACAAGCGACCTGGCGCCGAACTGTTTTTAGTGAAACCGGCAATTCGATTAACGAACTAAGACTAATAGCTCGTAACAGAATTATAAGGAAATCTTTTGTAGAAACCTTAAGCTGCTAATTTGGAGTATAATAAATAATAATTTTTTCAACAATTTTCCGTTGGCTTTTTTATCTACTAGATGTTACAATGTTTGACTTTAAAATACTATGCAAAACAACAGGAAATGCATTCTACTCAGATACTAATACACGCAAAAAATAGACCCCATAGCGTATGCAGCAAGTTTGTGGGAGTTTAAAATTCGAAAAATTCTAACACAAATACCTGTGTGGGATAATTACGCCATCATATATTGGGTGGTGGGAAATTCCATGTTAGAGTGATGGTGCTAAGTAAGTTTAGAGTTCTCAGGACAATCTTTTTTAGAAATCTTAACAAATGGCGAAGAGTACTCATGTTTTGCAATTCCGAGATTTGTGACAGACGGGTGGACCATTTGATGCAGTCTTTAGTTCGTTTCTTAATAGTTACCCAAAAACAAATATCCCCATATACCGTGGGGAAACCCCCCACCCCCAACGGGCATATAGGCCGAATGGTACAATACGGGACTTTAATAAACGGTATTTGGAAAAAATTACAAATCTGGTACATAAATAAGTTGTCAATGATCAGGAGGATCGACACAAATACAGTCATGACCACACACAAGAAAATCACGACTCACGAGAAATTCATGACTCACGAAAAAACTGACATGAAAATCAAGACTAGTGAAAAAAAAATTACGAGAAACATCCTGATTTAACCGTCGCATGAGGCAAGACCGAAAAAAGCTTGCCAACTTCTGTTTTCAGTTTTCTTCGATTACTGTGCGTCGAACATTATGTGTTATTGACAAGTTATGCTCAAATTAGAGCAATACAACTGTTCACTTATCGGTACTACTGTGCGAGTTTTTGGCCAGAAGTAGCGCATTAATAAGATTTCTCTTTAGTTTCAAAAATTGAAAGGATGAAGCTAGGTGGTGATAAGGCTTACCAGATGGTCGGGATAAGTCGGAGTAATCTCGAGTTGCTTTAGCTATCCCGACTATTGTACAAAATATATGGGAAAATCCAAACTTTTGGAGGAACACAAATATTGAACGAATAAGAAATGTAAATAAACGTTACAAATCTTTTTTTGTGAAATCATTTCCATCGCTTTTCGTTGAAGTTTAAAAAGATGAGTTGTATTAGCCCCTTCCAAATCAATACCTAGTATGGGACACACAGGTTCACATCGGTATGGTCTTATATACACCGTTGTCTCGATGTTACCCTTGAATGCAAAAGGAGTATGGTATTTATCCGATTTCCTGTTCGCCTGTCCGACCTTCTGCAGAAATCAATATAGAAAGATATTTTACAAAGTTACTTCTTATTGATATGGGTCGCTGAGGATTACAAAAGAGTCATATTGGTTTAAATTTGGATGTACATATGTAGCCCCATATAAAATGGACTTGAAATTATGAATCTCTAGAAGCCTTGATTCAAAATTTCGCTCTTCAAAACTCACACATCGAATACCACCTAGATAGGTCCACAAACAGATATAGCCTCTGTATAAATCGAACTCAACCAAATTTGACCATGTCAAATTTTGGTCCAATTTGTTTGAATATACCCAACAATGCTCACACCAAATCACACAGATAGGTTCATGAATTGGAATAGTCCTTTTATAAGCCGACCCCCAAATTTTACTTCTTAAGCTTCTAGAAGCCCCAATTTCTATTCGATTTGGTTGAAATTTGGGACATAAAGTAAAATGTAACCTTCCGATAAACACACCCTATATTAATATATAAACCCAACTCACGATATATCTTCCTGAGCTGCTAGTGGTCTCAATCAATATCCCACTCTATTTCATTTTCATACCCACCACCATAGGATGGTAGTATACCCCCATCTAGGCATTCCGTTTGTAACACTTCGAAATATTCATCTAAGACCCCATAAAGTATATATATTTTTGACCGCCTCGACGTTCTGAGTCGATCTAGCCATGTCCGTCCGTCTGTCGAAATCACGATAGCGGACGTAGGTCGTAGGGCGTAGAGGTAGCCGCTTGAAATTTCCCGCTGATACTTAATATTGATGTAAATCGTTTGGGATTGCAAATAGGCCATATCGGTTCAGATTTAGATATAGCTCCCATATAAACCGATCTCCAGATTTACCTTTTTATTCCCAATTATTGTCCTATTCGGCTGAAATTTTGCATATAGTGTTCTGTTATAACTTCCCACAACTGTGCCAAGTACGATCCGAATCGGTCTATAACCTGATATAGCTCACATATAAATCGATCTTCCGATTTGACTTCTTGAGCAGCAATTTTCCGTTATGACTTCCAACAACTATGATAACTACGGTCCGATTCAGTTTATAACCTGATGTAGCTTCCATATAAACCGATCTCCCGATTTGACTTCTCAAACCCTTACAAGTCGCTTTTTTGTCCGATTTGGCCGAAATTTTGCATGCAGTGTTCTGTTACGACTTCCGAATTTGGGCCAGTTGGTTTTCAACTAATTACGGAGACTTATTTGGCGCTGGTCGTTCTATTCTAAACTATTCTTGGAGACCCTTCAATCGTGAACCTCATCGATCAGATTTTACGAACATATTGTCACATCTTAAACCTCCTCCCTAATTCTATTAACAAAAGTAGCTGTGTTACCAATATTAAGTGTTATTAGGTCGTAAGTTTTGAAGAATTCTGTCAGGGTTTGGCCCGGCTTATTAATGTTCGTAGTAACCCACGAAATGTGGTGAGAGTTCGTATCGCACCCTATTATTATGGTATGGTCAAGGAAGCCTTGAGGAGTTTCACACGCGGACCTGATGGAATATTTCCGGCGTTACTACAAAAGGAGACCGACTATCTGGCGCTTCATATGGCCGCTATTTTCACAGCGTGCCTGGGACTTGCATGTACTCCGAAAGCCTGGCAGGAGGCAAGGGTGGTATTTATATCCAAGCCCGGCTAGACAAGTTATACGACGCCAAAGGCCTACAGACCTATAAGCCTTACGTCCTTTCTACTCGAAACCGTGGAACGTATTGTGGATACCATGATATAGAGTAAGGCATCCAGGGAACTGCCGGGTGGACCGGGTCCTTAGAGACTGGATAAACTATATGCTAAGGAACAGGTGGATAAATTGCGGGTTCCATGGCATAAATATAAGAAACTGGAACGGGGCACGCCATAGGTGGGCATTTTATCGCCACTCCTATGGGTTATCACCCGCCTGCCATGCAGAAGAGGTTATAATACTTCTTAGAGTCTTGCAGATGGTATATGACTGGGCTAGACCCAGGGGTATCAATGTTAACCCAAAGAATACTGAAATATGCCTGTTCTCGAGGAAGACAAAGATGGGTCAATTTCAGGCACCACGTTTACTGAATAGAACGATTTCGATATCTGACAAGGTCAAATACTCAGGAATAATCTTGAACAGGAAACTGAATTGGAAGTGTCTCATTCAGGAGCGTACGGAGAAGGCTTACAGATTTTGGGCACTTGTGACGGAGGCTTTAAATGGAGCCTGAATCCGAGGATATTCCAGTGGCTCTACAGGAGCGTCATTAGCACAAAACTTACTTACGGCTCAGTAGTTTGATGGACTGCTATGGAGAAAAGTGCAAGTGATCCATTGACATACACATTAAGTGTGAGGCATCTACAACGGCTATGAGACTTAAGCCATTGGGAGGATGGAAGCAGCTCATACCATCGCGGTATAGTCGAGGCGACGATTGGAAACCTGTAAGGAAGGGAAGAGGTTTCCAATCGGATACCTGAAACGACACTTGAGGTCGAGAGCGAGGCACTGCTGATAGCGGCACAGTTTTGAACTGACCCTAGTATTGCCGTCTGGAAGATGGAACAAAGCTAGAGGACAGAGTGGACCCGGGGGTCTACATTAAGAACCCAGGGAATGAGATCTATGTTAAACAGCCTGACGATAATACGGTACTGCAGGCGGAGAACCGGGCGATCACGGAAAGCGTGAGGTGGTGTGGTGCTAACGCGGGGACGTCGAGTGTGAACATCTTTACGGACAGAAAATGACCATCAGGGCAATAACATCCAGGACGGTAAGGTCACGAACAGTCTTGCAGTGCAATATGGAGATTAAGCCCTTCCCTGAGGCTGGCACAATTCGCATCATTTTATGTGCCTGGGGTTATCCGGATCGTGAGACGACGACGCTATTACTTACTGAAAGGAAGTAAGAAGAAGGTCAGTTAAGCTTCTGGTACGTATCAAAACGGGACAAATAGAACTACGAGCTCACTTATGCAAAATCGGTGCCGCAAGTAATAGCATGTGTAGGGTATGTCGTCTAACCGATACCGGCACTTAGGTGGAGACACAATACCAGACAAGAACCAACTTAGGGGAGTGACATAGAAAACAATTAGGGATTTTGTTGGTAGCACGGAATTCCTAACTTAAAATTTTATTTCGAGGTAACTTTTTAGTATTTAGAGCGCACAACAAGCCGATTACTGGCTTAGGTGTATGTCAATAATGGCATGGGGCGGTTTATAATCCGCATCCTCCTTTCAACCGTAAAGTTGATTATG
Source organism: Stomoxys calcitrans (assembly GCF_963082655.1). NCBI lineage: Eukaryota > Metazoa > Arthropoda > Insecta > Diptera > Muscidae > Stomoxys > Stomoxys calcitrans. Next base: position 66,734,339 of record NC_081555.1, read on the forward strand.
CCGTAAAGTTGATTATGCTTTGAATGATCGAAGGAAGGTTGTTTCTGAGACGTGTTGTAGCAATGAACAATTGTCTCTCCGAGTTTAGGCAGTTTATCCCAGGTGGAATAATTTATAGCCCTCTTTTAGATCGTGCAAATTTTAACTGAACGAATCTTTGCTTAGGAATAGGTAAAATCTTTGCAATTTTTCACTCAGTAGTCAAAATCCATTGAAACTGATTTTGAAAATTGGACGCTTTTGTAGTGTTGATTTATTTTGATGCAGTCTTTCTGGCAGATTTGATTTGACTTAGTAAGAAGGAAGTTTTAAAACGTTTCCATCATTTATATGCAAAATTTCTTTTATCAATCAAGTTTGTTTGTTCATTGAACCAAGAAGGTTGACAATATTTTATTTCTATTGATTTCATTGTCTATTTTATTGTCTAGGGATTTTTAAAGAGGACATAGGCTTTCAGGAAAGTGCAGCTGTAGGTTCATATCTTTAATATAGGGTGTCTGCACTGACTTGCATGATTCAGGAATCTATAACAAGAGCTTTATGAGATCTAAAAAAAGAACCGTTAACGAGGTATGAATTGTTTAATTTCAAAATATCAAAATTTAGACTTCAGGTTTTCAGTGTTGTTAGTGTTTTTTTAATAACTTCGTCAATTTTATACCCTACACCACTACAGTGGTACAGGGTATTTTAACTTAGTGCATTTGTTTGCAACACCCAAAAAGAAGGAAAATAAACCCATTGATAAGTATACCGATCGACTCAGAATCACTTTCTGATTCGATTAACTATGTCCGTCTGTCCGTATGTCTGTCTGTCAGTCTGTCTGTCTGTCTGTCCGTCTGTACATGTTATATGTGTACAAACTACAGGTTGTAATTTTCATCCGATTGTCTTAAAATTTGGTGAATTGGAGAATTTCATAGAAATTGGTTCAGATTTGGACATATCTCTCATATATGCGATCGTCCGATTTGCTGTAGTAAAGCAATAAAATGGTCATTTATTAACCGATTCTCTTGAAATTTGGTAGGAAGGACTTTTTCCTAACTTTCGAAATTACTCGTGAATTTCATAGAAATAAGTCCAGGTTACAATATATAGCTCTCATATATATATCGCCCGATTTTCATTCCTAGAACTACTGCAAGCGCATTTATTGACCAAACATGCCAAAACTTTGTACAACGCTTTCGTCAACGACTACAACAATATCTATAAAGTTGGGTCGAAATCGGGTAAGATTTGGATATTAATTTAAAAATCCATCAAAATTAGTTCAGAATAAGATAAAGCTCCGACTTTGTATTTATAGGGTAGGTGTAGGGTATTATTAAGTCCGTACCGCCCGCCTTTTTGCCTTTCCTTACTGGTTGAACAATAAGTTTCAAATTCATTGTTTATCTTAAGCTTATAAAATGCGTATTTTTTATCCATTTGACTGAAATTTAGAATAGGGAGCTTTTTTAGACATATCTATAACTGTGCCGAATATGGTCCAGATTGGTTCAACTTTAGGTATAGTCCCATACAAACGTACCCTTTGACACCCTGTGTAGCAGCACTTTTCTGAAAGCCTATGTCCTTCTCTACAAATCTCTACACAATTTTGGCCCAATGGGCTACGTTGTTCAGTTTGTGATACCAATCTCCATAGGACCATAGTAAATTAATGTATAACTAGAACAATTTTATAATTTGCATTTAAATAAAGACCTTTCATTACCTACCAAAAAGTAGGTAGGAGTTGTATGAAGAATAGGTCGTAATTTTATACCCTCCACCATAGGTTGGGGGGTATACTAATTTCGTCATTCTGTTTGTAACTACTCGAAATATTCGTCTGGGACCCCATAAAGTATTTATATTCTTGATCGTCGCGACATTTTATGTCGATCTAGCCATGTCCGTCCGTCCGTCTGTCGAAAGCACGCTAACTTCCGAAAGAGTGAAGCTAGCTGCTTGAAATTTTACACAAATACTTCTTATTAGTATAGGTCGGTTGGTATTGTAAACGGGCCATATCGGTCCATAACCTGATATAGCTGTCATATAAACCGATCTTGGGTCTTGACTTCTCTAGCCTCTAGAGGGCGCAATTCTTATCCGATTTGAATGAATTTTTGCACGAAGTATTTTGTTATGATATCCAACAACTGTGCCATGTATGGTTCAAATCGGTTCATAATCTGATATAGCTGCCATATAAACCGATCTGGGATATTGACTTCTTGAGCTTCTAGAGGTCGCAATTATTATCCGATTTGCCTGAAAATTTGTACGACGGATCCTCTTATGGCCATCTTATAGCCCGATAAAGCTCCCATATAAATCCCAAAGGGCGCAATTCTTACTCGAATTGGCTGACATTTTACACAGGTCTCCAACAAATAATTTAATTGTGGTCCAAACCGGACCATATCTTGATATCCCACTAATAGCAAAACAAATCTTTTCTTATATCCTTTTTTGCCTAAGAAGAGATGCCGGGAAAAAAACTCGAAAAATGCGTTCCATGGTGGAGGGTATATAAGATTCGGCCCGGCCTTAGCACGCTTTTACTTGTTTTTAATAACTTTTTCATATAACATTCATCACTCCAAAGCGGAGTACCCCATATATAATTGTATACACAACAAAAAAAAAACACATTTTCTTAATGCATGTTTCTGCTATATTTTCCACACATACAGATAAACATAAAAGTCACTTACAATAATGAATGCGCACACATCTGCAACATATTGTACGCTTTGGCAAATTTATATTCGGATAAAAATTAATGGGAAAATTAATTTTTCAGAAGCACTAAGAATGCATGGCTAAACAATAATGTTCAGAAATTAATAAAACAATGCACATGCCTGTTTATATGGCCATATAAATAAAAATCCATTAGGGCGAAAGACATTCTGACATAGGAATTACACAAACTGTTTTGCATTTCGTTTCAATGTCCATTATCAACAGTTCACAAAGTAACCAAATTGAATTGTTAATGTTGGGGGTACGATGAAATTGGATATTATTTGGAAATGACAAAAACTAATTTGCAGCATATGCTTGGATGTCTCCAAAATGGATGCATGCCACTCCGCCGTTGTTAATTTCGTTTTATGGAATACATCTCGAAGAGACGCTGCCAAAAGTTAATTAAAATGCAATTAAAGTAAATAAGTTGTTAATTAACTTCTAATGTTACTGATGCTACGTTGACATGTCACCAAGCACATGGCTTACACACACAGACAAGAGGATACGTTGGACGGAAATCACAAAACGCCCATGTTAATAAGGAAAAATGGGATAAGGATGTCGGCGATAGCGTCAAAGATGAGATGCTATTAAAGAATTACAAAGTACAAATTGGAGGAGAAAACTTTAGTAACTACATTAGTATCCATCTCTGTCTTACATTAATGTGCCAGGGTGTACGTTGCCGAAGACACGTACTAATTTGTTTCCCTTGTGATTTCTTTGTTTTCCAATGCTATTTAGGTGTCATGTTTCATTCTCGATAAACATCAAAAACAAACACACTCAAAATGGTAAACAATCACCAAGGAAAACCAGCATAAGGACGGAAAATGTGCCTACACTAACATGTTGTCATGTCAAAAAAAATGCTGGTACAACTTATTGGGAGGGGGCAAAACTTTGGGAGTACTCATAAATCTATTTATTTATACATTTTTCATTCATATACACATGTATTCTATAAAGTGACCAAATATGGTCTTAGTTCTTATCAATGGCCTTATTCACAACAATTTCTAAAGCCTTAAAATAGGTTTATTTGACGGTTCTATAAAGGAAATCAAATCTTTATTAAAATTTGTGAATAATGCTCCAAATCCTTAAACTAAAAACAGGTAAAAGCGTGCTAAGTTCGGCCGGTTCGAATCTTATATACCCTCCACCAAGGATCGCATTTGTCGAGTTCTTTTCCCGGCATCTCTTCTTAGGCAAAAAAAAGGATATAAGGAAATATTTGCTCTGCTATTAGAGCGATATCAAGATATGGTCCGGTTTGGACCACAATTAAATTATATGTTGGAGACCTGTGTAAAATATCAGCCAATTCGAATAAGAAATGCGCCCTTTGAGGGCTCAAGAAGTAAAATAGAGAGATCGATTTATATGGAAGCTGTATCGGGCTATAGACCGATTCAGACCATAATAAACACGTATGTTGATGGTCATGAGGCGATCCGTCGTCAGGCAAATCGGATAATAATTGAGACCTCTAGAGGCTCAAGAAGTCAAGATCCCAGATCGGTTTATATGGCAGCTATATCAGGTTATGAACCGATTTGAACCTTAAATTGCACAGTTGTTGAAAGTAAGAATAAAATAAGGCTCAAGAAGTCAAGACCCATGATCGGTTTATATGACAGCTATATCAGATCATGAACCGATTTGAGCCATACTTGGCACAGTTGTTGGATATCATAACAAAACACGTCGTGCAAAATTTCATTTCAATCGGATAAGAATTGCGCACTCTGGAGGCTCAAGATGTCAAGACCCACGATCGGCTTATATGGCAGCTATATCAGGTTATGGGCCGATATGGCCCATTTACAATATCAACCGACCTACACTAATAAGAAGTATTTGTGTAAAATTTCAAGCTGCTAGCTTTACTCCTTCGGAAGTTTGCGTGCTTTCGACAGACAGACAGACGGATGGACGGACGGACAGACAGACGGACGGACAGTGCTAGATCAACATAAAATGTCGTGACGATCAAGAATATATATACTTTATGGGGTCTCAGACGAATATTTCGAGTAGATACAAACAGAATTACGAAATTGGTATACCCCCATCCGATGGTGGAGGGCATAATAAGCTTTGAATTCATATTAAAAATTCTGGCTGGCTACACAAAAAAAAAATTTCCCGAAAAATTAATTCAATAATTTTTATTCCCACCACCGTAGGATAGGGGGTTCATTCATTTAGTCATTCCGTTTGCAACACATCGAAGTATCAATTTCCGACCCTACAAAGTATATATATTTCGGATCGTTGTTAAATTCTGAGACGATTTAACGATGTCCGAGTGTGTGTCCGTCTGTTGTAATCACTCTACAGCCTTCAAAAATTGAGATATTGAGCTGAAATTCGGTACAGAAACGTATTTTCGATGCACACTGATTAAGTTCTTGAACGGACCATATTTGGGTATAGCTGCTATATAGACCGATCTGCCGATAAAGGGTCCAATGCTCATAAATGCTTTATTTTTTCCGATTTTGCTGAAATTTGAAAAGTGAGTAGTTTAAGACTTCCCGACATTTGATCCAAATATGGATCAGATCGGACTACATTTAGATATAGCTCGCATATAGGCCTGTCTGTCGATAAAGGGTCTGATGCCCATTAAAGCTTTATTTATTATCCGATTTCGCTAAAAATTGAAATAGTGAGTTGTTTTTAGCCTCCCGACATCCGACCCAAATATGAGTCAGACCAGACTATATAGATTTAGCTGTCATATATACCGATCTTCCAATTTATGGTCTTAATTCCCCGAAAAGCTTATTTATTGTCTGAAAATGTTACTTGCATATGAGTTCTCGGAACCTGAATAAGATCGAGACCAGCCCCTATTAGGATATAACTACGAATATAGTAGTGAAGTTATAATAAAATAGGATGATTATTATATCCTTGTTTAATTTGGTCCACATCGGTCATGCTTTGATTAAGGGTGTCAAATAGAAAAAACTCTCGATTTAAAGTCCTGGCCCCATAAAAAGCGCATATATTATCCGATTTCGTTGAAAATTTGACGCAGTGACTTATGTTAGGCTTTTCGACATCCGTGTCCTTTATGGTTCAGATCGGTAAATAGTTGCATATAGCTGCTAAAGAGACCAATATTTTGCTCTACAAAATTAAACAGTGACTTCTATTTATTAGACCACTGAATGTCCATGCCGAATTTGGGTGCATATGTTATCCAATATTCACCGGAGGGTTTACATATATACCCGAGATGGTGGGAATCCAAAGTTCAGCCCGACCGTACTTAATGCCTTTTTACTTGTTTTAATTGAATCTGAACTTTTTTCAATTGCGATAGTGATTGAAATTTTTGTCATTATACCCTCCACCATAAGGTGGGGGTATACTAATTTCGTCATTCTGATTGTAACTACTCGAAATACTCGTGTGAGACCCCATAAAGTATATATATATTCTTGATCGTCGTGCAATTTTATGTCGATCTAGCCATGTCCGTCCGTCTGTCCGTCCGTCCGTCCGTCTGTCTGTCTGTCGAAAGCACGCTAACTTCCGAAGGAGTAAAGCTAGCCGCTTGAAATTTTGCACAAATACTTCTTATAAGTGTAGGTCGGTTGGTATTGTAAATGGGCCATATCGGCCCATGTTTTGATGTAGCTGCCATATAAACCGATCTTGGGTCTTGACTTCTTGAGCCTACAGAGTGCGCAATTCTTATCCGATTGAAATGAAATTTCGCACGACGTGTTTTGTTGTGATATACAACAACTGTGCCAAGTATGGTTCAAATCGGTTCATAACCTGATATAGCTGCCATATAAACCGATCTGGGGTCTTGACTTCTTGAGCCTCTAGAGTGCGCAATTCTTATCCGATTGGAATGAAATTTTGCACGACGTGTTTTGTTACGATATCCAACAACTGTGCCAAGTATAGTTTAAATCGGTCCATAACCTTATATAGCTGTCATATAAACCGATCTGGGATCTTGACTTCTTGAGCCTCTCGAGGTCGCAATTATTATCCCATTTGCCTGAAATTTTGTACGACGGATTCTCTCATGACCATTAACATACGTGTTTATTATGGTCTGAATCGGTCTATAGGCCGATACAGCTCCCATATAAATCGATCTCTCCATTTTTTTTCTTGAGCCCCCAAAGGGCGCAAATCTTATTCGAATTGGATGACATTTTACACAGGTCTCAAACATATAATTTAATTGTGGTCCAAAGCGGACCATATCTTGATATCGCTCTAATAGCAGAGCAAATATTTCCTTATATCCTTTTTTTTTTTTGCCTAAGAAGAGATGCCGGGAAAAGAACTCGACAAATGCGATCCATGGTGGAGGGTATATAAGATTCGGCCCGGCCGAACTTAGCACGCTTTTACTTGTTTTCAATTAAAAAGTTAATTGATTTACATTTTTTTTATTTGAATATCAAAACATTTTATATTTAAAATATAATTGAAAATTTTATCTTTTTCAATTAAACTAAAGGGTGATTTTTTAAGAGCTATAGGAAAGTTTTCATTGTAACAACCTTAACCACTAACTTTTTTCTTTTGTCAGTCGATTCGATCGCAAATTCATTGAAAACAGTTGGTTTTATAGAGGGAAAACACCTGTTTTCATAGAAATGGCGATCAAATCGAGTGACAAAAAGAAAAAAAAGGGTAGTGGTCTAGATAATAAGTTCTTTCAATCATTATTTAATTGAATTGTGTGCTCTCATATAGTACCCTAAAAATAAAAATTTGGTACCCAAATTTCGGATGGGGTACTGCCCCACCCTAAAACCCACAAAACATATTTTCTGATCAATTACGACAATATGGGACTCAAATGAAAGGTATTTAGGATAAGAAAACGTATCTGTTATCCAATTGTTGGACCAAGTGTTGGGGGGACCACCCCAACCCCCAAAACATCCCTAAATCGAACATATTTACCGACCGACCATGACAATATGGGACTCAAATGAAAGGTATTTACGGGTAGAATACGAATCTAATATCCAAATGTGGGACCACGTTTCTGGGGTCCATCCCTTCCCCAAAACACCCCCCAAACAGGACTTATTTACTGACCATGGGAATATGGGGCTTAAAAAAAGGTATTTTAGTGTAGAATTAGAATTTGATATCCAAATATGTGTCCAAGTGTTTAGGGGGCCGCCTTTCCCCAAAAACATCCCCAAAGGGGACAAATTTACGACCATAGCAATATGGGGCTCAAATGAAAGGTCTTTGGGAGTAAAGAACGAATCTAATATCAATATTTGGGAAAAGTGTCTATGGGGCCACCCCACCCCTACAACACCACCCAAATAGGAAGTATTTGCTGACTATTGCAATATGAGGCTCAAATAAAACAAAACACCCCAAGCCGGTCATGTTTGCCGACTATGGAAATATGGGGCTCAAATTAACGGTGTTTGGGAGTAGACCACGTATCTGATATCAACATTAGGAACCGATTGTCTACGGGACGTGCCACAACCATAACAATCCCCAATAGGACGCATTTACTCACCAAGACAATTTGGGTCTTAAAGAGAGTGGAACTAAATATTTAAAGTTTTAAGGGCCAATACCCCAAACCGGACATATTTACTGACTTTTGCAATAAGTAGTTTAAATTAGATTAGAAAACGAATTTGATATTCAATTTTAAGGCCAATGGCAATATGGGGTTCAAATAAATGGTATATAGATATATGAGAATTGAGCACTTTGTGATATGTTTTCCGGGCTTAGTGTTTGGGGGACCACCCCAAGATCGGGCATATTTACCGATCATGTCAATGCAGGGCTTAAATGAAAGGATTGGATGGTAGAGCAAGAATTGATACCCACTTTCGTGAGCAATTTTCTGGGGTCTACCCCTTTCCCAAAATACCCCACAAACAGCAATTTTTTAGTGACCATCTCAATATGGGGCTCAAATAAGGGTATGTGGGAGTAGAATACGAATTCCATATCCAAATGTAGGACCATGTATTTAGGGGTGATGACCCCTTTTGCAAAACAACCCCCAAAGGGTAACAATTTTTCAACCATGGGAATATGTGGCTCAAATGAAAGGTATTTGAGATTCGAAAACTAATTTGATAACCTATTTTGGGGCCATGTGTTTGGGGGACGCCTCATCGTCTAAACTCCCCTAAGCCAATGGCAATATGGGGTTTAAGTAAACGGTATTTGAAAGAATAGCACGATGTTGATACTTTTTCAGGGCCAAGTGTCTGGGGGATCACCTCACCCCCGAAAACACCCCCAAATCAGATATCATGAGAATATCGGGCTGAAATTAAGTATTTTAGGAATGGAGTACACCTTACATCCAAACTTAAATTCATGGACTAATAAAGATCATATGGGATTCAGATAAAGGCACTCATTTTGTTAAACTGTTAATCGAGCGATATACTATTTGCGAAGCATGGTATTTCACTAAAAGCTCTTTGTCAAATATAAATAGTCAATTTCTTCAGGTGCAATGAGAGGCGGTCGTTTTTCAAGGACAACAATCACCCGGTAGCTATTCACCGCATCTGCTATCGTATCTGCATGAATTTTGTCTAGGTCTAGAGGTTCTCTCTTATCATTATAAGCATGTTTTCAATACAACTCCCCTAAGTTGGTTCATGTCTGATATTGTGTCTCGACCTAAGTACTGGTATCTGTTGGACGCGAAAGCCGGGCAATGACAAAGGAAATGCTCCAACGTCTCATCATCTTTCCCGCATGCCCTACACATGCTATCATTTGCCGCACCAATTTTACCTAATTGATCTCGTAGTCCTATGTGTCCCGTTTTGATACCAATAGCTATACTGACCTCTTTTTGCTTCCTTTCAGTAATAGCCTCGTCTTCTCACGATCTGGATCCCTCCCATAGGATTTTCGCCGTCCTACCGACCGTTTCGCTGTTCCACAATGTTGCATGCGCATTCGTCGCACACTCCCTTAACTCGGACTGCGTCGACCCGAAAGGCTTCGGGTTAACTAAGTTTATTGACGGCAGTCCTCTGGCCTTCACCGCCAAATCGTCTGCCCTTTCATTTCACCTTACTCCGTTGTGGCCCGGCACAAAAACGAATCGTATTTCCCCATCCTCAGTGAAGGCGTTAATTTCCTTCTTACATAGCAAGACTGTTCGTGACCTTACCGTCCTGGTTGTTATTGCCCTAATGGCAATTTTACTGACGGTAAAGATGTTCACACTCGACGTCCTCGCGTTAGCACCACACCACTTCACGCATTCCGTGATCGCCCGGATCTCCGCCTGCAGGACCGTATCATGGTCAGTCAGTCTAGCTTTGAACCATGCGTGTAACACGATCTTCCAGATGGCAATACTAGGGTTCTGTCAATCCAAGACTGTGCCGATGGCAGCAGTGCCTCGCACTCGACTTCGAGGTTCATCTCAGGTATCCGATCGGAAACCTCTCCCCTTCCTTCCAGGTTTCCTATCGTCGCCTCGATTATACCGCGATGGTATGAGCTGCTCCCATCCCCAATCCATTCTCCCGACGCCTTAAGTCTCATAGCCGTAGTGGCTGCCTCACACTTTATAAGTATTTCAATGGGTCGGATATCTAGAATAGTCTCCAGTGCCCTAGTGGGCGTGGTCCTCATCGCTCCACCTATGCCAAGACAACATGTTCTATGAACCTCTTGTATGGTCCTTATGTTGCACTTTTTCTTCATAGCAGTCCACCAAACTACTGAGGCGTAAGTAGTACGCCTGTAGAGCCAGTGGGTTATCCTAAGATTTAGGCTCCATTTCGAGCCTACTCAGTACGCTCCTGAATGTGACACTTCCAATTCAGTTTCCTGTCCAAGATCGCACCTAAGTATTTGATCTTGTCAGATATCGAAATCGTTTTATTGAGGAAACGTGGTGCGTTAAATTAGCCCACCTTCGTCTTCCTCGTGAACAGATATATTTTAGTCTTCTCTGGGTTATCATTGAGACCTCTGGGTCTAGCCCAGTCATATGCCATATGCAAGACTCTTTCGGCCCTTCTGCATAGCTCGTTCCGATCCCTACTTCTTAGAAGTATTATAACATCGTCTGCGTAGCAGACGGGTTCAAATCCCTCTTCAGTCAGCATCCGTAATAGTTCATTTATGGTGGTCACCCATGGGAGTGGTGATAAAATGCCCCCTGTGGCGTGCCCTGTGCCACTTTCTCCCTTATATTTATGCCATTGGACACACAATTTATCCACGTGTTCCTTAGCATATGGTTTATCCAGTCTCTAAGGGTATTGGTCTAAGGATTAGATCAGTGTGTCGCTCCCCCTCGATGTCAATGCATACCGCCAGTGTATACGTTTTCGCATCGAAGCATTCCTCTATTTTATGCACAACCTCATACAGGGCAGTCTCCACCGACCTTCCCTTGACATAGGCATGCTGTTTGTATTTGAACAGTTCCCTGGATGTCATACTCTTTAACATGGTGTCCGCAATACGTTCCATGGTTTTGAGTAGAAAGGACGTAAGGCTTATGGGTCTGTAGGCCTTTGGTGTCGCATAACTTGCCTTGTCGGGCTTAAGTATAAACGAAATTTCTAACATAAATTTTTTTTTCGAGGTTACTTTTTAGTTTTTAGAGCGCACAACAAGTCGATTACTGGCCTAGGTGTATGTCTATACTGGCATAAGGCAGATTAATATCTGCACCTTCTTTTCAACCTAATCTAACCTATTTTCAAATATATCGGACTATATCTTTCTAAAGAACCCATATAAAAATCCTGATAAACGGTCTCGAGCATTAAAAACGCGAATTTTTCCTGATTTCACTGAAACTTGCAACAGTGAGTCAGTCATCAGTGCTGAATATGGTCCAGATCTGTCCATATTTTGATATAGCTATCATATGGGCCAATATTCCGATTTATCGCCATAATTCCTTAAAGGATTTATTACACGATTTCGATGAAATTTGAAACAGTGAAATGTAGTAGACTCCTCGGCAATTTCGACGAAAACTCTATAAAAAACGTTTCTATGGTATTGAGAATACAATGTTGGAGACCAAAATTTCAGCCAAATCGGATTAAAAGTAAAATCGGAAGATCGATTTATATGGAGCTTAATAAGGTTATGAACCGATTGATAATTGCAACCTCAAAGTTAACATCCGAGTCCGGTTTATATGGTAGTTATATCAAAACATGGACCGACATGGCCCATTTACAATTGCAACTGACCTAAACTAATAGGAAGTATTTGTACAAAATTTCAAGCAACTAGCTTTCTTTTTTCGAAAGTTAGCGTGCTTTCGACGGTCGGACGCACATGGCTTAACTGAATTAGAATGTCAAGACGATCACTAATGTATATACTTTGTTGGGTCTCAGATCGACATTTCGATGTGTTACAAACGGAATGACGAAATAAGTATAACACCCATCCTATAGTAGAGAGTATAAAAATAATAGGGGCAACAGTTACAGCCAAGGTTGCTTTATAATTTTCTAACCCAATAATGAAAACGCAAATTTTTACCATCAAATATGTTTCCAATGCTTTTCAAAGTATGCTCCAGCATTATTTATATACTTTTGTTTTCTCTGAAACCAATTATCGAATCATTTTTCCAATCCGATTGAGACACCCCTAAACATGGTTTACGAACGCATCAACCGCATTTTCTTGCGTACAGTCAGGGCTGTACGGCGGATGAATCATCAATTCAACTTTTTGGCCGGTCAAAACGGCATTGGTTTGTGCCGATGTTTTGCATGGTGGACACTGATTCGTCATCTCTTGTTCATTTTTCGAATTTCCCTGAAGACTTCAGCCAATAGAATTGTAGTTTACCACTCAGAATATACCTCCTACGTTGCTCAAGCAGAACGGTTGCCACATGACCAGGTTTGTCGAAGAAACAGGCAATAATTTGTCTCGAAGTGCTCCTTCCACGAACAACTTTCGTTGGATTTGACTAATCATTGTTTCTAACTCAAATATAAGATCCACAATTCGTCACCTGTGATGATCGTATTTTTTATCATTTCTTCGCACTAGTCGACACGAACCACTTTTGAGCGATTGTCAAATTGTGCAGATTCCATGAGAACAAACCTTTTTTGCGGCAAGGTGTTCATCCGATGTCAAATGTATGGTGGAGGAAGAAATGCTCTCTATCTGAGGATATGTCACATAATAATCTTGCAATATACGTTCAGGCAAGCCATCAATGGTCTCTGGTACAACGGACGTTTTGGACGACCACGGAATTCTACTTTGAGCAAGCGTTGACCACGACTGAATTCATTATACCAGTTATTCACAGTGCTATAGGATGGTGCTTCATCGCCATACAAAGATGTAAGTTCATCACTGCATTCCTGTCGTGATTTGTTTAATCCATGTCGAAAGTTGTTGAAAATGTTTAGAAATAAATTCCATTTTTTTGTTTTTCAAAATAATTTTTTAAGTCACTATAAACAACAAAAATTATGGTCATACGTCAAAACTTTCAGAGTAGGAAAATGCCAGATTACACCTGGCAACACTTGATGTATCCTAGGCCAGAAACTTATAAAGCAGCCCTTGCTTCTATATTGATCAAAAAGAGTACGAAATCATTTCTAATTTTGTAAAAGGCTGAACCTGATTATTTGTATGTCTAATGGAGTTAACGGTTGCCAGAGTTCACACAGTCGACGAAGAGCGAAATGGTAAAAAAAATTAAAAAAATCTTTCATCTGATTTCATCTGATATGGACAAGACATCTGATTTTATCGGTCTTATCCATATTTTGCCAAAATCGTTCAACCCACACAGATAAAAAAAAATTATTTTGAAAAACAACAACTTTGGTCGCAAAAACAACTACGAAAGTTGTTAATTTTCCTGCAACAATTTATTTTGAATCTCAACGACCCAATGTACAAATTTGTTTTTGAAAGACAAAAAACCATCTAACCAGCCACCACATGTGTTTTGTTTCGGGTTATGGTGCTTTATCGGCTCACTCTGCTTTGTTTCGTCTGTTTTACTGCTGCATTCAGGTTTTTCTCTGTCACTCTCTCTACTAATACCTTTAAAACATATTTTAATAATTTTGGTGCAGCAGAGGATTGAACTCATGATTTCATGTTTGGTTGTCTTGCACGCATCCACTAGCCGATATCATCCTCTTTATGATGAAATAACTCAATAAGAACTGCTGCAGAGTAATAAAAAACTTTTCTGAATACGAAACTCATATTTTCAATGCCGAATTTTCTAAAATAAGTTTGATGAAAAAAAATAATATTTTTTTTTGACCGACCGGGGGACTAGAACATGGGTTTGCAAGTCATGGACGGCATGGGAGTTTCGTGCGCTTCATGGTAGTACTACTATTTTAACAACTACCTCTGCTAAAGAATTTGTTTAAAGTACACAAATTTTCAACAATTTTATCTGCCAAATCTCTTGTAGAGACTAACTTACGTATATCAACAAAAAATGGTTTCAATTCAATGTTAAAATTCATAGAGAATTTAAAGTTTCACATACAAATTTGGTAATTGGTTTTTTCTAAGAGTTATTTTTTTCTGTACAGGTAGAAATCTTTAATTATATGTATCTCCCTATGTGGGTTTTTTTATTAGGACAACTTTGAATTTAATTTGTGAACGCACTCTTACACTTATCATCGAACAGTCACTGTTAATTTATTCGGTAAACTCAACATTAGCATCATGGTAAAGTATAAGAACGGACAACGTCTGCAAATCATAAAAATTTACTACCGAAGTGCGGAGTCGGTGACCGCAACTTTAAGAGCGTTTACTTCAATTCTGAAGAGGCTCATTTTTAACTAAATGGTTTCGTCAAAAGGCAAAAATGCATTATTGGTCAGGTGAAAGACCACATGCATTTCCCGATTCAACACTTTATCCACAAAAAATAACTGTTTGGTGCGGTTCGCATGTTGGTGCCGTCATTGGGACATACTTCTTCATACATACGATGCCAATCGTCCTGTTAACATGAATGGACAACGCTACCGTATCAAGATATGAATATGGACCTGGACGACATTTGATTTCAACATGACGCTGTCACACACGCCACAGCACACATCACAATCGATTTAAGTTTGATGAGCCAAGTACTTATTGGAAAACCCAATATATACGATTATCTGATATGGATATCAGTTCTGTAGATATTTTCTCAGAAAATATCAACAGAATATTTTGCATGTAAGATCTTCATTTTTTTACAATTAATAGTAAGCCGCAGGAATTTTGTATTTAGCTTCGCCGGACTTTTAAATTTTCTGACTAGTTTTATATTAACAAAGTCTTAAGAGAAATTCTACAACAGTTATGACAACTCTATTATGGACAAATTTTCTTGTTTAAAATGACGACATTGTATGGTCTCCTGTGTCAATCTGGAAACAGCATAATGTCGTTTTTATCGGACTTTTTATTTTTACGCCACATGTTCATTTATACGAATATTTTGAAAAATTATACAGAAAACAAGTAAGAATATATTGGGTTGCCCAAAAAGTAATTGCGGATTTTTTAAAAGAAAGTAAATGCATTTTTAATAAAACTTAGAATGAACTTTAATCAAATATACTTTTTTTACACTTTTTTTCAAGCTAAAAGTAAAAGCTGATAACTGACAGAAGAAAGAATGCTGTAATTTTTTCACAAGCTGTGAAAAAATTTGTCAACGTCGACTATATGAAAAATCCGCAATTACTTTTTGGGCAACCCAATATAACAATTTGCAATTATTCTATAATTTTGATCAAGTTTCAACTTTAAAGTTATTGTATACTTACAAAAATTGGGTAAAAAACTTAGAATTTCTGGTACCAATATTTTAACCAATATTTTAATTTTTCCGCCTTGTAGAAACAAATCTTAACATTATGTTCGTGCAAATTATGATAAAAATTAAACATATTGTCCTATTTATCGCCATTTAAAAAAGAAACTCTCTAGAAATTAAGTTAAAGTAAAAAAATGGAATAAACTTTGCCGGGGAGCTTTTGGCATTAATGGTTCAACATGCAAGTCAATATCTCACTGCTGCCAACTTTTTAATCTGAAACTTTTAATGATGACGAATATCAGATACAATTGTAGTTAAGTAAGCATTCCATTAAGATTACAAAAACGCAAGCAAACGAAGCTAAAGCTGGGGCTGCAAATTAAGCGAAGCGTGTCATTCTATTAATAGGATAATTTCAACAAAACTCGTTTCGCGTCCTTGTACTTTTTCTTTGGCATATAATTGAGATATTTTCATCATCACAGCGCCAAGCACCAATTAATCATTGTTTAATGTCTCAACGCTTCGGGTATTAGATGATGGAAATATTAGAAGATTTCTTAATTCATATTTCTTTCGTCTCCTCGTGCTCATCTTAACAGAACACACAAGTCGCATTCAATATACAAACAAGTAAAAATGCGTTAGGCCGGGGCGAACTTTGGATACCCACCACTTCTGGTATATATGTAAACCACCTTTCATTCCGAGTCTCGACCGATCTGGATCAAATTTACGAAGTAAGTCGAAGGGCTTGACACAACTCACTGTCCCAAATTTCAGCAAAGTCGGATAATAAATGTGGCTTTTATGGGCCTAAGACCCTAAATCGGAAGATCGGTCTATATGGCAGCTATATCCAAATCTGGGGCGATCTGGGCCAAATTGACGAAGAATGTCGAAGGGCCTAACACAACTCACTGTCCCAAATTTCAGCAAAATCGGATAATAAATGTGGCTCTTTTGGACCTAAGACCCTAACTCGGAAGAGCGGTCTATATGGCAGCTATATCCAAATCTGGACCGATCTGAGCCAAATTAACGAAGGATATCGAAGGGTCGAACACAACTCACTGTCCCAAATTTCAGCAAAATCGGATAATAAATGTGGCTTTTATGGGCCCAAGACACTAAATCGGAGGATCGGTCTATATGGCAGCTATATCCAAATCTGGACCGATCTGGGCCAAATTGACAAAGAATGTCGAAGGGCCTAACACAACTCACTGTCTCAAATTTAAACAAAATCGGATAATAAATGTGGCTTTTATGGGCCTAAGACCCTAAATCGACGGATCAGTCTATATGGGGCCTATATCAAGATATAGTCCGATATAGCCCATCTTCGAACTTAACCTGCTCATGGACAAAAAAGAGTCTGTGCAAAGTTTCAGCTCAATATCTCTATGTTTGAAGACTGTAGCGTGATTTCAACAGACAGACGGACAGACGGACGGACATGTCTAGATCGTCTTAGATTTTTACACTGATCAAGAATATATATACTTTATAGGATCGGAAATGGATATTTCAATGTGTTGCAAACAGAATGACAAAATGAATATACCCCCATCCTTCGGTGGTGGGTATAAAAAAGTAAATATGTGCTAAGTTCGGCCGAATCTTATATACCCTTCATCATAGATCGCAATTGTCGAGTTTTTTTCCCGATAACACTTTTAAGGCAAACAAAGGATAACAGAAAAGAATTGTTATAATATTGGAGCCATATCAAGTTATGGTCCCATTCGGACCATAATTGAATTAAATGTTGGAGACCAATTCGACTAAGAATTGAACCCTTTAGGGGCTCAAGAAGTAAAATAGAGAGATCGGTTGTTATGGAAGCTGTATCAGGCTATAGACCGATTCGCACCATATTTGACAAGTATGTTGGAGGTCATGAGAGAAGCCGTTGAAAAAATTTTAGCCAAATCGGATAATAATTACGCCCTCTGGAGGCTCAAGAAATCAAGATCGGTTCAAATAACAGCTATCCCAGGTTATGGATCGTTTTGACCCATGTTTGGCAGAGTTGTTAGAAGTCATAACAAAACACGTCATGCGAAATTTCAACCAAATCGGATATGAATTGCGCCCTCTAGTGGCTCAAGGAGTCAAGACCCAAGATAGGTTTATATTACAGCTACTTCTGGTTATGGAGCGATTTCAATCATACTCAACACAGTTGTTGGAATTCATAGTAAAACACCTCATGCAAAATTTCAGCCAAATCGGATAAGAATTTGCCCTTTAGTGGCTCTAGAAGTCAAGAAGTAAGATCGGTTTATGTGGCAGCAATATAAAAACATGGACCGATATAGCCCATTTACCATCCCAACCGACCTACACTAATAAGAAGTAATTGTGCAAAATTTCAAGCGGCTAGCTTTATTTCTTCGAAAGTTAGCGTGTTTTCGATAGGCAGACGGACGGACATGGCTAGATCGACTTGAAAATGTCATCGATTCAGAATCTCATTCTGATCCTATTTAGTTATGATCGTCTGTCTGTCTCTCTGACAGTTTTGATGCTGCTTAAGGGCAGATTGGCTTCTAGCCGGCCTCCGCTCATTAGAGCTGGCCCGGTATCGTTGCGATACTCGCCGCGGGTCAAGTACCTTGGTGTAGTTGTGTCGGAGAGGTTGCGTTTCCTGGCCCATTTGGACCATGTAAAGGAAAGGCTTTCCGCGGTGGCAGTTATGCTTAGGCGCATTCTGAGGAGTGACTGGGGTCTGAGCAGGCGTGCTGCACGGACTATATATGCGGGACTATTTGTTGCCTGTGCAACTTATGGCGCGCCTATATGGTATCGGGCAGTCATGACTGTTCATGGACGTGAGAAGGTGACTTCCTGCCAGAGGTCGGCTATGTTGGCGTGCGCGCCTTTGTGTAGGACTGTCTCCTCAGATGCGATGCAGGTATTGTTGGATGCTGCGCCTCTTGATTTGGAGGTGATCCGTCGCGCGGTTTTGTATAAGGCTAGGAGGGGTCTTCCGGTTGCTGAAAGGGATTGGCTTCCTGATCCGGATCTGACGAATGGGGATGTTAGGCGGCTTAAGGCACACCTTTTGGAGTGCCTTTATGATAGGTGGAGGACACGTTGGACTGACAGTGACAATGGACGGGTTACTTACCGGTTTATTGGGGACGCGACGTTTGTAGTGGACAGACCCGATTTTGGCTTGGGCCTTAGTCTTGGGTTTTTACTGACGGGACATGGCTCTCTCAATGTATTTTTGCATAGGAGGGGTCTGGCGACGACTGCAGGTTGTCCTGCCTGCGGGGGTGTGGTTGAGGACGTGGTGCACTTACTGACTGAGTGCCCGTACTATTCGGACTTAGATGCCATGGGTATATCCTATGCAGAGGGGGTGTGGGATTTGAGCAGGGCCTTATTGGACTCTGGGACGTTTGCGAGGTTGGCCACCTTTGCGAGGGCGGTGTTTGGAAGAAGGAGGATGTTAGGTGGGCGGTGATAGGCCTCTGGCGAGGTCGTCCGATGGTTTGGCTCTTGATGTTTGTCCGCTTTTTTGTGTGCTCTTTTTGCTTTTGTGTGCTTTGTCCGTCATGTCCGTATAGGGAATTTGTCTGCTTTGTCCGTATAGGTTTCTCGTCCGTGTTTACGTCCGTGTTTGGGTATTTTGTCCGTTTTTTTACGCCCGTATTGGTTTTAGTCCGTTTTTGTTTGCGACCATGTTTTGATCTTGGTGGTGGTGGGGGTTTTTTGCGGGGGATGGGGGGGCAGGGGGTTTGGGAATATGGCTTTGGCCGTTTTCCTTTCAGGTCACCAGTCCGGAACCGTTTGGGGTTCAACTGGTAGTAGCTTCGGCTACGAGGTCTGACCGGAGTCCTTACGTTTGCGAGGTTGGCCACCTTTGCGAGGGCGGTGTTTGGAAGAAGGAGGATGTTAGGTGGGCGGTGATAGGCCTCTGGCGAGGTCGTCCGATGGTTTGGCTCTTGATGTTTGTCCGCTTTTTTGTGTGCTCTTTTTGCTTTTGTGTGCTTTGTCCGTCATGTCCGTATAGGGAATTTGTCTGCTTTGTCCGTATAGGTTTCTCGTCCGTGTTTACGTCCGTGTTTGGGTATTTTGTCCGTTTTTTTACGCCCGTATTGGTTTTAGTCCGTTTTTGTTTGCGACCATGTTTTGATCTTGGTGGTGGTGGGGGTTTTTTGCGGGGGATGGGGGGGCAGGGGGTTTGGGAATATGGCTTTGGCCGTTTTCCTTTCAGGTCACCAGTCCGGAACCGTTTGGGGTTCAACTGGTAGTAGCTTCGGCTACGAGGTCTGACCGGAGTCCTTAATCTGGTACCACGGGAGTCGGGGGCCCCTGGAATTTCGATTCCAGCCAGACTATGGTGAGGCCCCAGTGGGGAGTAACGTGGTGGCTGTGGTTTGGACCCAGATCGCGGGTAGAGCGCAAGCTCGATGTGGAGTTGCATTGCAACCGGGTGCCGTTGTAGATAATGCTCCGCCCCTAACCAAGGGGGAGAACACGTCCAGACAACGTGAACTCGAATTGGTACCCATGCATAGCTTAGGCTATGTGTGGGGGCGTTGGTGGACGCATTCTATTCACCCGGGGTTAAGAGCCCTGCAGGATTAGGCCAACGCGGCAGGTGCCTGCATTAAACACCACTAGGACTTGTCTGTCTCTCTGTCAGTCTGTCCATTTGACCATGTTAATTTGTGTACAAACTAGAGTCGCAATTTTCATCCGATCGTCTTCAATTTTAGCACATAAATTTTTTGGCGTTGAAACGAAGCCTATTGAAGTTGGAAAAATCGGTTCATATTTCGATACAGCTTCTATTTATATTTTCATCCGTTTTGCAGTAATAATGCAATAGAATAATCATTTGCTTACCAATTCTCTCGAAATCTGGCAGGAAGTATTTTCTCTTGACTCTCGATATTACCGGTGAATTTCATAGAAATCACTTCAGATTTAGATATAACAGACATATATGTATACCCCCGATTTTAACTCCTAGAGCCACTGCAAGCGCATTTATTGACCAATCCTGCCAAAATTTTGTATAACGCTTTTCCGAAGACTACTACAATATCTGTAGAGATTGGTCCAAATCAGTTCAGATTTAGATATAGCTCCCAGATATATGTTCGTCCGATTTTGAGAAATATTGCAATAAAGTGCTCATTTGTTAACCGATTCTCCCGAAATAAAGCAGGAAGGATTTTCTTATAACTCTCGAAATTATTGGTAAATTATTTATTTATTGGCCCATTATGGGCCATTCGCAATCCGTAATGCCCTACATTAATACTAAGTATCTGTTCAAAATTTCAAGCGGCTAGCTTTACGCGTTCGACCCCTATTGTAATTTCGACAGACGGACGGACATGGCTAGATTGACTCAGTATGTCGAGACGATCAAGAATATATACATATACTTTGTGTGGTCCTAGATCAATATTTCGAGGTGTTACAAACGGAATGACTTGATAAGTATACCCCCATAAAAACTCTGGAGCTTGATACATAAGTTCAGATGATTGACAGAATCGAAGGCTTTGGAATGATCAAGAATTACCAGAAAAGCAACCCTATTATCATCTATCTCTCTTCTTATGGATTCTGAAACTTCTGGATTTCCCAACTCCAATCTCGTGTATGACTTTCCATTTGCGAACTAAATTTCGATGAATAATATTCAAGTTTCGCTCCATTGATGGTGCTATTAACTATTCTTCTTGCAATACGAAATTCATCATGAAGCTTAGGAGTTCTGAAAAGCTTCCATCTAGAGTATTCAAGTTCTCTCTCTCTCATGTTGCTGCCTTTTCACTGATGTTGCTCCCATATATATGTTATTAAGATTTTAGGTAATTTGCAATAATGTTGTCATTTGTCAACCGTAGTTATTAGAGTTTGAACATATTTGCTTTGCTCGAAATTTGATACGGGGATTTTAATACTCCATCTGAAAATTTCCGCCGAGGTCCATCAAAATTGGTTCAGAATTATATATAGCTCCCACTTTGTACTTATAGGGCAGGTGTAGGGTATAATAAAGTCGACATAGCCCGACTTTTGCCTTCATTACTTATGATTTTTTTTTTTTAGAAAAGAATTAAAACATTTGTCTTTAACTGTGAAAGACGAACATATACTTGTGTCTTATTACTACGTACACGTTTTGTAGATAAACCCTATAACGAATAGTATAAATTAAAAATTTCAAAACCTGTGTAACCAATCCCTAATAAAACAAAAATTCCATCAAGCTATTTTATCTCTCTATAAATGATATACACAAATGAGAAAACCATAACATACAACATAAGTAGCCATTGTCTTTACGAGTAGAACATATTTTTATTGCCCTTACATAACAGGAGATACATGAAATAAATAGACTTCAAAGTAGACAAGAAGAACGTTAAATTCTGAAAATCCAAACAGACGCCCTCCAAACTCGACGAAGCGTATTTTTCAATGGGACTTTATTAGAAATTAACTTTGTTCTTGGAATAGGACAATGCTTCATAAAAACTCTGTTCAGTGGCGCAATTGGCTTCCCTGTATGTCATGATTTAATTTTAAACATCCTTGTCGACATGCTTCAATTAATCATTGTAAACATCTCTATACTATTTTACTGGCATTTATCGAAGGCTATGTTAGTCAGTTTTTATACCCACCACCGAAGGAGGGGGGTATATTCATTTTGTCATTCCGTTTGCAACACATCGAAATATCCATTTCCGACCCTATAAAGTATATATATTCTTGATCAGCGTAAAAATCTAAGACGATCTAGCCATGTCCGTCCGTCTGTCTGTTGAAATCACGCTACAGTCTTTAAAAATAGAGATATTGAGGTGAAATTTTGCACAGCTTCTTTTTTTTCTCCATAAGCAGGTTAAGTTCGAAGATGGGCTATATCGGACTATATCTTGATATAGCCCCCATATAGACCGATCCTCCGATTTAGGGTCTAAGGCCCATAAAAGCTACATTTATGCTCCGATTTCGCTGAAATTTGGGACAGTGAGTTGTGTTAAGCCCTTCGACATCCTTTGTCAATTTGGCTCAGATCGGTCCAGATTTGGATATAGCTGCCATATAGACCGATCCTCCGATTTAGGGTCTAAGGCCCATAAAAGCCACATTTATGGTCCGATTTCGCTGAAATTTGGGACAGTGAGTTGTCTTAGGCCCTTTGACATGTTTCTTTAATTTGGTCCAGATCGGATCAGATTTGGATATAGCTGCCATATAGAGCGATCCTCCGGTTTAGGGTCTTAGGCCCACAAAAGCCACATTTATTATCCGATTTTGAATTGTGTAAGGCCCATCGATATCCTTCGTTAATTTGGCTCAGATCGGTCCAGATTTGGATATAGCTGCCATATAGATCGATCCTCCGATGTATGGTGTAAGGCCCATAATAGCCACATTCATTATCCGATTTTGCTGAAATTTGGGACAGTGAGATGTGTTAGGCCCTTTGACATATTTCTTTAATTTTGTCCAGATCGGTTCAAATTTGGATATAGCTGCCATATAGACCGATTTCTTGATTTATGGTTTTGAGCCCATAAAATGCTCATTTATTGTCCGATGTCGCCGAAATTCTGGACAGTGAGTTAGAAAAAGCCCCTAGACATACTTCTGCAATATCGCACAGATCGGTCCAGATTTGGATATAGCTGCCATATAGACCGATTTCTTGATTTATGGTTTTGAGCCCATAAAATGCTCATTTATTGTCCGATGTCGCCGAAATTCTGGACAGTGAGTTAAAAAAAGCCCCTAGACATACTTTTGCAATATCGCACAGATCGGTCCAGATTTGGATATAGCCGCCATATAGACCGATATCTAGGTTTAAGGTTTTGGGGCCATAAAAGACGCATTTATTGTCTGATGTCGCTGAAATTTGAGACAGTGAGTTTAGTTAGGCTCTTCGACGTCCTTCTTCAATTTTGCCCAGATCGGTCTAGATTTGAATATAGCTGCCATATAGACCGATCTCTCGATTTAAGGTTTTGGGCCCATAAAAGAGGCATTGATTGTCCGATTTCGCCGAAATTTGGGACAGTGCTTTAAGTTAGGCTCTTCGACATTTTTATGCAACTTGGCCCAAATCGGTCCAGATTTGGATATAGCTGCCATGTAGACCGATATCTCGATTTAAAGTCTTGGCCCCATAAAAGGCGCATTTATAATCCGATTTCACTGAAATTTGACACAGTGACTTATGTTCGGCTTTTCGACATCCGTGTCGTATATGGTTCAGATCGGTATGAGGTATATGAGTATAAGGTATGAAATTTTCACCGAATTTTGATGAAAGGTGGTTTACATATATACCCGAGGTGGTGGGTATCCAAAGTTCGGCCCGGCCGAACTTAACGCCTTTTTACTTGTTATTAACGGTTTTTAGGAATTTTTATGGAGCTCGAGTTCCCTGGGAATCTGCGATAATTAAATCTCTCTCCCCTGAATAGGGCGGGGGGCGAATGATGTGTGAAAACGAAGAACGTATATTCTTTATACGCTATATTGTAAGGCATGAACTTAATTGTACGTTGTAATCCATTATGCAATTCGTCTATCCGTTGCAAATGTAGCCCAAATACTTATTATGGCGAATGTAAATTGGCAAAATCGGTCCATGTTTAGATGCGGTTGTCATGTATGTTTTATCTATATACCGACTTATGAATCTAAAACTCATATTTTGTAATTCAACAAAGCCTTTGATCATTAAGCTCAAATCTAATCAGAGCAATAAAAATACATGAACCTCATGACGAGCCATATATGGCAAACATAACGAATAGAGCAACTGGTTGAGTTTGGAAGAGCTAAACCTTATATTCCATATAGTGTTCGAAAAGTTCAATGGACATAATTTCATCCAATTCGAATGAGAACGTTTCCAAGAAGTCGTTTCCGTACTTGACAATAATGTTTGAAATTATGCAGAACACCAGCAAATCGGAAAGTAGTTGTACACACCAGCTTGTAAATAGTCAAACAGATATAATAATTTTATGCTACTGCTATACAAGGGCACAAACAAATTAAGACCATGTTTGGCGGGGCAATTAAAAGTCATTACAGAATATAGCATGCCAAATAAGTTTAGAAATGTGCCACAAGAAATTAATTAATTGCGAGATCATTTTACGTAGTTTCTATACGAGGTTATTGATAAATTTAGACCATTCTTAGAGTAAAGTAAGGCTAGAGTGGTAGTCTTTGCCTTGTGCGAATCGCATCCACGACCTCGGCACTGATAATCCGAGCACGCTACCAATTCACCTGCCGTGGTGCTCATTCTTGGAGTAGGTTAGGTTAGGTTTAAGTGCCAGTCTGCCATTAGACTCACTTAGACGCTTTCGTCCATTGTGTTACCACAGGAACAGGGGAAGGAAGATGTCTTCTGGTTCCTACCGTTTAACTATCCACATCGCTTTAAAAGCCCAACAACTTGCGAATGTTCACATCCGCTACAATTCCCGGGATATCTCTGTAGCCCGACACCCAGAGCAGCTGCATTTTGAACTGTTCAGCCATCTCTTTAAGAGATCTATCACAGTCGAGGGCGGTATTTTTATTCATAAATCCGTTCTCCAGGGAATTAATGGCTGACTGGTTGTCTGAGAAGACATTTATGCCAATCGTTGTTAGTTCTTACAACACAGGAAAGTTCAGCCAAATCCGTTAGAATTGGGTCATCTAGGCTCAAGCAAGTTGTTGTATATTTTAAGGAGCTGCATTCAAAAATTACCCGAACGGACGGAAATTTTTAGATCAAATTAGAATCTCGTGGCAATCAAGGGCATGTATATATATATATTGGGTTGCCCAAAAAGTAATTGCGGATTTTTTAAAAGAAAGTAAATGCATTTTTAATAAAACTTAGAATGAACTTTAAACAAATATACTTTTTTTCTAATACAAGCTAAAAGTAACAGCTGATAACTGACAGAAGAAAGAATGCAATTACATAGCCACAAACCGTTGAAAAAATTTGTCAACGCCGACTATATGAAAAATCCGCAATTACTTTTTGGACAACCCAATAATATGATCTATAGTCTATTTAGAGTGGAAGAGGAGAAACGAATTCTTCATCCTATGACAAAGGTTATACAAATTAAATAAAGGGCAATCACCTCAATTTTCTTTGCTAGGAGCATTTTTCAAGTTTGCAAACAGGTAGCACTCACTGGGAGCCAAATCTGGAGATCGCGTTGAGTGCGTAAGCAATTCGAAAATGGTTCATGTAGTTTGATGTAAGAGCGTATTTTTTGCATTTGGATCGTTTCTTAGCAATTTCTTCGTTCCAACGGACAAACAGCATAGAGTAGTATTCGGGATGGACGATCTTACCATTTTCAAGGCAACTGTTGCGCTCCTAACCGTTTCCGACGTGGCCCTCCAGCTGTAGTCTACACAGATGACGTTTGTTTTGACTTCGCTGTGTGGTTATGTAACCACGTCTCATCCATTGTCACATACCGAGGAAAAATCCCTTTTTCACACGGAAAGAGTTCCAATGTTATAATGCTCGTGCATTATAAAACTAATTTGTTACTTTGGTATCTTTAAAGTGCCAGCTAACTCATACAACTACACTTTTCGGGTCTCCAAAAAGTTTTTGTGCGCTTAGTTTGTATTAGTGAACCACTTTTAAACCATTTTTCTCGACAAAGCAATGATTTCTCCCATCAAATAGCAAAGATAATGAAGATGTGAAATTGCTTTGAATCGATCCTTTTAAAAATCACAAAACTAGCCTTACTAAAAACACATTAACTTGTGAACTTATGATCAGATCAAATTTAAATTTTACAATTATATTTCTGTCAGTTGATGCTTTCTAAAATTATTATAGACTTGTCCTATGGACTCTTCTGACCATGTGTTAATAATGGTCGATGGTCCAATTCCGTAGTAAAAAAGCAAATATTTTTTTTTTTTTTTTGAGAGCGAGCAATAATACTTTATTAGCATTGTTTAATAGCAACAAAGGAAGACACAGCTTAACTCAGTATGTCAAATCACGATTTTGAACTTTTTCCTTATAATTAATCTTCATGGACTACGGTGCATAGTGCGCTTTTACCCAGATAAAAAATCCCTAGAAATTTTCTTTTTTAAAATAGATGACACCAAATCGCTCAACCGAACAAAATATAACTATGGCTAATATAAATTTTTAAATTTTTAATAATAAAATAATTTGTTTGTTTTTGTAATCATATATATCCTACATTTTCATTGTCTTTTTATTAGAATATTAAATTGTTCTGGTTTTGTCTCATTAACCTGCGACTGATCCAAATTTTCTAGACGATATTGTATGATTATCTAGATGCTAACCTCTGAGCCGTCGTAGTGCAGAGGTTAACATGTTCGCCTATGACGCTGAACGCCTCGATTCGAATCCTGGCGAGAACATCAAAAAATATTCTTTCAGCGGTGGTTAAATGCTGGATTATGCCTTGTAAAAACTTCTCCCAAAGAGGTATCGTACTGCGGCACGCCATTTGGACTCGGTTATAAAAAGGATATCCCTTATCATTGAGCTTAAATTTTAATCGAAAATCTCTCATTGATATGTTAGAAGTTTGCAACTGTTACCTAATGGACAAATTTGCGTCTACACATCCTACATCCAGCTCCTTTTTTCCAAAAGAATAGCACTTGCCATGCAAATAAACACAACATAAATAAGAAGCCAACCAACAAAAAGCTCCTGTCGGTCCTGCCGTCAATGATTACACTCAAATTTACGCTTGAAAATAAGATTATGGTCCAGTGGAAAAAATTACCTCTCATTTGCCAAATTATTTCTTCATTCATTAGCTGTGTATTTGCCAGCATCACTTGGATGTTCACCAATTAATCATTGTTAAAGTTTTTATGGTGATGAGGTATTTGGATGGCAGGACTCACTGAAGATAATTTGTATTCGGTAAGATTTTTTAAATCATTTTTCCATCTATTCATCCATTTACAAATTTGACGCAGAACATGTGCGTCTTCGAAAAACCATTTTTTGTGGCTAATTAAATAACTCATTGGTCGTATCTAAGTGCTTGGTATGGGGGTGCGAATGATGATTTTAGTCCAAGAATGTTCATCATACGCACCGTTGTTCTCATAGCTAAGGTTCATGTTAAAGAAGCATCAATCCAATGGCAATTGCTTTAAACCAGTGATGGTTGAAAATGCTAAAATGCGTTTGTATGAGGGGCAGAATAAACCGAACGATCAACTCAAGGATGGAGCTATGTAGAATAAAATCAATGCACCTGGCGAACAAAGTCACACGACGTTGCCTACAATGTCCATGTGCCACTGTTCATCTGGCCTATGTCCGCGGGTAAAGGAATTTAAGTGCGGTTCTGAGTTGTTGCCCATCTATACTTCTACCATATAAGCTCTCTAAAAAACAGCACTAATTACCACTGATGAGATACAGATAAATTAGCATTTTTAGATGAAATGCTGCTTAGTTTAAAGCAAAATTTTTTTACATTCATATGTGGCTAGCAAATAAATTATTTTACCTATGAATGTTTTAATAATTAAATGCTATTTGTGGATGTAAATGGAGGAAGCTATAAAAAGTAAAGGACATTTTTTTGCCACATACACTGAAAAAATATTTGTCCTAATTTTAAAGATTCATGCCAAAGATTAGCAAACTTAATTTAAATATAATCAATTTTACAACGCTTTAAGGAAACATATCCTTTGGTGAAAAATATTTTTCCCCATATTAAGGATTCTTTATTCTAAATGGTAGACTAACAAACCTTCAACTTTGGGTCTTAGTATTAAAGACAAAAATCTAAAATGAAGGTCAAAATATCGTTCAGGGTTAGGAAATTGACTTTGGGACAAGGCAACAGTGAACCGTAGTTAAAGACGCACAATAGCGTTTTTGACAATAAAATGTTGGGCCTATTTTTTTTAAATGTATTATTAAAGGTGATTTTTTAGCTATTATCTTTTTGGCAACACTGGTTTATACAGCTCATGCACGTTTCGTGTTTTGTTTCACTGTCAAACGTCTGCAGTTTGGTCTATAATTTAACTATGAATCGTCTTACAAACAAACAACGCTTGCAAATTATTGCATTTTATTATCAAAATGTGTGCTCTGTTAAGAAAGTTCGTCGCGCGTTTCTTCCATTTTACGACGGAGCTCATTTTTGGCTCGATGGGTGCGTAAATAAGCAGAATTGTCGATTTTGGAGTGAACATCAGCCAGAAGCATTGCAAGAGCTACCAATACATCCAGAAAAAGTCACAGTTTGGTGCGATTTATCGGCTGGTGGCATCATTGGACCGTACTTCTTCAAAAATGATGCGAATCGTAACGTAAATGTGAATGGTGAGCGCTAACGCTAGATGATAACCGACTTTTTTTTTCCCAAAATGAAAGAGCTTGACTTGCACGACATGTGGTTTTAACAAGACGGTGGCATATGCCACACAGCACTCGGAACAATGAGCTTATTGAGAGGCGAATTCGGTGAACATTTTATTTCACGTTCGGTACCGGTCAATTGGCCGCCTAGATCATGCGATTTAACGCCTTTGGACTGTTTTGTGTGGGGCTCATGTTTGTACAGACAAGCCTGCTTCAATTGACGCATTGAAAGACAACATTGAACCATTTATTTGTGAGATACCGGCCGTAATGTTGGCAAAGAGTATGCCAAAATTGGACTAAGCGGATGGAACATTTGAGGCGCAGTAACGGTCAACATTAGCATGAAATAATCTTCAAACCTTAAATTATATGGACCCTACTATCGATTCAAATAAAAGTTTCATGCATTTTTCTGAATTTTATGTTTTTTTTTTTTTTAACTCTCCTTTAGCTCATTAAAAATCACCCCTTATTATATTTATTTTTACTTTACTTTACTTTAATTGGCAATTACAGAAAGTTTATTCTAGTCGAACGTAGAATAGATGTCCAATCGCCTCGATCTTGCGCGCTTCTTTGCCAATTTCGGACATGCAGTTTCGAGATGTCGCACTCCACTTGCTCACTCTATCGGAATTTTGGTCTTCCCCTTTTGGCTTTTCTTTTATAGTCGCCTTCTAAACATTTCTTTGCTGAAGCTTCTGCATCCATTCTGACAATATGGCCTAGCCAAAGCAACCGTTGTATCATGATGTGCTTATCTTTCTTATCGTCGCCATACAGCTCGTGGTTCATACGACGCCTATATTTTTTATTAACGCAAACTGATCCATTTATTTTACGAAAGTTTTCTCACAAACACTCTTCTGTCTTATCTAAAAAAATGCAAATTTTGCCCATGAACATTCCATTAAGGAACAGGGGCAAACTTCTCACATATCATTGAGTGATGTCTTATCTGCTTTCGGAAATACCCATTCTTGGGAGCTAAATAACAACACGGGTAGTATCAGTGCTTTTTATAGCGTAATTTTTGTCTGTCGAGAGGTAATTTTGCTCCTCATCAGCTTGCACAGTCCAAAATAGCATCTATTAGCCAATATTATCTTTCGTTTTATTTCAAAACTGGTGTCATTTGTTTCGTCTACGGCGGTGCCAAGGTAGATAAAGTTGCTGACTATCTCAAAGTTGTAGTTCCCAACTTTCTCCATTTTATTTATCTGATCGGGATTATAAGGCTTTGTGGGAGTTGATATCATCCACTTTGTTTTATATCACTTTAATGACAAACCCACTATCGTCGATTCTCTTTCGATATTTTCAAAGGCTGCGATTGCTTCTTCCGGTGACCGATCCACAATATCGATGTCGTTGCCATAGGCGAGTAGCATATGTTCTCTTGTGAATAGTGTGTCATGCCTATTGACACCTTCTTCTCGTCTGAACTTTTTCAGCAGGTTATAAAACAGATCACACCGTAGGCTGTCTCCCCGTCAGAAACCTCGTTTGATATTGAATGGTTCGGAGAGGTTCTTTCCTATTTTAACTGAGGAGCGTGTATCACCAAGCGTCCTCCTGCAAAGTCGGATCAGTTTTGCAGGGATACCAACTGAAACCTGAAATACTTATGAGTGTATAGGGCTGTCGAAGGCGGTTTTGCAGTCAACGAAAGTATGGTAGGTGTCGATTTGTCCTTTTCAGGATTTGGCGCAGTGTAAATATTTAGTCTATGGTGGATTTACCAGGTCTAAAGCCACACTAATTACTTCGTTGACTTTAGACTTTAGTCTTTCACACAGTCTTTTTCTTTAGTCTTTCAACTTATTCCACTGTAGTTGACACATGCCGTCTTGTCTCCTTTCTTGTGTACGGGATATGGTATGCTGAGGTACCAATAATCGGGTATGCGTTCCTCTATCCAAATTGACCAGACGAGCTGATGCATACGCTTTATGAGCGTGTCGCCTCCGATCTCAAACAGTTCAGCCGGCAACCCACCGGCCTTATTGTTTTTTAGCCGAGTTACCGCTACATGGACCTCGTTTTGGCTAGGTGGAACACATTCTATTGGATTGATTCTGCGGTCATCGTATCATCGGATACCAGCATCTAGGAAAAGTGTTATTTCCATAGCCTCATCACACTATCTGTATCAGTTACCAGATTTCCTTCTTTGTCTCTGCAGGAGGATGTGTCTCAATCAAAGCCATTGGCTTGATGTTTAATTCTTTGGTAGAATTTTCAGGCTTCACCCTGGCGCCCGAACATTTTAATTCGCTCACACTCACGCCTTTCCATGTCCTTCTTTTTCTTGCGGAAGAGACGTTTCGCTCTCCTTTTCTCCCGAAACCTCTCCTCCATCTACACATTGACTGTAAAGTTGCCCTGTATGCCGCATTATCGGCTTCAGTAGCTTTTTGGCACTCCTGGCCGTACCATGGAATCTTTGGCTTTTGGTACCCAAGTACGGATGTAGCAGCTCCTTCCATGGAGTGGACAATGGTTTACTATCGGGACAGGGAGTGCTTTGGGCCAATTGCAATTGGGTCAGCCGAATGGAGAATGCCGTTGCCACCTGTTATGTATGCAGCGCTCCGACGTGCTGTTTCATATCGTACTTTCCTCTCCAAACTATGACGTGTGCGAACCTTTGCTGCAACAAGGTAATGATCCAAATCGATGTTCGCCACTCGGATCGATCGTACCTCTAACACGCTGTTGAATGCCTTCCATCTATTGCAACATGAACTACTAGGTTTCTCTAGATTAAATTAATTTCACTGTATAATATTTCTATTTAAAAGCGTTTAAGCATTACACCACTGAATGTGAGCTATATAAATAAACAAATTAAAGAACAATATTGAGTGAAGAATTAATTTTTAATATACATAAAATAAACATACAAACGAACCGCAAAACAATTCATTTGTAACCATTAACCACATAATCGTTAGTTTTCCGCAATTAACATAAAATACTTTAAAAAAGCAATCACATTTGTTAAGCAAAATATTTATTTGTGTCCTTAATTTCTGTTAGCGTTGATGACGACGTGGCTCATGTCTCCGTCATGGTCAAAACTAACATCCGATTCACGAAAATAATGGGAAAAGAGAAATCGACTGGTTTCCCATAATAAAAAAATTATCAAAATGCAATCATTTTAAGTGGTCGTTTGGCTTAAACTTCGTCCTTGCCTTTGCTAAAATTGTGAGTCATACCAAAAGCGTAAAATGGAAAGCATTGGTATAAATACGGTTGGAAGTTTATTTCCAAGAATAGTTTTAATATATGAAGAAAAGAAAATAAATGTCTGACATTTTATAAACGCAACTAGTTTAATTTACTAATTTAAACAAGTAGAAACGTGCTAAGTATGTCCAGGCGGAATCCTATACACCCTCCACCATGGATAGCGTTTGTCAAGCCTTTTGCTCGATTAATAATCTTAACAATCAGTTAGGCAGTAAACAAATAAGAATAGCTCAACTAGACAAATCGAGGAATAAGTTATATGGGACCTATGTCTGGTTATGGACCGATTCTGATTATACTTGACGCGAACGTTGGAGGTTATTGTAGACGTCATTGTGCACTATTGCAGCTAAATCGGGTAACAATTGCGCCCCCATATAGGGGCGTTTTTACATCGCTTAGAAGCAGAAGATTTAAACTCATATTTAAGGTATAGCTTCAATATACATATATGTGCTATCTAATGTGTCCTGTCATGGATGTAGTAGCAAAAATTTGTTCCGATCTTTACAAAATTTTGTTTTTTTGTTGACCTCTCACAATTCGATTTCATGAGAACTAGGAGCTTCAATGATTGTCCGATTTTGCTAAAATTTAGTACTTATATCGTTTGCAGCTTACAAAGATATTGCAGATTGCATACATATAAGGAATAGCGAGTAAAATTTTCTCACATGCTGTACTGCATTGAACCTCTTTTTGTGGCTGACTCCAAACGATATGTTTTTTAGTGGTCACCGTAGAATGATACTCGTATAGGGAAATATGGGTTTTTGAATAGTCTTAGCTCTTAAATTATATGTATATACAGGCCAATTCTAGTTTTTCTTTGGCATAATTTTTGCAAACCATCTTATATACAATATAAAAATCAATTTGTGTTTGTTTGTTTGTATGTTTGTGAGTTCCTTATAGACTCAGAAACGGCTGAACCGATTTTCTTGAAATTTTCACAGATGGTGCATAATGACCACGTGGTGAAAAAAGGGTATTACATTTTTTTATATTTGTAGGAGGGGGGCGGACCCACCCCTCTTACCCTAATTTTCAGAAACGCCAGATCTCGGAGATGGGTGGTGCGATTTAAGCGAAATTTGTGCTCTCATATAGTACCCTAAAATTAAAAATTTTGTATCCAAATTTCGGATGGGGTACCTAGGGGGGCTGCCCCACCCTAAAACCTACCAAACATATATTTAGAACAATCACGACAACATGGGACTCAAATGAAAGGTATTTAGGATAAGAAAACGTATCTGATATCCAATTGTTGGACCACGTGCTAGGAGGACCACCCCAAGCTCCAAAACACTCCTAAGTCGGACATATTTACCGACCATGTCAATATGGGTCTCAAATGAAAGGTATTTGCGAGTAGAATACGAATCTGATATCCAAATGTGAGACCACGTTTCTGCGGGTCCACCCCTTCCCCGAAACACCCCCAAATAGGACTTATTTACTGATCATGGGAATATGGGGCTTAAATAAAAGGTATTTGAATGTAGAATACGAATCTGATATCCAAATATGGGACCAAGTGTTTGGGCGGCCGCCTCTCACCAAAAACATCCCCCAAAGGGGACAAATTTACGACCATAGCAATATGGGGCTCAAATGAAAGGTCTTTGGGTGTAAAGCACGAATTTGATATCAATATTCGGGAAAGGTGTGTATGGGGCCACCCCACCCCCACAACACCATCCAAATAGTAAGTATTTGCTGACTACTGCAATACGAGGCTCAAATAAGAGGGTTTTTAACGTGAAACACGTATCCGATATATATTTTCAAGGCCAACTCCCAAAATTCCCCCAAAACATCCCCCAATGTGGGAGTACACCACGGACGTCCCACCACCATAATAACCCTCAAATAGGACGTATTTGCTCACGAAGACAATTTGGGTCTTAAAGAGAGTGGAACTAATAGTTATTAGGGCTAATACCCCAAACCGGACATATTTGCTGACTTTTGCAATAAGGAGTTTAAATGAGATTAGAAAACGAATTTGATATCCAATTTTGAGGCCAAATGCAATATGCGGTTCAAATAAATGATATATAGAATAGAGCACGTTGCTGATATATTTTCCGGGCTTAGTGTTTGGGCAACCACCTCAATCCCCAAAACACCCCTACATCGGGCATATTTACCGACCATGTCAATGTGGAGCTTAAATGAAAGGTATTGGGGGGTAGAGCAAAAATTGATACCCATTTTCGGGATAAATTTTCTGGGGGTCTACCCCTCTCCAAAATACCCCACAAACAGCAATTTTTTACTGACCATCGCATTATGGGGCTCAAATAAAGGTATTTGGGAGTAGATTACGAATTTGATATCCAAATGTAGGACCATGTACTTAGGGCATCACCCATTTCCCAAAACACCCCCAAAGGGAAAAAAATTTTCGACCATAGCAATATGTGTCTCAAATGAAAGGTATTTCAGATTAGAAAACGAATTTGATAACCTATTTTGGGGCCATGTGTTTGGGGGACGCCTCATCCCGTAAACTCCTCCAATGGCAATATGGAGTTTAAATGTATGGTATTTGAGAGAAGAGCACGACGCTGATATTTTTTCAGGGCAAGGTATCTGGGGGACCACCTCTCCCCCGAAAACACCACTAAATCAGACATGGGAATATCGGGCTGAAATGAAGTATTTTAGGAATGGAGTGTACCTTACATCCAAACTTAAATTCGTAGACCAATAAAGATCATATGGGCTTCAGATAAAGGCACTTTAAAATTGTTAGTCAAGTTAGCATGGTATTTCACTAAAAGATCTTTAATTGTCGAAAATAAATATTCCAAGGAAACTTTTGTTCCATATAAAGCAAAAGAAAGCGCAGCGAAGCGAGCCTGGGTCAGCTAGTTTACTAATAAAAACAACAGAGCAACTAAAAAAAGTGGTTGCCGAAAATCCCATTTATAGCAACTGGCACTGGCAACTTCAGTTGAAAGTTGCCATCCGGTATGCAAATTTGTCAACTGACAACGCAATTGAACTAAGGTTGGCATTCATAATCGACCCATAAATGTGAACCAGACTTTCGTATTCTTGGGTTTAGTTAAATGATAAAAAAAGGCACAGTTCAAAATTGAATATGGATATTGGATTTGAAAATGATGAAGGATACATTCAATCTTTGACGTGTTATTTTCTTTAAAATAAGCTTTAACAAAATTTACTCACACAACTAAAAAAACATATTTCCGATAAAAAATGTTTTCGTATTTCCATCAATCATACAATATAACTATTCAACTAACATTAAAATTTGTTGAAGATTGGTTTGGAATCTAAATCATCTATTCAAAAACTCTATCTTCAAATTAAGTTAGCTCTTGCAATTATTGTAGATTGGCTAATGTTCAAGTTTCCTTGTACACTTGCCGTTTAGGTCTGTTGACTCTACATTCATTTACATTCTATCTCAATCAAATTTGAATTTCTAATGTCAAAACACAGTGCTATAGCTAATATGAATAAAATGACTTAATTGATGCCACAAGAACACGAAATACAAAACAATTTTACATCAGAGGCATCACCCACATGGCAATTTCAAAACACACAATTTCAAACAAGTAGAGTACAATAACGAAGGAACTGGGACATAGCTTCGGTTTGTATCAGGCTAGTGGAAAGCTTGAATTTGCAATTCAATTGCCACGGATAAAGCTTAGATTTTCATGCATTTCTATGCATTGCAATAAATGTGCAAAGATAGAAAACTGCTACCTAATAAATTGCGGATTTTCCAGCGAAATTCTTTCTCTTAATTTATGGCATTTATTCAGTCGTATTTTCTGCAGTACAACGAAGTGGCCATAGAAATTTTAGCTTGAATATCGCTAGGGGAAGTCAAGCAAATAAGTTGAACAGTTTATATAAGCTCGTATAAGATTTGGCAACATTATCGTATTTTGAGTTCCGTTATGAATTTCAGCACCCTAGCCAAGAATAGTCAAAATCGGTTCTCAAGCTGACATAGCTTCCATAGGCATGGATTTATCGATTCGATTACTTGAGCTAGTTTTCGTTCCCGTCTTCACAAAGAAATCTTCCAGAGAATTTAATCAACCCCATTCATGGACAAATAAACAAAAAGGTCTGAGCGAGCACTGCTGATTTTTACTTTTTATGCCAAACCCCTCTTAAAGTTGATCTCACTTACCTTCAAAGATATGCTTGATTGTTCAAAATAAAAGAGTGCATATATTTATGGCTTTTATTTTTTAAAATCTATTACATGTTATTTATGAAAAAATAAATTTGTTTATAAAAAAATGTATTTAAATTTAGGTACAATATATATTTGTAACACTTACAAAATACTTTTATAATTTGGCTAATGGCGTATTTTGTTGCCAGATGTGGCAGCAATTTTTTAAAATATTTATGTCTTATTAGTTAATTTCAGATGGCAGGTTAAACAACCCAAGGCTTCGAATGTAAAAAATGCTTTTTTCTCTTTATGTTTAGAAAAAATTGTGAAATTTGGAAAAAGTTGAACAGCAAGCAGAGAAAATTTAATTTTTGGATATTCGTTGTATTAAAGTGCATAAGCAGCACATGCATTGTAGCATTGAGATGTAAAAAAATCCCTTTTATTTTAAATGAAATGTATAAAAAACATGAGAGTGTCAAAAATTGTTTTCCTTTGAAACAACAGTAATTCTAAACTTTAGGTATTTGGTCAAACATTGCTATATTTGTCATTGTCCTTGAGAAAACGGTATTCAAAAGACAAGATGAAGGCATGACTTTCAATTTGTATTTTATATCAATTAGCTTTGAAACACTCAATTCTACATCGCAAAAAGTACTGAAATCGTACATATTTTGATAAATTTTAAAGAGCGATTTAGATGTTAGATTTAGGGTGAATACAGATATTTTAGTTCAACTGGTCCAGATTTGGTCAATTTAAATGAGACACCCATCAGTTTAGTATCTATATAAATATAATGAATCAGCTGGTTTGAATTAAGTTTGAAACTACGTCGCATGAGCAGAAACTAGTACAAAATTTCGCGATAATGGCTGGTTCAAGGTTCGTTTTTCACAGTTGAAACACACATATATTTGGCGATTACTTTTTTGAAACACCACAAAAATCGAACATAGTACCACCCTTAAGAGAGAATGAGTGGAAGCCCAGATCAAACTCAAAAATAGCATACTCTATCTACCTGAAAAAGAACAAACTAATCCGTCGCACCTTCGAATTTCACATCCAGCACAAACATAGAAATAATGGTGAAGGTATCAACTGTCAACTGACTGTTTTGTGTCAATCGGGTTTTTTTAAAAAAGGATATATTTCCATGTCAGTGGTGGATATCCCTTACAAATGCTGGCGACATTTGCAAGGTTTTTAGAGATGTAAAACTTCTCTACGAAGGTGTAGCTAAGCGGCATTTCGTTCGGAGTTCCATGACACGTTTTACCTATTTCGAAGCTTTGCGTGCCAAACTACACACCGATCGATCTATGGAAGAGAACCTTAAATTTTCAACTAGCACCCAGAAACCATCCTCAACTCCAACACAACAAAGCCAATAAATAGTTTCTTCTCCGGCGAAAACTCTACATAACTCGTAGGTTGGGCGCATATTCATAAAACCAGAGTCTTTGTTCTGTCGCTACTCTAGTATCACAATGGACTACAAATTGTCCAAGGAAGGACTGCCACTAATACCTATCTATTCCAATACCCCAGGCCACGAGTACGGAATTATATGGAACCTAACTAAGTTGTCAATGGAGTTTGACTTGCATTTCTGTTCCATTCCAACTATGTTAGTATGAAAAACCATGCGTTACATGCGCTTAAGAACTTATATTGAAGAAAACGCATGCTCAACGTGAGGTTGCATTTAACAGGTTACCGTTGTCCCTATATTTTGCAAAGAATTGTAGTTAGATTATGGATGTTGATGGAAGCATCAAGCGACGTTAGTAAGTTTCTAATACATCTCTTCTGCGAAAGCATGTAAACTCATTTCCTGATGTTTGATAACATCAGGTGGTTCTTTTGAATTTAGCGTAAGTTGAAAAAAAAATCCAACGAAATTTCCGCAAACACGATAAACTTCTCAAGTGCTGTCTAATTAAAGATTTTACTCAATAAAAAATTACCTCTTTTATTAGTCGAGTTTGAAGGGTGTGCCGCTGTATACATTACAATTATCGGACCGGTAATCTTCTAAAGGGATCTGGGTCGTAACTCATCCGCATCCGTTATCGAACGAGTTTTTGTTCGAATATTAATTCTGTTCCGTAAATAGTAACTTGGTTATGGCTTTCAAACCTTATTTTCTCAAAAAGTTATCGATTTCGGTGAAGAAAAATTGATCTGCCGAGCACATTTTACCATCTCAAAGGTAAACAAACCAAAGGGTAGTTGTTTGAGAAAATTAGTACTAGTAACAAAATAAGTAAAAATTATCTGTTACTGTTTTTACACAATAAATTGTTGTTTCATATGAAAGAGGACTACAAATTATGTAGCTTACATCGCCCCTATTAAGGCCAACGGTGCTTCTTCTATGTTGGTATTTTTTTTGGGCAAGCACAAGGCGAACAACAGCCAAAGTAAAATGTATAATTGGATAAAGTTAGAAGCCTTTCCTTTAAAAAACATCTTGTCACATTAAACTCCTACTTTTTATAGCCAAGTCCGAAGTTTTTACATGGCAAAGTACCTCACAAATGTCGCCAGCATTAGGATAGGAAAACCACCGATGAATTTTATTTTGATGTTCTCCAACCGAGGCGTTCAGCGTCATGCTAACCTCTGCGCTACAGTGGCCTCCAAAATGTAAAAATATTATAATTATTATTTTATTTTTAAAAATGAAATAGCCGAGAATTGGTTGTTTTCGATAGGTAAATTGCTGCGGGCAAAAACTCGTACATTTCTATTTGAAGTTCCGAATAGAATTATTCGATAACGGATGTCACCATCCAGAAAATGTGAAACTTGATCGTAATAAGTCGATTACGGATGTGGTAATTAGGTCCAGTTGTCTTGTTGGGCTTAGTTATAGTGGCTGTCTGAAAACCGACTCTCTTGGACAATTCTTGTACAGCAACAGACCAAAGCCTCAGATGGAAATTGAA
The DNA here is from genome assembly GCF_963082655.1 of Stomoxys calcitrans. Taxonomy (NCBI): domain Eukaryota; kingdom Metazoa; phylum Arthropoda; class Insecta; order Diptera; family Muscidae; genus Stomoxys; species Stomoxys calcitrans. The sequence continues at coordinate 66,773,740 of NC_081555.1, forward strand.
CCAACGTCACACAATGGGATAGGATAGGCTAGATAAGAGTGGCAGACCTTTGCAGACTTAATTAGACAATTTTAAGTGCATTGTGATACCACAATTCCCACCAGAGGCCAAGAATCGAACTCACGACCCCCGCACTGGCACTCCGAGCACGATACCAACTCGACTACCGGGGTGCCCTTCACACAGTGGGATGGAATCGAAAAAGACTAGTAGATATCTCTTTGAAATTTTAAATGGTTAGAGCTGAGGTGTAAACGAGGTTATGTGGAAATATTTTATTTTAATTTTAGGCTCTAGATGGACCGGGGACCTCTTGGAACGCCCCTTAAGTTGGTCACCTCGGCATTTCGAAAACTTGTTTTGATAGATAGTGCTCAAAAATCCCCCAAGTCCGCTTGATATCTTCAAAATCTTCTGGTTTCGGGAATTTTCGACTTTTAAATTTATTAGACTTATCTTTGTTTTAAGATGAATTATTAAATGAATTATTTAATTGCTTTTAATTTTTTCTTAGTGTGGCTGCTGTGTTAAGGAATACTTTAAAGCTTTCACCTTTTAGATTTCTGTCTTAATACCTCTCATTTCGCGTTAATATTTTTTGTAAAGCTAATTTTATTAGACTGCATTTGTATTTGCATTTGACTTTGACTTTTTAGTCTCCTTCCCACAAATCGGATCCTTATCCTTATCGTCATCTACTTATTTATCTATATAAAAAAGCATTTGTTATTCTAGAACTAGGGCTAACATTCCTCAGAATCCGTCAATATAATATCCTGCTGTCAGTTGAGCAAGTCGCCGCCATAGGCTTGAATTAGGGCAATATTACTATCACCAGGGAAATCATGCTGATTCACATTGAACTCATTCAGGTACACAGCTCCCAAATAGGCAGAGTCTTTGGCATCGGCCGTTTTGCGATACAGAACTCCAATATCTTTGACTTGGACGCCACCATCAAACTCCACCACATAGTAGCGGACACGCCAGCCATTGGCCTGGAAGTCAGGGAAGGCCATATCCTTAGGAATTTGCGAACATTCTAGGGGCCCACTCAGCAGTTCGTTATATTTGGGCTTGAAGGGTGACACATAACAACGTCCTCTCTGCAGACTCACTGTATCGTAGTAGTCGCCCAAAAACAGATAACAATCGCGGGCATTATTGCTCGTGCAAAAGCGTAAAATACAATCGAACTCTCCATCCTGCGGATTGAGTTTGTATGCGTAGGCAAATACCAGACCACCACCAGGCAGCTTAAAGTCAGTGCTGAACAGACGGAAACTGCTGTCAAAATGAGTGATGCGTAGACAGGAGCCACCATTGAAGGCATCATCATAACAGCGCGTGGCCAAATCATACAAAGGCACTGAAGGTTGCAGCGATTGACGTGACAAGTTGAAGAAGGACTCTGATGCTGCAGCGGCTTTGCCCACACCATCCTCATCCGACGAGGATTTGGGCAAGCCGCTCACATAGGTTCGCTTACCCGAGCCCATACAAAAATCCGTATAGAACGGCATTGCAATGTACGGATGTGTGGCCAAATGGTCCCATAATAGCCACCAGAATTTATCATTTCTCAGCAGGAATGTTGTGTTCACAGCATCATCGCCTTGCAGTTGTTTGATGTTGTAGCCATACTGTTGCAGTGTCTCATAAGTCCAGCCGGGGGCGAAGATGCCTGTGGAGAAGCGATATTTGACTATGCGTGCCAAGGTTTGCTTGCTTTGGAATTTGGCAATTTGACCACGACCAAATATGTCAATGCCAAAGAACACACTTTGACTGTGGACTCGCTCCTGCTCGCACACCGACCGCGTCTGTTCAAGGCTCTTATCGTCCCAGTTGTAGTTTATGAGAGTGGCATGGGTGGACTTAAAGAAGCGCACATTCTTGTCATTGAGCTCATTTTGCCATGCCAAGCTGCCCGTCTCGATGACACTGTCATACCAAAATACAATGCCAGAATTTACATGTTTTTCGACGGCTTCACGAAGTCTATTCACAAAGTAGCTGAAACGAAAAAACATAGACACAGAGACAATGTGAGACAATTTGTTGGTAGGTGAGTATGTAAGTAAATGTTGACGCAGCCAACACAGAACTTTGGGGAAAACATGAAAACGGCATAAATAAACTTTGATTAAAGTGATGAATTGTCCCAACGACAATTCCATTGGCATCTGCCTTTAAAAACGAGACGAGTTGCAAGTGTGAACATATGAATATCTGCCTGAATGCCAATGCCACTGTTAGTGCTTCCAAAGTCAGGCGCACATTTGAATTGCCTCGTTGTAAATGGCTTTGTTTACAACTTTTGTAAATTTGTTTACGACACGCATTATTTTCTTCCACAGTCTGAGAGTCTGTCAGCCTGCCTGCCGATTTGTTGGAAACTTTTTGCATATCTCTTCCCAAGTCAGTACGGGGCAGAGACAGAAACAAGTCCTTATGCTCGAATAAATGGCTTTATTGGCACTCAAATTTGTTGTTTTAAAATTCCACGTAACGAACTTGTTGTCAAAAAATGTCATTGAATTTCAACTGTCTCCTAAGATGCTTAAGCTATTAAGGAACTTTTTTTTTTTTTTGAAGGGAAATGAAAACAGTTGCTGGCTGTGCAATTTTAACACGAACATTTTTATTCAGGACCTTCTCGGTCACTGCCCATCATCGCCTATGGTAGTCTCAAAATAAAAGTATCAATTTAAAATTTTTTTTTAATTTCAGAGTACAGCGTTAATACGATTAAAGATAAGCTGAATAATTATAAATTTCCTATCAATGACCAGTGAATAAATTACTGTCATTTATTAAATCTTAAACGGAAGTTATTTAATGGTAAAAGGCAAGTTCAAATGCATTAAATTTGAGTGAGTCTTACAAACCCTGGATACCATGATAAACTTCTATAAGCAGAAATCGAATCAGTGAAGCTACGGTCACATTTGGCAAACATTTGACTAAAATTTGTATCTCCCAGAGGGGAGAGACACGGACTTTTGGACCATGAGAATGAATATTACTAGAATGAAAGGATTTTATTGTTAACAGAAAAGAAATTGCCAGACATACAGGCGGAATGGACACAGACAAGCACACCATTGGCGGACGTTTCGGGTTCTTGGTTGCGGCCCCATTATAAGCGCCATCGTCTTCACTTAGCCTCCCGTCTGCCGGCTTACAATTAGTTTGCAATTGGGTTGCCCAAAAAGTAATTGTCGGGAATAAAGTAGTAATATAGTCGGCGTTGACAAATTTTTTCAACGGCTTGTGACCCTGTAATTGCATTCTTTCTTCTTTAGAAAAAAAGTGCGCGAAATTTTGTTTACATTTGTTTGTTTGGCGTCAATTTTAATATGGGCACCACATGTTTTGAAAGAAATTCATTTAACAAACCGAATCAACGCTTGTGATATGTTTTTTTGGAAGAAATTTGATTTTTATTTTTTGACATTATTCAGGGCTGTGTTTATTTGCCACAATTTAGACAAATTGGGCTCACATGTTTTGAATGACTCGTTTTTGTGGGGAACGAGTCAATTTAGTAGCGGATCGGTATGGTCAGTTCATGACTTATAGGCATTTTTTAAGATTCGCATTCATCCTTTTTCCACAAAAAGACTTTTTGGCTTTATAATTTGTAAAGGCAAAACGAGTCGTTTTCAATGCATTGTAATATTATGTTCAGACCAAAGCAGCTTTGATCAAACGACTTGTTTACTCAAATCATGTGAGCCTAAATAAATGCCTCAATTGTGTTAAATAAACACAGCTCTGACTAATATCAAAGAACAAAAATCAAGGCGTATTTATCAGGTGGCCGTATCATCAATGTCAACTCATTTTTATACCCACCACCGAAGGATGGGGGTATATTCATTTTGTCATTCCGTTTGCAACACATCGAAGTATCCATTTCCGACCCTATAAAGTATATATATTCTTGATCAGCGTAAAAATCTAAGACGATCTAGAAATGTCCGTCCGTCTGTCTGTTGAAATCACGCTACAGTCTTTAAAAATAGAGATATTGAGCTGAAATTTTGCACAGATTCTTTTTTTTTCTCCATAAGCAGGTTAAGTTCGAAGATGGGCTATATCGGACTATATCTTGATATAGCCCCCATATAGACCGATCCGCCGATTTAGGGTCTTAGGCCCATAAAAGCCACATTTATTATCCGATTTTGTAGAAATTTGGGACAGTGAGTTGTGTTAGGCCCTTCGACTTCCTTCGTCAATTTGACTCAGATCGCTCCAGATTTGGATATAGCTGACATATAGACCGATCCTCAGATTTTGGGTCTTAGGCCCATAAAAGCCACATTTATTATCCGATTTTGATGAAATTCGGGACAGTGAATTGTGTAAGGCCCATCGACATCCTTCATTAATTTGGCTCAGATCGGTCCAGATTTGGATATAGCTGCCATATAGTTCGATCCTCCGATTTGTAGTGTAAGGCCTATAAAAGCCACATTCATTATCCGATTTTGCTGAAATTTGGGACAGTGAGTTGTGTTAGGCCCTATGACATATTTCTTCAATTTGGTCCAGATCGGTTCAGATTTGGATATAGCTGCCATATAGACCGATTTCTTGATTTATGGTTTTGGACCCATAAAATGCTCATTTATTGTCCGATGTCCCCGAAATTTGGAACAGTGAGTTAAGTTAAGCCCCTTGACATACTTATGCAATATCGCACAGATCGGTCCAGATTTGGATACAGCTTCCATATAGACCGATATCTAGGTTTTAGGTTTTGGGGCCATAAAAGACGCATTTATTGTCCGATGTCGCTGAAATTTGAGACAGTGAGTTTAGTTAGGCTCTTCGACGTCCTTCTTCAATTTTGCCCAGATCGGTAAAGATTTGAATATAGCTGCCATATAGACCGATCTCTGGATTTAAGGTTTAGGGCCCATAAAAGAGGCATTGATTGTCCGATTTCGCCGAAATTTGGGACAGTGCTTTGTGTTAGGCTCTTCGACATGTTTATGCAACTGCAAATCGGTCCAGATTTGGATATAGCTGCCATGTAGACCGATATCTTGATTTAAAGTCTTGGCCCCATAAAAGGCGCATTTATAATCCGATTTCACTGAAATTTGACACAGTGACTTATGTTCGGCTTTTCGACATCCGTGTCGTATATAGTTCAAATCGGTATGAGGTATATGAGTATAAGGTATGAAATTTTCACCGAATTTTGATGAAAGGTGGTTTACATATATACCCGAGGTGGTGGGTGTCCAAAGTTCGGCCCGGCCGAATTTAACGCCTTTTTACTTGTTTAATTCGCGGTACTTCAAATAAACTTCAAAATAAATATTTTATGAATTGTGTTTGATGCTGTTGTGGTTTTTAAACTAAGGGTATATAATGGCACGCGTCTAACAACCTCATTCACTATTAGTTTTACTCATGGAACTTAGGTCTATTGTGTAGCCCCCGAAAGATTCAAAAAGCTCAGAAGAACACTGATAAAATTTTCATCAGTACAATGCCAAACATTAAAATAAAGAACATTAGGAGCCAACATGCATGACAAAGTGGCCAGGTGGTCTGGAAAAGCTCCCTCCAATATGCAATTTAAATCTGTGGTAGTCAAGAATGGCGAAAGGACTATTGCAGGGAGCTTAGGTGTATTGTGTAGCTCCCGAAAGATTCAAAAAGAACAGAAGAAGACTGATAAAATTTACGTTAGTACAATGCCAGACATTACAATTAAGAAGATTAGGAGCCAGCATGCAAGACAAACTGCCAGACGGTCTGGAGAAGCTCCCTCCAATATGCAATTGAAAGCTATAGTAGTTAAGAATGGCGAAAGGACTATTGCATGAACACAAATACGGTTTTTGTGTAGCCATAATCCTGCACCTACTCTCGTAATTTTAGTGCAGTCTCGCGCCCGATAGCTCACTGCTAAGCTTTTCGTGATAGAAATGAACACCACATTGATCGGACATCAATGTTCCAGCCAGTTTTGTGTGTAAAGCCTCTGGAGCTATTTGGAATTTTGAACATTTTCAACTATGTGTTTTCTAGCTTGACACTCAAAAATCAATAAACTTCTTTTATTATCCCTGTTTACAAAATTTGACATATCAAGTTCCAAAAAAGATGCTTTGTTGTAGCAATTCGTTGATGCAGCCACCTTATTAAATACGCCTTGACAAAAATCTTATTTGGGGGCAGGCCCAAGCCTAAAACCGCCCCAAATAAGCATTTAGAACGATCATGCAAATATTGGACTCAAATGAAAGGTATCCGAGAGTAGATTACGAATATGACATTAAAAATTAAAAGGTATTTGAAAGGTATTTGGGAGTATAGTGCGAATTTGATATTAATATTATGGTCCAAGTATCTGGAGGTCCGCCCATATCCAAAATCTTCTCCAAAAGGTATATTGGTTGGTCATGACAATATGGGATTGAAAGGAATTGTATTTGAGAGTAGAAAACGAATGATATCCAATTTTAGGGCCAAGTATTTGGTTGGCCGCCCAACCCCAAAAGAAACCCCGAATTAAGAATTGCGGACTACAGATACTTTGACACAAAGTTTAATACCATATTCGTGTTATACTCTCAAATACCTCTCATTTGAGTGCTTTAGTGTAATGATCGAACAATATGGTTGTTCTAGAAGGTGGGGTGCCCGCCAGATTCTTGGATCCAAAATTTTAAATACCACATTCGTAATTTACTCACCAATAACTTTCATTTGATTCCCATATTGTCATTATCTTTATTTTCTGGCGGTGCTTTTGTGGTAGGGGGAGTTTCCCTCGGCTTCCGAAATCAACAAATTATATAACACAATACTCCTTTCAGAACATATTCGTAATCTACTCACGAATACCTTTCACTTGGGTCCCATATTATCATGACCGTCCAATATGCATATTTGAGGAATTGTTGGGGTCTAGGCGACGCCCTAGGCACTTGGACCTAATATTTAATATCAAGTCAGTACTCTAGTCCTAAATAACATTCATTTGAGTTCCATATTCATCCGATCGGTCAACTTCTATTTTTGGTGATGCGTTTAGGGTAAGTGAAGGGAGTTCTCCCCCTAACCGATATTAAACAAGTAAAAGCGTGCTAAGTTTGGCCGGGCCGAATCTTGGCAACCCACCACCATGGATTATGCTAAATATTTATGGAAACTATATCAGGTTATAGACCGATTTGGACCGTACATAACACAGCTGTTGGAAGTCATACAGAACACTTATTGGAAAATTTCAACCAAATTGGACAACATTTGCACCTTCCAGGGACTCAAGAAGTCAAATCGGGGGATCGGTTATATGGGACATATACCAGGTTCTTAACTGATTTGGATTGTACTTGATAAAAAATATTGGAAGTCATAACAGAACACTTTCTGCAAAATTTCAACCAAATTGGACAAAAATTGCAACTTCCAGAGGCTCAAGAAGTCAAATCGGGAGATCGATTTATATGTGAGCTGTATCAGGTTATAGACCGATTTGGACTGTACTTAGCACAGTTGTGTTGAAAGTCATAACAGAACACCATCTGCAAAATTTCAGCCGAATCGGACAAAAATTGCGGCTTCCAGGGACTCAAGAAGTCAAATCGGGAGATCGGTTTATATGGGAGCTGTATTTGCATTTGCAATCCCCAACGACCTACATCAACATAAAGTATCTGTGAAAATTTTCAAGCGGCTACCTTAACGCGTTCGATCGCTATCGTTATTTCGACAGGCGGACGGACATGACAAGATCGACTCAGAAAGTCGAGACGATCAAGAATATATATCAAAATTTTTCCCAAAAAAATTTATAAAATAAACAAAATTTTACAGAGAATGCAAGAAAAAATAAATCTTAAAAATAGTGCACCATAACATTAATGTTGGAGTGAAAAATACACTTTCTAAAACATCTCAACTAGTATGAATGGTTGAAATGTATTTCAAAACGACTAAAGTAAACCGAATCAATGTAGACATAGCAGTACTATACAAATGACTTCTATTTTTTTTCTGTTTGTAAATCAGTCAGAGTCATCATATTTTTAAACTTAATTTTTAAACATAGAACACCTAGGCCTCATGTGCGCCTACATTATCTGATGGAAACTATCTCCAATTATAACCTTATATACCCAGAGTCCGCTACACTTCTAGAAAAATTTGAGACCGACACAAAACATTTTGTACACGGACTTTCATGCCCGTGTACAAATGTACAAAATCGAGATATTGAAGACAGGAGACGGATTATGGACGTAACATTCTGCCAGGATTTGCTGGCCATTTCTGAGTGAGGTCGAATGAACAGAATAGATTTTAATGCACGCAAAACGCAGTCAAAGGCTCTTGATGTTCTGGGCATGAAGATTCATTGTGATGTCCGTTAGTCAAAACATGTATTCAAAGTGCCGAAAGGAGCATTCTAGTGCTTGGGATTTCTTAAGCGGTGTAAAAAATATTTCACGCCCGCTGATCTTCTTAATATCAACACTACGTACATTAGGTCGAAGATGAAGTAAAACTCGCATATGTGGTCGGAGCTCCAAAATCAACCATGGAGCTGCTTGACCGTGTCCAGAGCCGGGCGTTGGTGTTGATTGGAGATGGTAGGGTATCCAACTCTACTGTTTCCCTTGAACATCGTCGAAATGTGGGTTGTGTGGAGCTCTTCCATCGATTCTTCCATGGTGTGTGTTCTTCGGAAAAAGTTTTCTGATTCCTGACTTGAGGTTGTTTGCCAGAAATACATTTCTAGAAATGCGCACCGGTTTGTAATCGATTGGCTAGCTGATCGGACCATGCACTACCAAGAGAATTCTTTTTTCGCAAGAACGGTTCGTATGTGGAATCGACTTCCGGCGGATGATTCTCCCGCTACTTACGACATCTAGAAATTCAAAGCAAGTGTCAATAAACACTACTCCCTATTTCCCCCTCTCCTATCCATAACTGCCCTCTCCAACGCAATGCACTGCATATATAGGGGACATCCCCTGCGTGTTGGTTGATTGAAAGAAAAACAAGCAAAAGCGCGCTAAGTTCGGCCGGGCCGAATCTTATATACCCTCCACAATGGATCGCATCTGTCGAGTCATTTTCCCGGTATCTCTTCTTAGGCAAAACAGGATATAAGAAAAGATTTGCTCTGCTATTAGAGCGATATCAAGATATGGTCCGGTTCGGACCACAATTAAATTATGTGTTGGAGACCTGTGTAAAATGTCAGCCAATTTGAATAAGAATTGCGCCCTTTGGGGGCTCAAAAAGTAAAATAGAGCGATCGATTTATATGGGAGCTGTGTCAGGCTATAGACCGATTCAGACCATAATAAACACGTATGTTGATGGTTATGAGGGAATCAGTCGTACAAAATTTCCGGCAAATCTGATAATAAATTTGACCCCTAGAGGCTCAAGAAGTCAAGATCCCAGATCATAGCGAAATACGTCGTGCAAAATTTCATTCCAATCGAATAAGAATTGCGCCCTATAGAGGCTCAAGAAGTCAATACCCAAGATCGGTTTATATGGCAGCTATATCAAAACATGGACCGATATGGCCCATTTACAATCCCAATCGACCTACACTAATAAACAGTATTTGTGCAAAATTTCAAGCGCCTATCTTTACTCCTTCGAAAGTTGGAGTGATTTCGACAGACAGAGGGACGGACGGACATGACTAGATCGACATAAACTATCACGACGATCAACAATATATATACTTTATGGGGTATCAGACGAATATTTCGAGTAGTTATAAACAGAATGACAATATTAGTATACAACCATCCTATGGTGGAGGGTATAAAAAAAACTGTGCAATTGTTAGGGACATAGGCTACGTGGCAAATTTCAAGCTTAGTTTTAAAAACAAAACAGAAAATGAATAGTTACATCAAAATGTCCAAATTAAGCTTTTAAAGCGTCTATAAAGAAACTATTTCGCATTACTTAATTCTCCTCTCATGAGCTGTTGGGAAAGTCTATTACGACTAGGAGATTAAAGGTGACAAGGGGCGAGAAAAATGTGTCCATCAGAAATGCTTTGCTTATGATGGCATGCAATGCAAAAATTTAGCCATAAATTTTAAAAGTGCCATAGACCGTCATGGTATTGCCAAAACTCAAATATCTACCACCTTGCAATGTTTGCCAACAAAATTGAGTATTTGAACGATGAAAATGCGTTCCATTTATTTTTTCATGACGAACATTTTGTTCTTCTAACTCCCCATTCGCCTCCCCTTAATATTGAATGAAAACATGCGACAGTGTCCTGCTCGTTAAAAGGTCTTTGCCATTAAATCACAAAAAAAAATAAATCATGCTGTTCATCCTTTTTGCCAAAAAATAAAATAAAATGTTTAATATAACGTGCCGGTCCCAGCAGTCTAAGCGATTTGGCCCAGTCATAGGTCATATTTTAGGATTGCTTTTTCTTATCGACATTGTTGTAGTTTTGGCATTGTTCATTCCAGTGTTTGAGTTTGGCATAAAAACGAAAGTTTTTCAAGATTCCCAAGGCAAACAAGATTTTGGTCATGTTTATTCTATTTAAAATAGGTAAAAGAATTTCTACGACAACAGACTGCAAAAAGTTAGAAATTCTTCTCAACAAATCAAACTTTTTGTGGCTGTTATGTTAAGTTTTATTGGATATTCTTCAGGATGGCTTTTAAAGAAGTACCAAACCTAACTTCCCTTAAAGTTATGTTGCCATTTGACAGGCAATTAAATAGTACATCTATAAACATATGAATAAATATGTTTAAAAATGAGTAAAACCCCTTTTAGTTCGGCCAGACCGAAAATGAATATAACAAGTGAAGAAAGGCAAAAGTCGAGCGAAGACGACTATATAATACCCCACATCACTGTGTCTGCCCACACCTTGTTGCCAAATACGAAAGCATATTCAGTAAATGTTATATGTGCAAGCTATGTCAAAACTAGTCGGATTTCGATCTTCTATTGAAATATTGTATTAAACTTCTTGGAAATTTTGTTATGATCGGACATAAATTTTGGCATCTGTTGCCATAAAACGGATATTTGCTATTTAAATATAAACCGATTTTTGTCTTGGTCCAAAAAGTGTATTGGAAAAAATTTTGCGAAAATCGGACAATACCTTCATTTCAAAAAACCATGAAAGACAGACGGACGGACATGGCTATTTCGGATACAATATCCTGTACCACAGAGTTGGGTAGAGTATAACAATGAGCGTTTATTGTTTTGTATATTAATGTCCATCGTAAACACTCCACACTGAATATATTAACCTGAATTTTTCACAGATGACGTAGAAAAGACTCGTAGCAAAAATAGGTTTTTCTAACCATATATACTTTTTTCTATTTTTGGTAACGGGGCCAGCATATTTGTGATAGTCAATTCGATAAGGAAATTCATGAAGTCGAGATTAATTTTAACTATTCATTGAAGACGCGCAGAATGTTTGAATTTCTCAAACATGCTTATTTCAAATGATTACAGTAGACTAGTTAGTAAACAAATGTTTTCCAATCTTTTACGACTCATGTTTCCATAGTCCATATTTAATGCATTTTTAATACTGGAAATTTCCCAAATAGATATCTCTTTATAGAAAATATAGGGTCGGTGCCTGCTGCATATGATAACGGATAATGATGGTTAAGGTTTTATGACCCAGACAAGCCATATGTACGCAGGTCAAACCATTTGAAAAATATCACAGCACCTACTCATTAAATAGAAGGTACACTGAAAAAAGCGGCATCGTATAACAAAGTAAAAAATTTACCCAAAATTTGCATAACAGTTTCATTGTGCGTTATGAAAATGTTCTCTTCTGTAATGAAATTTTGCTAAACTACCGGAACATATAATATTTTCAAAGAAATTGCATTTATTTCATGTACTTAAAAAGGGTATGGAAATTTTCCCCTGAAGTCCATCAAAATCAGCTCAGAATTATATATCGCGTTAAATTTTCACTAAAAGGGCAGGGTATGGGATATTATGTAGTCGGCAACGCCGACTTTTGCCTTTCCTTACTTCTTTTACTTTAACAACCAATAAACATATATCTTACTTAACCAATGAAAAAAAAACATCAAACGACAAGCTTAAAGACAATAAAGACAAGCTTAAAGACAAAAAATGGACAACATTTGGTCCATTGCGAACCGGATAAGTGGTTTTTTAAATAATTAAAAAACCAAAAATCAAAAAAAAATTTTTCTGTTTTGTGCCCAAAAATAATTCATTTTCATTTCAAAAGACCCAGTGACCGAAACACAAAAAAATTCGCAACAACAAAAGTGCAGTGACCCAACAATTAAAAGCAAATGAAATAGAGAAAAGTGCGAAAAAAGGGTTGGTTACACACAACCGTACATACATACACGTATGGACGGACGGCCAACACAAAAATATCAAAACACATAAAAGATCAGTTTTGGCAATTTATTAAAAACAAAATAATACACAAATCACAAATTAAAAAATATATAGCGGCTCTCAGTGTTCTTCGTTTGGTTGTGGCATTTATTTTATTGAAAATTTGATAAAATATTCCAACCAAATGAAGATCAAAACGAAATAACAAAAGAAAATAATAACCAAATTGCAAAGTGACAATTAAAGTACATAAAGACTCAAATAAAACAAACAACTAATTAAATTAACAGGGTGACCCGTGTAAAAATAAAAATAATTAATTAAATTTTAATGTGCAAAAATTGACCCCAAAATCATTAGAAGTTGTGGTAAATCAAAAAAGAAGTGTGCAAAAGACCCAAAAAACGTAAAGTGACCCGCACAGTGGAACAGAAGTGGAAAAAAGTGGAATTTCAAAAAAAATTATAAAAATCAAAAAATTTTTAAATTGTTTAAAGAAGTTTCTTTGTGTTAAATTGAAAAAAAAGAGCTAAAAAATTGAAAAATTTAACAATTTATCGTCCAACCCAAAATTTATGTTAATTTTTTCTACATATTTTGAAAAATTTTTTTTCTCTAAAAATCATAAATTTTTCAGTATTTTAACTTAAAAAACAAATTAGAGTGTTAAAACAGAATTATGGGTTGCTCGATAAATTTGTAAATTTTATCCCAAACTAATTCTTTCTTTTTCTATCACACATAAAATATTGTGCATTTTCAAAAAACCCCAACAAAATCAAATTCGTGCGTTCCGTGTAAAAACACAAAAACAAAAAATCTACGCTCTGGGATAAAAACGGAAAAACCCGCTACAACGGTTAAATTCCCAAAACTTCATCAAATCAAAAACACTAAAACAACAAAATCCAAGACTCTAACGACACAAAGCTACAAAAATTGCAAAAGGCGCCAACACACAATTCTGGACCCAAGCCAAGCGCCCACCTACACACATACACACACATCAAAAAAGAAGCTTCAAAGTGAGTACCATTTTGTTTTTCTATTAAAGTGCGCTTGGGTATTACGTCATACATAACCTTTTTTTCAAAAAAGGAAAAGTTCATACATTTACCCAGCGTACTTTAATATTGTTTTTGATCGTTTTCTGATTATGAATCGCTAATTCGGTTGTCTGATAAATTTTGACCCAATTAATTTTGACCCTTAGATATTTGACCCATCATCAAGACACACATTTTTTTTTTCTCGCATTAGGTTTTTTTGAAATAGATTTGATTTCTACAAATAACCAGTTTTTTTTTGGACATTTTGTTGTAAAATTTTCCTTGGTTTTATAGTTTTTTTGACCCTATTTAAAACATATACAAGCCAATTACAAAATGGATAAGAATTTACGCGAAAGATTTGTAAACTGTGTGGATGATTTAGTGGATTTTGAGACCGTTTACTCCGCGGCTAAGTCGGATGATAATATACATTCGTTAGAAATCACGCGGGTAGAACTCAATTCTTTATGGGATCAAATCAAGAAGGCATACTTAGATTGTAGGGATCGCATTCCGGAAAAGGATGAGACACCTATAGATAAAACTAAGCTTCGAAATAGCTACAAACAGGCACTAGAAACTTATAAACGGTGTTTAAGCTCTCTTAACGGAGAAATTTTGGCCCTTAACGAGCAACAAGATCAAGAAAAACAGGAGAGAATATCGATGACCCAACAGCGAGACACTAATGATTTTTCACCAGCTCTAAGATTGCCGCCCTGTGACACAGATGTTTTTAAAGGGGGATATCGCGAATGGCCTACCTTTAGGGATTTATTTTCAGCAATTTACATTAACAATTCAAAATTAAGTAAAGTCGAGAAGTTGTTTCACTTAACCCAGAAAACAGCAGGAGAAGCCCGCGAAATAATTTCCAATGTTCCACTGACCCATGAGGGTTTCGACATAGCGTGGAGAAATCTCGTTCATAGGTACGAAAATAAACGCATGCAGGTAAATGAGCAATTGCGAGCTCTTTTTAATTTACCTTCGGTTTCCGTTGATAACGCGTCAACAATCCAGAAATTACAGCGCACTATAGGTAGTTGTACCCAAACTTTACAGACCCTTGAAGTAGAAACGGGGGGATGGGACCCAATCTTAGTTTATCTTGTGTCAACCAAACTACCAAGAATATTTTTAGAAGAATTCGAAAGCAGCCTAGCAGATTGTTCGTCTCTTCCATCGTGGAGTCAACTAGATGTATTTTTGACCCATAAATTCAAGACCCTAGAATCAGTCGGCAATATCAAGCCACAATATTCGAGATATAATCAACCCAGATCGGAGTACGATAAGCGGGAAAAGCGAGTTAATAGTTTTCAAACAAATGTAAATCCCAATTTCAAGAACACGGGCTCAAGACCCAGCAACAACACACAATCACACTATAATGCTCAGAATAACAAACCGGTTTGTCAACTTTGTAAATCCAATCATTCTTTGCGAGAATGTCCTCAATTTCTAGAAAGGTCGATCAACGATCGAATAAACATTGTTAAGACCAGTCATCTTTGCTATAACTGCCTTTCTTCGGATCATGGAGTCAGGGAGTGTAAAAGTCGTTTTAGTTGTAGGGAATGTAGTCAACGACACCACAGTTTGATACATAAAGGCAACCAGACCCAGTACCCTACAACAGGCACACTCCAACGAGACGGAGCACGACCCAGCACAAGTGCTGCCGCTCTCAACACTTTAGTTCAACCCGGTAGACAGGAAGCACGACCTAGCACCAGTGCTACTGATCCTACCACCCTAGCTCAACCGGTTAGCGAATACGCACGCCCTAGTACCAGTGCTGCCGCTTTAACCACCCTAGTACAACCATCGGTATCGCCAAATATACAGTCCACACCTTGTTTAGAAGCACCTTGTTCAACGACTTTGACACTTCAGGAAATCAGACCCACTCCGCAACCCAAAGAGACACTTTTGTTCACAGCAATAGTTCAAATCAAATCTAGAGGACATAGATATGATGCCAGGGCAATCATCGATCCTGGGTCACAATCAACTTTCATTTCAGAGAAAATTAGAAACAAACTACAACTTCCAACAGTTAAGAATTTAATTCACGTCACAGGTTTAAGCGACGCAGTTTCTGAAACATCGACAAAAGCTTGCGTCTTCAATCTTTGCTCACGAGTAAATCCTAGTTTTGAGCTGGAGGTTTGGGCACCAGTCTTAAAGACCCTACCTTCTCATTTACCAACACACGATTTAAGGCAAAATCAATTTGGAGATTTTGCACACCTTAGTCTCGCGGACCCTCGATTCTTTGAAAGTCGACCCGTGGACATGTTAATCGGATTAGATATTGGACCCCTTATATACACAAAAGGCGGTACTATGAAATCCTGTGGATCACTTTTAGCGCAGGACACCGTTTTTGGGTGGATCATAGGAGGACCCATTACGGAAGACCCTAAATCCGACAGACAAATCACACTTTATAGTGCATCATCATTAGAAAAGATAATCACTCGCTTTTGGGAGGTGGAAGAGACCCCAAAAAAGGTTTTGAGGTCAGCAGAAGATATTTATTGCGAAAATAATTACAAAAATACAACACGACGTAATGAGGCGGGGAGATATATCGTAACTTTACCTTTTAAAAGCTGTTCAGAGATCGGTTCATCTAGGAACATCGCATTGGCACAGTTTCATAGAATGGAGAAAAAGTTGTCTAAGACCCCAGATATTAAAGCACATTATGATGCAGCCATATTAGAGTATTTGGAATTAGGACACATGAGGAAGGTAGACCCAAACAGCGTATACAAGACCCCTCACTACTACTTACCTCACCATGCAGTTATCAAACCAGATAGGGTTACCACAAAACTTAGAGTGGTTTTTAACGCATCTAGCCCAACATCAAACAAGAAAAGTCTTAATGATATCTTACATACAGGACCCATACTTCAGCAAGACCTTGTCGTACAAGTGTTGAACTGGAGATTTTTTAAGTACGTCTTCAATGCAGACGTGACAAAAATGTATCGTCAGATCTTAGTAGACCCCAATCAAACAGCTTTTCAAAGAATTCTCTTTCGTAAATCAGAAAACCACCCAATTGAGGATTACGAACTCTTAACTGTTACCTTCGGCATAAATTGCGCCCCATTTTTAGCGATTAGGACCCTTCTCCAGTTAGCAGAAGACGTGAAAGATTCTCATCCGTTAGGATCAAGAATTATTAAAGAAAATTTATATGTCGATGATGTATTAGCGGGCGGACACTCCATAGAAGAAGCTACAGCAGCTAGGAAGGAATTAGCCTCCGCATTAGAATCAGCTGGTTTCGAGCTAAGAAAATGGGCGTCAAATGACACACGTTTGTTAAAGGATTTAAATGAAGACATGCTTCTTCCAATAGATTGGTTAAATATTTCCGAAGCTTCTTCGACAAAGACCCTAGGAATTCGTTGGAATATATCAGGTGATAATTTCACTTTTACGGCCCCTACAGTTGAAGAAAAGCAAATGAGCACCAAGCGAGAAGTATTATCAACGATAGCAAGGTTTTTCGACCCATGTGGATGGTTAGCGCCAGTAATTGTTGTAGCCAAGTTAATCATGCAGCAGGTTTGGCTAGATAAGGTAGAATGGGATGACTCGTTGAAGCCAGTGACTCAAATGAACTGGAATAACTTTGTGAGAGGCAGCCATTCTATAGACACTGTATCGATACCAAGATGGGTTCGGTTTACACCTGCTAGTATTGTGGAGATACATGGATTCTGCGACGCGTCAGAAAGCGCATATGCAGCCACAATTTATATACGCGTTGAACACATCGATAAAACTGTAGACACTTTTCTTCTAGCAGCCAAGACCCGAGTAGCCCCAGTTAAGAAAATCTCTCTGCCAAGGTTAGAATTATGCGGTGCAGTTATGTTGTCAAGGTTAGCAAATGCCATTGTGCCTAAGCTTCGATTATCAAAGTTTACGACCCATTTCTGGACCGACGCTACAATCGTTCTAGCCTGGCTACAAAGGCCACCATGCTCATGGAGCGCTTTCGTTGGTAACAGGGTTTCAGAGATATTAGAGAACGTCGGTGGTGAGCATTGGAAACATGTTGACTCAGAATATAATCCTGCAGATGTAGCAAGTCGTGGCTGTTCTCCTGACGACTTAATATCTCATAATTTATGGTGGACGGGACCCCAGTGGCTCAAATTGCCGCATGATCAGTGGCCGCAAGACCGAGTTAATACAGACACTAATCTTGAAGCAAAACAAGTTAAAGTATTCGCAACAGGCACTTTTGATGACCCTTTGACTCGATTTTCGTCTTTAGCTAGAGCATATCGTGTTTTGTCTTACGCAGTTAGGTTCTGGCGTAACACAGGTTCAACTAGATCCTCACTTAAAATTTCATCGCAAGAAATAACCAGCCCAGAGCTCATAGACACAAAGATGCGTCTTATAGTGGCAACTCAGAAACATTACTTCGTTGAGGAATACAGTTCTTTGACCCAAAAGAAAAGGCTTTCACCTAGAAGTAGTCTTTTACCATTCAACCCCTTCATAGATAGAAAAGGAGTAATTAGATCCAATGGAGATTGCCAACACACGGCAACTTGCAATCGAACCAGCCAACCAGATGCCCATCGTCCAAGGCCCTCCCCCGGTCGAGATACCTTACAGCCGGGCCACTGTTTTTGTACCCACGGCGATGGTGGAATTGGCACCCGAGGAGCAGGACGATTGGGCTGGGGTACGGGTACTTTTGTGCCAGGCATCGACCATCACCCGAATCGCGGCAGCCACAGTAACTCGCCTGAGGATACCAACGAGAGAGCGCAGAGGGCACCGTCTGGCAACAATAAGACTTCGGTCAAGGCATGCGTCGAGGAGGACCATGTATACCATCCGGGCAGTGGTGACCCGGGATTTGCCGCGACGACCCTATTCAGATCCCATCATTCCCGACCCCACAAGCAGCCTAAGATCCCTTTCTTTGGCAGATGCTGACCCTAGAGGCAACGAACCAATCGATGTAGAGGTAGGGGCCGATGCCTACGCCCACCTCCGGAGGAGTGGTGTTGTACAACCCGGATTGGGAGCCGTCTTCGCCCAGGAGACAGATTGGGGATACGTGTTCGTCGGCCCAGTCACCTCACAGGCAAGAAACCAGGATTAAAAAGGTAAGATGTCACTTCGTCACTTGGAGGGGGAGAATGTTCAAAGTACGTTTGAACATGAAGTCATGTGCACCCATGTGCAGACATGCGTTCACGTATGCACATGACCCACTGTGCATAACGGTACATTGAAGTAAGTTCTTAATCGCTGATTCCGCCTTGACTTCATATTTGTTTACCTGGAATTGTTGCTTGTAGCTTGGAAAGTTGACCGTTTTCGCGGGGTCCAAGTGACAAGCAACAACCAAAAAAAAGATCAGTCTCGCTTTTAAATCTCAAACCCGCGCATCGTATTCTCTCCCCCTCAAAGTGAAAACCCAAGTGAAGTGAAAAGTAAAAAGTGAACATACATACAAACATATATAACTAGAGTGAACATTGCAACAATAAACTTTGAAACAGTGAACTAATATATTTAACATTTTAGATACAAAGTGACACAATAACAACCGACTCAAAAACCAAATCTACACTCGACCCACAATTGCAACATCACAACAACCATAAGTGCGGGACACAACATACAACACCAACTAATTCTAATATTGCAAACCCCCCACCTGTTAAATACAATGTCTATCTACTACAATCAACTATACTCATAATTTAAATTTTAATCTACTTACTACTGCTACTTAAATCTATGAATTGTGCTATCTAAACCTAAATATTTGCTACTTAAACACTACGATCTACTTATAACTAATGAATTTAAATAACATAGAAAAGAACATCACAATAAACAATCACCACCACATTTGAATTTTAAACATAAAACTTCCTATGTTTTATTTCGGAAGGCAAAACCCTTAGTTTGACCCCAAACATTTGGTCCATTACGAACCGGATAAGTGGTTTTTTTAAATAATTAAAAAACCAAAAATCAAAAAAATTTTCTGTTTTCTGCCCAAAAATAATTCATTTTCATTTCAAAAGACCCAGTGACCGAAACACAAAAAATTCGCAACAACAAAAGTGCAGTGACCCAACAATTAAAAGCAAAAGAAATAGAGAAAAGTGCGAAAAAAGGGTTGGTTACACACAACCGTACATACATACACGTATGGACGGACGGCCAACACAAAAATATCAAAACACATAAAAGACCAGTTTTGGCCATTTATTAAAAACACAAAATAATACACAAATCACAAATTCATCACAAATCACAAAAATATATAGCGGCTCTCAGTGTTCTTCGTTTGGTTGTGGCATTTATTTTATTGAAAATTTGATAAAATATTCCAACCAAATGAAGATCAAAACGAAATAACAAAAGAAAATAATAACCAAATTGCAAAGTGACAATTAAAGTACATAAAGACTCAAATAAAACAAAAACTAATTAAATTAACAGGGTGACCCGTGTAAAAATAAAAATAATTAATTAAATTTTAATGTGCAAAAAATTGACCCCAAAATCATTAGAAGTTGTGGTAAATCAAAAAAGAAGTGTGCAAAAGACCCAAAAACTTGAAAGTGACCCGCACAGTGGGACAAAAGTGGCAAAAAGTAAAAAAAAAAAAAAATTAAAAACTTTAAAAAGTTTTGAAAAAAGTGTTAAATTCATATACAAAAGTGTTTTTGTTCTAAATAAAGGAAAAATTACATAAAAATTTAAAAATTCAACGATTTGTCGTCCAACTACCGAAATTGTTCACAAATTTTGTTTGTGTGTTTTGATAATTTTTCTAGCAAAATTGTTAAATAACGCATTTCCAAAGCAAAATCCCATAAAAAGCGTAATAAAATCAGTAGTTGCACGCCAAATTTGTTAAATTTGACCCAAAATTAATAATTTTATTTTTCTGTTTTTGCCTTAAAAAATCAATTCGGGACGGTCGCGCAAATAAAAAATACAACAAAAACTTTTTAAAAAACTGTACGCTTGGACCTTGACCAATCGAAACAACCGCTACAACGGTCATTTTCCAAGCTACAAAATTCAAAAAAAAACCCAACAACAAAAATCCACAAACCTACAAAAAGCGAACAATAAAAATAGACGCTTCAAAAAAGGCGCGCAAACAGCACAACAGCAACACAGCATCACCAATATAGACCCATACATACACACATACATCAATCAAAGTGAGTACCATTTTGTTTTTCTATTAAAGTGCGCTTGGGTATTACGTCATACATAACCTTTTTTTCAAAAAAGGAAAAGTTCATACATTTACCCAGCGTACTTTAATATTGTTTTTGATCGTTTTCTGATTATGAATCGCTAATTCGGTTGTCTGATAAATTTTGACCCAATTAATTTTGACCCAAATTAATTTGATCCAAGTGAATTTGGCCCATCATCAAGACACACATTTTTTTTCTCGCATTAGGTTTTTTTTGAAATAGATTTGATTTCTACAAATAACCAGTTTTTTTTGGACATTTTGTTGTAGATTTTTCCGTGGTTTTATAGTTTTTGAACCTATTTAAAACATATACAAGCCAATTACAAAATGGATAAGAATTTACGCGAAAAATTTGTAAACTGTGTGAATGATTTAGTAGATTTTGAAAGCGTTTACTCCGCGGCTAAGTCAGATGATAATATACATTCGTTAGAAATCACGCGGGTAGAACTCAATTCTTTATGGGATCAAATCAAGAAGGCATACTTAGATTGTAGGGACCGCATTCCGGAAAAGGATGAGACACCTATAGATAAAACTAAACTTCGAAATAATTACAAACAGGCACTAGAAACTTATAAACGGTGTTTAAGCTCTCTTAACGGAGAAATTTTGGCCCTTAACGAGCAACAAGATCAAGAAAAACAGGAGAGAATATCGATGACCCAACAGCGAGACAATAATGATTTTTCACCAGCTCTAAGATTGCCGCCCTGTGACACAGATGTTTTTAAAGGGGGATATCGCGAATGGCCCACCTTTAGGGACTTATTTTCAGCAATTTACATTAACAATTCAAAATTAAGTAAAGTCGAGAAGTTGTTTCACTTAACCCAGAAAACAGCAGGAGAAGCCCGCGAAATAATTTCCAATGTTCCACTGACCCATGAGGGTTTCGACATAGCGTGGAGAAATCTCGTTCATAGGTACGAAAATAAACGCATGCAGGTAAATGAGCAATTGCGAGCTCTTTTTAATTTACCTTCGGTTTCCGTTGATAACGCGTCAACAATCCAGAAATTACAGCGCACTATAGGTAGTTGTACCCAAACTTTACAGACCCTTGAAGTAGAAACGGGGGGATGGGACCCAATCTTAGTTTATCTTGTGTCAACCAAACTACCAAGAATATTTTTAGAAGAATTCGAAAGCAGCCTAGCAGATTGTTCGTCTCTTCCATCGTGGAATCAACTAGATGTATTTTTGACCCATAAATTCAAGACCCTAGAATCAGTCGGCAATATCAAGCCACAATATTCGAGATATAATCAACCCAGATCGGAGTACGATAAGCGGGAAAAGCGAGTTAATAGTTTTCAAACAAATGTAAATCCCAATTTCAAGAACACGGGCTCAAGACCCAGCAACAACACACAATCACACTATAATGCTCAGAATAACAAACCGGTTTGTCAACTTTGTAAATCCAATCATTCTTTGCGAGAATGTCCTCAATTTCTAGAAAGGTCGATCAACGATCGAATAAACATTGTTAAGACAGGTCATCTTTGCTATAACTGCCTTTCTTCGGATCATGGAGTCAGGGAGTGTAAAAGTCGTTTTAGTTGTAGGGAATGTAGTCAACGACACCACAGTTTGATACATAAAGGCAACCAGAGCCAGTACCCTACAACAGACACACACCAACGAGGCGGAGCACGACCTAGCACCAGTGCTGCCGCTCTCAACACTTTAGTTCAACCCGGTAGACAGGAAGCACGACCTAGCACCAGTGCTACTGATCCTACCACCCTAGCTCAACCGGTTAGCGAATACGCACGCCCTAGTACCAGTGCTGCCGCTTCAACCACCCTAGTACAACCATCGGTATCGCCAAATATACAGTCCACACCTTGTTTAGAAGCACCTTGTTCAACGACTTTGACACTTCAGGAAATCAGACCCACTCCGCAACCCAAAGAGACACTTTTGTTCACAGCAATAGTTCAAATCAAATCTAGAGGACATAGATATGATGCCAGGGCAATCATCGATCCTGGGTCACAATCAACTTTCATATCAGAAAAAATTAGAAACAAATTGCAACTTCCAACAGTTAAGAATTTAATTCACGTCACAGGTTTAAGCGACGCAGTTTCTGAAACATCGACAAAAGCTTGCGTCTTCAATCTTTGCTCACGAGTAAATCCTAGTTTTGAGCTGGAGGTTTGGGCACCAGTCTTAAAGACCCTACCTTCTCATTTACCAACACACAATTTAAGGCAAAATCAATTTGGAGATTTTGCACACCTTAGTCTCGCGGACCCCCGATTCTTTGAAAGTCGACCCGTGGACATGTTAATCGGATTAGATATTGGACCCCTTATATTCACAAAAGGCGGTACTATGAAATCCTTTGGATCACTTATAGCGCAGGACACCGTTTTTGGGTGGATCATAGGAGGACCCATTACGGAAGACCCTAAACCCGCCAGACCCACACGCCCTCGCTTCGACCCACGGGAACCCAGGTATCGCCCCGCATCTTGGCAGTATGCCTGTGGCCTCTGCCAGGAGGACCACGCCATACGGTCATGCCCGCGGTTCCGGCAAATGACACCGTATCAGAGATACGAGACAGTTGAGAGACGGAGTTACTGTCGGAACTGTCTGGCGCGCAGCCATCTGGCCCCAGACTGCCCCGTGGTCACTGCCTGCCGAACATGCGACTACCGCCATCACACAATGCTGCATGGAGCCCCACAGCTTAGGGAGACATACGGCAGCTACAGCCCGCCCCCAATGGAGATTGCCAACCCACGGCAACTTGCAATCGAACCAGCCAACCAGATGCCCATCGTCCAAGGCCCTCCCCCGGTCGAGATACCTTACAGCCGGGCCACTGTTTTTTGTACCCACGGCGATGGTGGAATTGGCACCCGAGGAGCAGGACGATTGGGCTGGGGTACGGGTACTTTTGTGCCAGGCATCGACCATCACCCGAATCGCGGCAGCCACAGTAACTCGCCTGGGGATACCAACGAGAGAGCGCAGAGGGCACCGTCTGGCAACAATAAGACTTCGGTCAAGGCATGCGTCGAGGAGGACCATGTATACCATCCGGGCAGTGGTGACCCGGGATTTGCCGCGACGACCCTATTCAGATCCCATCATTCCCGACCCCACAAGCAGCCTAGGATCCCTTTCTTTGGCAGATGCTGACCCTAGGGGCAACGAACCAATCGATGTAGAGGTAGGGGCCGATGCCTACGCCCACCTCCGGAGGAGTGGTGTTGTACAACCCGGATTGGGAGCCGTCTTCGCCCAGGAGACAGATTGGGGATACGTGTTCGTCGGCCCAGTCACCTCACAGGCAAGAAACCAAAATTAGAAAAGGTAAGATGTCACTTCGTCACTTGGAGGGGGAGAATGTTCAAGGTACGTTTGAACATGAAGTCATGTGCACCCATGTGCAGACATGCGTTCACGTATGCACATGACCCACTGTGCATAACGGTACATTGAAGTAAGTTCTTAATCGCTGATTCCGCCTTGATTTCATATTTGTTTACCTGGAATTGTTGCTTGTAGCTTGGAAAGTTGACCGTTTTCGCGGGGTCCAAGTGACAAGCAACAACCAGAGAAAGATCAGTCTCGTTTTAAATCTCAAACCCGCGCATCGTATTCTCTCCCCCTCAAAGTGAAAACCCAAGTGAAGTGAAAAGTAAAAAGTGAACATACATACAAACATATATAACTAGAGTGAACATTGCAACAATAAACTTTGAAACAGTGAACTAATATATTTAACATTTTAGATACAAAGTGACACAATAACAACCGACTCAAAAACCAAATCTACACTCGACCCACAATTGCAACATCACAACAACCATAAGTGCGGGACACAACATACAACACCAACTAATTCTAATATTGCAAACCCCCCACCTGTTAAATACAATGTCTATCTACTACAATCAACTATACTCATAATTTAAATTTTAATCTAATTACTACTGCTACTTAAATCTATGAATTGTGCTATCTAAACCTAAATATTTGCTACTTAAACACTACGATCTACTTATAACTAATGAATTTAAATAACATAGAAAAGAACATCACAATAAACAATCACCACCACATTTGAATTTTAAACATAAAACTTCCTATGTTTTATTTCGGAAGGCAAAACCCTTAGTTTGACCCCAAACATTTGGGGTCAAACTAAGGGTTTTGCCTTTCGGAATAAAAAGAGGGAGAATTAAGTGTTTAAATTCATTGTTGTTGTAATTGTTTATTGTAATTGTTATTTTTCAGTGCTTTTAGATTTCATTAGATATAAGTAGCCAATTGAGTTGAATAATTAATTATAGTTAGCATTAGTTAGAGAATTTTAGAATTAATTATTTGCTTTTAATTAGGGTAAGTAGAGCAATTCATTTTTAGTTTAAGTAGCAAATATTACACTTAGTTTTAGATAGCAAAATTTGTATTGGGAATGTTTGGGGTCAAACTAAGGGTTTTGCCTTTCGGAATAAAAAGAGGGAGAATTAAGTGTTTAAATTCATTGTTGTTGTAATTGTTTATTGTAATTGTTATTTTTCAGTGCTTTTAGATTTCATTAGATATAAGTAGCCAATTGAGTTGAATAATTGATTATAGTTAGCATTAGTTAGAGAATTTTAGAATTAATTATTTGCTTTTAATTAGGGTAAGTAGAGCAATTCATTTTTAGTTTAAGTAGCAAATATTACACTTAGTTTTAGATAGCAAAATTTGTATTGGGAACAAACGATTGAATTAGTTTAGGTTTCACTTAGGGTTTGATTAATAAATTTCATATGTAGATTTAAGTAGACAAATTTAAATCTTAATAGGAAAAAATGCAGCTTTATTTTAATGTTAGGGAATTGTGCAATATAAAGTTATAGTTTTAATTGTGGCCCGAACTTTTGGTTGTGGTTGGTGTTGTTAGTGTCCCGCACTTTTGATTGTTGTTTATTTCTGTACTGAGATTGTGGGTCGCTTTTAGAATTTGGTGCTTGAGTCTGTTGTTGTTGTGTCACTTGTGTCTAAAATGTTAAATATATTAGTTCACTGTTTCAAAGTTTATTGTTGCAATGTTCACTCTAGTTATATATGTTTGTATGTATGTTCACTGTTGGTTCACTTGTTGTTCACTTCGAGGGGGGAAAGAGCACGGTTCGCGGGTTTAAGGTTTCAATCGAGACTTGGGGTCAAACTAAGGGTTTTGCCTTCCGAAATAAAACATAGGAAGTTTTATGTTTAAAATTCAAATGTGGTGGTGATTGTTTATTGTGATGTTCTTTTCTATGTTATTTAAATTCATTAGTTATAAGTAGATCGTAGTGTTTAAGTAGCAAATATTTAGGTTTAGATAGCACAATTCATAGATTTAAGTAGCAGTAGTAATTAGATTAAAATTTAAATTATGAGTATAGTTGATTGTAGTAGATAGACATTGTATTTAACAGGTGGGGGGTTTGCAATATTAGAATTAGTTGGTGTTGTATGTTGTGTCCCGCACTTATGGTTGTTGTGATGTTGCAATTGTGGGTCGAGTGTAGATTTGGTTTTTGAGTCGGTTGTTATTGTGTCACTTTGTATCTAAAATGTTAAATATATTAGTTCACTGTTTCAAAGTTTATTGTTGCAATGTTCACTCTAGTTATATATGTTTGTATGTATGTTCACTTTTTACTTTTCACTTCACTTGGGTTTTCACTTTGAGGGGGAGAGAATACGATGCGCGGGTTTGAGATTTAAAACGAGACTGATCTTTCTCTGGTTGTTGCTTGTCACTTGGACCCCGCGAAAACGGTCAACTTTCCAAGCTACAAGCAACAATTCCAGGTAAACAAATATGAAATCAAGGCGGAATCAGCGATTAAGAACTTACTTCAATGTACCGTTATGCACAGTGGGTCATGTGCATACGTGAACGCATGTCTGCACATGGGTGCACATGACTTCATGTTCAAACGTACCTTGAACATTCTCCCCCTCCAAGTGACGAAGTGACATCTTACCTTTTCTAATTTTGGTTTCTTGCCTGTGAGGTGACTGGGCCGACGAACACGTATCCCCAATCTGTCTCCTGGGCGAAGACGGCTCCCAATCCGGGTTGTACAACACCACTCCTCCGGAGGTGGGCGTAGGCATCGGCCCCTACCTCTACATCGATTGGTTCGTTGCCCCTAGGGTCAGCATCTGCCAAAGAAAGGGATCCTAGGCTGCTTGTGGGGTCGGGAATGATGGGATCTGAATAGGGTCGTCGCGGCAAATCCCGGGTCACCACTGCCCGGATGGTATACATGGTCCTCCTCGACGCATGCCTTGACCGAAGTCTTATTGTTGCCAGACGGTGCCCTCTGCGCTCTCTCGTTGGTATCCCCAGGCGAGTTACTGTGGCTGCCGCGATTCGGGTGATGGTCGATGCCTGGCACAAAAGTACCCGTACCCCAGCCCAATCGTCCTGCTCCTCGGGTGCCAATTCCACCATCGCCGTGGGTACAAAAAACAGTGGCCCGGCTGTAAGGTATCTCGACCGGGGGAGGGCCTTGGACGATGGGCATCTGGTTGGCTGGTTCGATTGCAAGTTGCCGTGGGTTGGCAATCTCCATTGGGGGCGGGCTGTAGCTGCCGTATGTCTCCCTAAGCTGTGGGGCTCCATGCAGCATTGTGTGATGGCGGTAGTCGCATGTTCGGCAGGCAGTGACCACGGGGCAGTCTGGGGCCAGATGGCTGCGCGCCAGACAGTTCCGACAGTAACTCCGTCTCTCAACTGTCTCGTATCTCTGATACGGTGTCATTTGCCGGAACCGCGGGCATGACCGTATGGCGTGGTCCTCCTGGCAGAGGCCACAGGCATACTGCCAAGATGCGGGGCGATACCTGGGTTCCCGTGGGTCGAAGCGAGGGCGTGTGGGTCTGGCGGGTTTAGGGTCTTCCGTAATGGGTCCTCCTATGATCCACCCAAAAACGGTGTCCTGCGCTATAAGTGATCCAAAGGATTTCATAGTACCGCCTTTTGTGAATATAAGGGGTCCAATATCTAATCCGATTAACATGTCCACGGGTCGACTTTCAAAGAATCGGGGGTCCGCGAGACTAAGGTGTGCAAAATCTCCAAATTGATTTTGCCTTAAATTGTGTGTTGGTAAATGAGAAGGTAGGGTCTTTAAGACTGGTGCCCAAACCTCCAGCTCAAAACTAGGATTTACTCGTGAGCAAAGATTGAAGACGCAAGCTTTTGTCGATGTTTCAGAAACTGCGTCGCTTAAACCTGTGACGTGAATTAAATTCTTAACTGTTGGAAGTTGCAATTTGTTTCTAATTTTTTCTGATATGAAAGTTGATTGTGACCCAGGATCGATGATTGCCCTGGCATCATATCTATGTCCTCTAGATTTGATTTGAACTATTGCTGTGAACAAAAGTGTCTCTTTGGGTTGCGGAGTGGGTCTGATTTCCTGAAGTGTCAAAGTCGTTGAACAAGGTGCTTCTAAACAAGGTGTGGACTGTATATTTGGCGATACCGATGGTTGTACTAGGGTGGTTGAAGCGGCAGCACTGGTACTAGGGCGTGCGTATTCGCTAACCGGTTGAGCTAGGGTGGTAGGATCAGTAGCACTGGTGCTAGGTCGTGCTTCCTGTCTACCGGGTTGAACTAAAGTGTTGAGAGCGGCAGCACTGGTGCTAGGTCGTGCTCCGCCTCGTTGGTGTGTGTCTGTTGTAGGGTACTGGCTCTGGTTGCCTTTATGTATCAAACTGTGGTGTCGTTGACTACATTCCCTACAACTAAAACGACTTTTACACTCCCTGACTCCATGATCCGAAGAAAGGCAGTTATAGCAAAGATGACCTGTCTTAACAATGTTTATTCGATCGTTGATCGACCTTTCTAGAAATTGAGGACATTCTCGCAAAGAATGATTGGATTTACAAAGTTGACAAACCGGTTTGTTATTCTGAGCATTATAGTGTGATTGTGTGTTGTTGCTGGGTCTTGAGCCCGTGTTCTTGAAATTGGGATTTACATTTGTTTGAAAACTATTAACTCGCTTTTCCCGCTTATCGTACTCCGATCTGGGTTGATTATATCTCGAATATTGTGGCTTGATATTGCCGACTGATTCTAGGGTCTTGAATTTATGGGTCAAAAATACATCTAGTTGATTCCACGATGGAAGAGACGAACAATCTGCTAGGCTGCTTTCGAATTCTTCTAAAAATATTCTTGGTAGTTTGGTTGACACAAGATAAACTAAGATTGGGTCCCATCCCCCCGTTTCTACTTCAAGGGTCTGTAAAGTTTGGGTACAACTACCTATAGTGCGCTGTAATTTCTGGATTGTTGACGCGTTATCAACGGAAACCGAAGGTAAATTAAAAAGAGCTCGCAATTGCTCATTTACCTGCATGCGTTTATTTTCGTACCTATGAACGAGATTTCTCCACGCTATGTCGAAACCCTCATGGGTCAGTGGAACATTGGAAATTATTTCGCGGGCTTCTCCTGCTGTTTTCTGGGTTAAGTGAAACAACTTCTCGACTTTACTTAATTTTGAATTGTTAATGTAAATTGCTGAAAATAAGTCCCTAAAGGTGGGCCATTCGCGATATCCCCCTTTAAAAACATCTGTGTCACAGGGCGGCAATCTTAGAGCTGGTGAAAAATCATTATTGTCTCGCTGTTGGGTCATCGATATTCTCTCCTGTTTTTCTTGATCTTGTTGCTCGTTAAGGGCCAAAATTTCTCCGTTAAGAGAGCTTAAACACCGTTTATAAGTTTCTAGTGCCTGTTTGTAATTATTTCGAAGTTTAGTTTTATCTATAGGTGTCTCATCCTTTTCCGGAACGCGGTCCCTACAATCTAAGTATGCCTTCTTGATTTGATCCCATAAAGAATTGAGTTCTACCCGCGTGATTTCTAACGAATGTATATTATCATCTGACTTAGCCGCGGAGTAAACGCTTTCAAAATCTACTAAATCATTCACACAGTTTACAAATTTTTCGCGTAAATTCTTATCCATTTTGTAATTGGCTTGTATATGTTTTAAATAGGTTCAAAAACTATAAAACCACGGAAAAATCTACAACAAAATGTCCAAAAAAAACTGGTTATTTGTAGAAATCAAATCTATTTCAAAAAAAACCTAATGCGAGAAAAAAAATGTGTGTCTTGATGATGGGCCAAATTCACTTGGATCAAATTAATTTGGGTCAAAATTAATTGGGTCAAAATTTATCAGACAACCGAATTAGCGATTCATAATCAGAAAACGATCAAAAACAATATTAAAGTACGCTGGGTAAATGTATGAACTTTTCCTTTTTTGAAAAAAAGGTTATGTATGACGTAATACCCAAGCGCACTTTAATAGAAAAACAAAATGGTACTCACTTTGATTGATGTATGTGTGTATGTATGGGTCTATATTGGTGATGCTGTGTTGCTGTTGTGCTGTTTGCGCGCCTTTTTTGAAGCGTCTATTTTTATTGTTCGCTTTTTGTAGGTTTGTGGATTTTTGTTGTTGGGTTTTTTTTTGAATTTTGTAGCTTGGAAAATGACCGTTGTAGCGGTTGTTTCGATTGGTCAAGGTCCAAGCGTACAGTTTTTTAAAAAGTTTTTGTTGTATTTTTTATTTGCGCGACCGTCCCGAATTGATTTTTTAAGGCAAAAACAGAAAAATAAAATTATTAATTTTGGGTCAAATTTAACAAATTTGGCGTGCAACTACTGATTTTATTACGCTTTTTATGGGATTTTGCTTTGGAAATGCGTTATTTAACAATTTTGCTAGAAAAATTATCAAAACACACAAACAAAATTTGTGAACAATTTCGGTAGTTGGACGACAAATCGTTGAATTTTTAAATTTTTATGTAATTTTTCCTTTATTTAGAACAAAAACACTTTTGTATATGAATTTAACACTTTTTTCAAAACTTTTTAAAGTTTTTAATTTTTTTTTTTTTTTACTTTTTGCCACTTTTGTCCCACTGTGCGGGTCACTTTCAAGTTTTTGGGTCTTTTGCACACTTCTTTTTTGATTTACCACAACTTCTAATGATTTTGGGGTCAATTTTTTGCACATTAAAATTTAATTAATTATTTTTATTTTTACACGGGTCACCCTGTTAATTTAATTAGTTTTTGTTTTATTTGAGTCTTTATGTACTTTAATTGTCACTTTGCAATTTGGTTATTATTTTCTTTTGTTATTTCGTTTTGATCTTCATTTGGTTGGAATATTTTATCAAATTTTCAATAAAATAAATGCCACAACCAAACGAAGAACACTGAGAGCCGCTATATATTTTTGTGATTTGTGATGAATTTGTGATTTGTGTATTATTTTGTGTTTTTAATAAATGGCCAAAACTGGTCTTTTATGTGTTTTGATATTTTTGTGTTGGCCGTCCGTCCATACGTGTATGTATGTACGGTTGTGTGTAACCAACCCTTTTTTCGCACTTTTCTCTATTTCTTTTGCTTTTAATTGTTGGGTCACTGCACTTTTGTTGTTGCGAATTTTTTGTGTTTCGGTCACTGGGTCTTTTGAAATGAAAATGAATTATTTTTGGGCAGAAAACAGAAAATTTTTTTGATTTTTGGTTTTTTAATTATTTAAAAAAACCACTTATCCGGTTCGTAATGGACCAAATGTTTGGGGTCAAACTAAGGGTTTTGCCTTCCGAAATAAAACATAGGAAGTTTTATGTTTAAAATTCAAATGTGGTGGTGATTGTTTATTGTGATGTTCTTTTCTATGTTATTTAAATTCATTAGTTATAAGTAGATCGTAGTGTTTAAGTAGCAAATATTTAGGTTTAGATAGCACAATTCATAGATTTAAGTAGCAGTAGTAATTAGATTAAAATTTAAATTATGAGTATAGTTGATTGTAGTAGATAGACATTGTATTTAACAGGTGGGGGGTTTGCAATATTAGAATTAGTTGGTGTTGTATGTTGTGTCCCGCACTTATGGTTGTTGTGATGTTGCAATTGTGGGTCGAGTGTAGATTTGGTTTTTGAGTCGGTTGTTATTGTGTCACTTTGTATCTAAAATGTTAAATATATTAGTTCACTGTTTCAAAGTTTATTGTTGCAATGTTCACTCTAGTTATATATGTTTGTATGTATGTTCACTTTTTACTTTTCACTTCACTTGGGTTTTCACTTTGAGGGGGAGAGAATACGATGCGCGGGTTTGAGATTTAAAACGAGACTGATCTTTCTCTGGTTGTTGCTTGTCACTTGGACCCCGCGAAAACGGTCAACTTTCCAAGCTACAAGCAACAATTCCAGGTAAACAAATATGAAATCAAGGCGGAATCAGCGATTAAGAACTTACTTCAATGTACCGTTATGCACAGTGGGTCATGTGCATACGTGAACGCATGTCTGCACATGGGTGCACATGACTTCATGTTCAAACGTACCTTGAACACGTAGATATTACCATTTATTGTAGCATTTGGAATTTATTTATCTTTTCGTTATTTTTTGCTAACAAATTGGTTTCTGACATAAAAACAATAGCATCTGCGGCTCGTATGAAGGGAGAAACGACCCCATGCGTAAAAAATGTAAAAATCTGCTCAACGATCCAATTAAACCAAGTGAAGCAGTTGTTGACACATATTGAAGTCATGGTAAATAATGAATGGTTCAACGTTACAATGCGTATTATTAAATCCTAAGTAAATAAATGATTAGGGCTTTTATTTACAAACACATGATATTTGTTAAGTCAACAAAAAGAAATGAGAGCATTCATTTGCTTAATGGCGAAGTCTGGAATTTTCCAATATTCCACATGAAGATATAAATAACGAATAATTACTTCAAATGTTATCCTCTTCAGGGTATTTTGAAAAACAAGCTTTGAATTATAAAATTCAATAATCTTCATTTGTTAGTCGATTCATAGCCCATTATTGTACAAAACTGAGTATGTTTGACAGTATGTTTTTGGCACTGTTGGCATTGTGCGTTGCACCGAAACTTTTTACCACGCTTCACATTCAAACATTGTATTCACTTACAATGGCTTTGTTACCTGTTTATAAATATGAATGTACCTTGTTTTAATAGATTTTATTCCCCAAAAGGATTCCCATATATTAATTCTTACAATGCTTTATAATGTAAAAATGCATTCTGCTAAATTAATTCTCAATAAAAGCTGATACTTACTATAGATTCTCCATTGAGTCGAGTTCCACTTTGCACTCAACATTGATAAGCCAACCCTCGAAATGATAGTGTTTGCATATCTTTACCATTGCATCCACAATATTGTCTATCATTTCGGTTGATTGAAGGATATCGTGCAAACGCTTAGATCCATCCTTACCCTCTGTAATGAAGGTTCCTGCACGAAGCACGAATGAAAGAAGATAGAGAAGAAGAAACATAATCAATTAATGACCGGAGGAAAACGTGCAAATGCTTTAAAGGAAAGACAAATAAGGAAAGGCAACAGTCGAGCAGAGTCGACTATATTATGACCTACACCACCGAGTCTGCCTACTTCTGTTCAAATATAAAACTTCACAAAGATCGCAACAATATTGTTATTTCTATAGTCATAAAAGTCTATATATAAGAATAAAGATATATAAGGGAGCTATATCTAAACCTGCACTAATTGGGATGAACGATATGTAGCTGAGGTAAATCGAATACTGGAGCGATTTTGATGAAATTTTGCAAACAAATTGAGAACAATGGTTCTAGTGGTCTACTTCTTAGCGTTTCAAAGAAATGCATAAAGTTATAATACCCTGAACCACAGTTGTGGTGTAGGGTATAACAAGTAAAAGCGTGCTAAGTTCGGCCGGGCCGAACTTAGCACCACCATGGATTGCATTTGTCGAGTTCTTTTCCCGGCATCTCTTCTTAGGCAAAAAAGGATATAAGAAAAGGGTTGCTCTGCTATTAAAACGATATAAAGATATGGTCCGGTTCGGACCACAATTAAATCATATGTTGGAGACCTGTGTAAAATGTCAGCCAATTCGAATAAGAATTGCGCCCTTTGTGGCCTATAGACCAATTCAGACTATAATAAACACGTATGTTAATGGTCATGAGAGAATCCGTCGTACAAAATTTCAGGCAAATCGGATAATAATTGCGACCTCTAGAGGCTCAAGAAGTCAAGATCCCAGATCGGTTTATATGGCAGCTATATCAGGTTATGAACCGACTTGTACTATATTTGACATAGTTGTTGAAAGTAACAATAAAAAACGTCTTGCGAAATTTCAGCCAAATCGGATAGAAATTGAGCCCTCTAGAAGCTCAAGAAGTCAAGTCCCCAGATCTGTTTATATGACAACTATATCAGGTTATGAACCGATTTGAACCATATTTGGCACAGTTGTTGGATATCATAACAAAACACATCGTGCAAAATTTCATTCCAATCGGATAAGAATTGCGCACTCTAGAGGCTCAAGAAGTCAAGACCCAAGATCGGTTTATATGGCAGCTATATCAGGTTATGGACCGATTTGAACCATACTTGACACAGTTGTTGGATATCATAACAAAACACGTCGTGCCAAAATTCATTCAAATTGGATAAGAATTGCGCACTCTAGAGGCTCAAGAAGTCAAGACCCAAGATCGGTTTATATGACAGCTATATAAGGTTATGGACCGATTTGAACCATACTTGGCACAGTTGTTGGATATCATAACAAAACACGTCGCGCAAAATTTCATCCCAATCGGATAAGAATTGCGCACTCTAGAGGCTCAAGAAGTCAAGACCCCAGATCGGTTTATATGGCAGCTATATCAGGTTATGAACCGATTTAAACCATACTTGGCACAGTTGTTGGATATAATAACAAAACACATCGTGCAAAATTTCATTCCAATCGGATAAGAATTGCGCACTCTAGAGGCTCAAGAAGTCAAGACCCAAGATCGGTTTATATGGCAGCTATATCAGGTTATGGACCGATTTGAACCATACTTGACACAGTTGTTGGATATCATAACAAAACACGTCGTGCAAAATTTCATTCCAATCGGATAAGAATTGCGCACTCTAGAGGCTCAAGAAGTCAAGACCCAAGATCGGTTTATATGGCAGCTATATCAGGTTATGGACCGATTTGAACCATACTTAGCACAGTTGTTGGATACCATAGCAAAACACGTCGTGCAAAATTTCATTCCAATCGGATAAGAATTGCGCACTCTAGAGGCTCAAGAAGTCAAGACCCAAGATCGGTTTATATGGCAGCTATATCAAAACATGGACCGATATGGCCCATTTACAATACCAACCGACCTACACTAATTAAAAGTATTTGTGCAAAATTTCAAGCGGCTAGCTTTACTCCTTCGGAAGTTAGCGTGCTTTCGACAGACAGACGGACGGACATGGCTAGATCGACATAAAATTTCACGACGATCAAGAATATATATACTTTATGGGGTCTCAGACGAATATTTCGAGTAGTTACAATCAGAATGACGAAATTAGTATACCCCCCATCTTATGGTGGAGGGTATAAAAAAGGAATGACAATGGGTATAAAGCGATTGGACATTATACGTGTTGATAAATAGTTCACACATTACTGCACGAGCTATTTAGACTCTTCTATGCTTCGCATTGCAGAGCTAAGCAATAAAATGTTAAATGAGCATATCAACGCATTGCCGTATCGAAATGCAATCAACAATTGAATAACCATTTTAAATCATATAATGTGAATCTTGTGTTCTGATTTTTGAAAAAAGAAAATGCTTAACATTTAATTTTCAAACAAAATTAATATTTTGAATTTCCCAAAAGGGGTGGGGGTGTACAAAATTCGTTATTTCGTTTGCAACACATCTAA
Organism: Stomoxys calcitrans; assembly: GCF_963082655.1. NCBI lineage: Eukaryota > Metazoa > Arthropoda > Insecta > Diptera > Muscidae > Stomoxys > Stomoxys calcitrans. The sequence continues at coordinate 66,809,340 of NC_081555.1, forward strand.
ATATTGATCTGAGACCCAAAAAAAGTTAATATATTCTTGATCGACACTGAAATTCTAAGTGAATGGGCCATGTCGGTCTATGTTTTGATATAGCTGTCCTATAAACCGATCTCGAACCTTGATTGCTTGAGCCTCTAGAGGCGATTTGGCTGAAATTTTTGGGTGTATTGATTTCTAAGGAGTTTTGACTTCTAAAGTGTTTTGATTTCTAACAACTGTGCCAAGTATCGTTCAAACCTGTTCATGACCTGATATAGCTGCCATATAAACCGATCTTCAAATTTGATTTCTCGAGCTTCTATAACGCCGATTACCACTCCATATGACTGAAATATTTTACTATGAACTCCAACATCCGTGTCAAGTACAAGCAAAAAAAAAATAAACCGTTTGAAACTTTTTTACGAGAAACAAAATACTTTTATTACAAATTTTTTCTTTTATTGTAACTATGTAACTCTTCGCTTCAACATATCAAACGTTAGCCATAAATGTAGTATTATCGAATGTAACTAACTTTGTTTATTGTAAACCCTTTAGCAACTTCGCCAACGGTAAAAGCACCCTTCTTTTGTTGCAACACCAAAAACTCTTTTAATTGGAAAAGTGTTTCAATTGCCGCAAACAACTATTCGTTTATATTAATATTCGTATATTTATATTAAAATTAAATAGAATATACATTTACATACATAAGCATGGCGTTAAATTAATTTATAAGTAAAAAAACTATTTGAATCCCCGAATAACATTTTTATCTAGAACGAAAGGTATTGTCAGTGCAAAAAAAAACTTTATATTTGCCACAAATTTTTGCAAGAATTTATCGTAAACAAAATCCAACGTTTTTCAGAAAATAAGTTTACATGACGAAATTTTCTTTTATATAAAACGATTTTTTTTTTTTTGTGAATGATCCAAATGACGTCTAACACCCATCACAAGTAGGGTCCCCATCGGCCCATAATGTGATATGTGTAGCTGTTATTTGAAAATATTTGAAAAAGTCAAAGTATATAAGATTCGGCTCGGACGAACTTAACACGCTTTCGCTTGTTATATTTGACTAGTTTGCTTTAATGCGCCTTCTTTTACTTTATTTTGAAGGTTTGTTTCTATATTTGTATTGCTCTCTTCAAAAGCTTCCACTGAAGTACCATACTGCATAAAAGTTGAAGACTCAAGTATTTGGGGACCCCCAAAGAGGTGTCACCATTTGACACGCCAATCGCACTCGGCTATAAGAAGGAGGTCCCCCATCATTGGTCTTATCGGACAGCACTGAAGGATATCTAAAAATTTGGTCCTGGTTCATCAAATTAATGATAATCGGTATGCAAATGACCACATTACTGCAATATTAGTCCGGATTGGGCGAACATATAAAGGGTGATTTTTTTGAGGTTAGGATTTTCATGCATTAGTATTTGACAGATCACGTGGGATTTCAGACATGGTGTCAAAGAGAAAGATGCTCAGTATGCTTTGACATTTCATCATGAATAGACTTACTAACGAGCAACGCTTGCAAATCATTGAATTTTATTACCAAAATCAGTGTTCGGTTCGAAATGTGTTCATTCACCGTAACGTTGCGTCCAACAGCATCTTTGAAAAAATACGGTCCAATGATTCCACCAGCGTACAAACCACACCAAACAGTGCATTTTTCGGGATGCATGGGCAGTTCTTGAACGGCTTCTGGTTGCTCTTCACTCCAAATGCGGCAATTTTGCTTATTTACGTAGCCATTCAACCAGAAATGAGCCTCATCGCTGAACGGTGAATGAACACATTTCGAACCGAACACTGATTTTGGTAATAAAATTCAATGATTTGCAAGCGTTTCTCGTTAGTAAGTCTATTCATGATGAAATGTCAAAGCATACTGAGCATCTTTCTCTTTGACACCATGTCTGAAATCCCACGTGATCTGTCAAATACTAATGCATGAAAATCCTAACCTCAAAAAAATCACCCTTTATATGGCAGCTTTATCCAAATCTGATCCGATTTCGGCCAAAATCCAAGTGTTTTGTGGTAGTTGTAGAAGAAAGCGTAATGCAAAATTATTTTGCGCTTGCAATGGCTCTACATATACATATATATGGAAGCTATATCTAAATCTGAATTGATTTCTATTAATTTCACCAGTAATATCGAGAGTCATAAGAGAAACCTTCGCGCAATATTTCGTGGGAATCAGCTGACAAATGACGATAGTATTGCTGTATTAGTCCAAATCGGACGAATAAGCCCCCCTTTTGAATAAGCTCACTTTTTGTACAGTTTCAAAGCCCAGCTCAGGGATAAGTCGGTCCATTGATCACTTTTAACACGTATGTATAGCACGAAATAAGATCAAAGTTTAAAACTTTTTTGTATTAGATGAAATCAGCCTAACTTAATATGGGACAGCAAACTATTGACACTAAACCATTAGTGTGTAAAGCTTACTTGCACAGTTTATTCAAAAATTTTAATTTTTTAGAATTAAATGGTGGTAAGCGATTTTTAAAAATATTTTTTATATAAAAGCGTCCTTTATAAATGACGATATGCCGGGAGTACGCCTAAAATAGGCCAATCTGCTTCATTTTCATCATAATTTGAACGCGCATATTGTTAGAATTTGTCTCCACCAGTTGTAACCGTATTCGTCACGACGCACAAACGGCAAACAAAATTTGAAATAAGTCTTGATAAGTCATTGATCTTAGCTGTACAAAATGTTCTAGACATTTGTAGAAGAGTACATAGGTTTTCAGGAAAGTACTGCTGTAGGTACATATCGTTAATACAGGGTGAGATAAAGGGTGTCAAAGTTGACCACTTTTGACTTCTCCAAACTTTTGATCGACTGACCCGATGCTCATGATTTAGGACTCTAGAGAAAGGGGTGTTACAAACGAAATGGCGAGCTTTGGCGAAAAATGCACTTTATAGGGCATTTATTTTGGAGCCTAGGAACACGAAGTGCTTTTCTGGGGCAAGGTTTCTGCACTTCCCTAGGGACGTACTCCTCCTGCCTCCTTTGGGGTAGGGGGAAGGTCATCCTCTCTATTGTTATCGTTGGTGCTATCCAGGAATTACCGCGTGAATGTGGCAATTACATTTTAATGCCCTCAGGCGTATATTTAATGTAAGTTTCCTTTACATCCTTAATTTTGGATAAAAATGAAAATTGGAAAAAATAGCCACAGGTGAGTGTAATTTATTTGTTTTTGCGTTGTCATAATCTATTCCCTAACACCTTTCATTTGATACCCATATTGCCTAGGATTAAGCGGGGGTTTAAAATCATCTAACCCCCTAGAGTTTTCTTAAATCTGATTTTTAGACTTGTTTTTAAATATTCTTAATCTGCTCGCTAATACCTTTCATTTGATACCCATTTTGACTAGGTAGGAGCACCTCAGCCCCATTCTATAGTGGTGGATATAAAACAGTATTTTTTAAGTGCCCGGAGTCGACTACGCAGCCCTGTACCTTAAATAAGGCCATATAAACCGATCTCAGATTTTGACTTTTTGAACCTCTTGAGGGTGCAATTCTTATCCAATTTGGCTGAGGTATTTTGTTTTGACTTCCAATAACTGTGACAAGAATGGTCCAAATGGGTTCATAACCTGATATAGCTGCCATATAAACCGATCTTCATGTTTGACTTCTTGATCCTCTATAGGGCTCAATTTGGCTGAAATTTTGCACGTAAAGTTTTGTTATAACTTCCAACAGCAGTGCCAAGTATGGCCTAAATAGGTTTATAAACCTGATATAGCTCCCATATAAACCAATCTTCGGTCTTTGGGGGCGAAATTATTGGCCTGAAATTTTAATCGTGGTATTTTTTATGACTTCTAATAGTCATGATATCTGTCTCTGTATATGTATCGCCTATTTTTTAAAAATGTCATTCATAGAACATGTGAAATTCGATCCATGGTTGAGAGTATATACATAAGATTCGGCCTGGTCGAAATTTTGCCCATGAACATTCCACTAAGGAACAGGGGTAAACTTCTCACATATCAATGAGTGCAGTCCGATTCAAGTTTTAAGCTCAATGATAAGGTGCCTCCTTTTTATAGACGAGTCCGAATGACGTGCCGCAGTGGGACACCTCTTTGGAGAGAAGTTTTGTTGCCAGCATTAGGAGGGGAAAACCACCACTGAAAAATTTTTCTGATGGTTTCGCCAGGATTCGAACCCAGGCATTCAGCGTCATAGGCGGACATGCTAACCTCTGCGCTTCGGTGGCCTTCGAACTTAACTTTGTTATTTCTGTCATTTAAACATAACAATTAGCCACTACATTTTTCAGAGTTACCTTTCATCTTCTGAATAAATGCACTCCGTGTTCGGTTATTTTTTCATTGTTAGTATAAATTTATTCAAAAATATATACTATAGTTGGATACATTTATCTCGGTATTTCTAGAAATTTATCAAAAAAAATGAGCGTAGTTCGTGTTAAAAAAATTATGTAATTTTTTCGTAAAGTGCGTTGCCTTCAAACGTTATATTTCCTTAACTATATTTCTAAATTAATATTATAATTTTAAGATAATACTTAAAAAATTGTAGATCAAAGATCAAAATTATGATACCTGATCTACAGTGATTACCGCCATGTACCTGAAGTCGGCACTGATATAATTTTAATTTAAAGATGACCAATTTTCCAACTTTTTAGGGAAACATTCCTTTGGTTGAAAAATATTTTCCTCCATATTAAGGATTTTTTATTTTAAATGGTAGATAACTAAATCCTTAACTTTGCGTCTTGTGAAGGTCAAAATATCGTTGATAGTAAGGAAATTGACCTTGGGACAAGACATCAGTGAAGGAGCGTCTTTAAATGTTAAATTTTTTAGGTTAAGATGCTAAATTTATTAAAAGAATTTTTCAAAAAATAAGAATTGTCATTGTCATAATGAACAGTCATCTATGGCGTAAAATAAGAATATATCAACGGTAAAAGTTTGAAATGGATGGTCAGATTCGTTGGTAAATAGGAAATTAAGGGGTCGATTATGGATGACAACTCAACTATAGCTGCGTTGACGGTTGATAAAATCATGAAATAAAAATTAGTATAAAGTTCGAAATTTTTATCCGTTTCATCTAATATCAGTATTTTGAACGTTCAGCTATTAAGTACATTGTACAAAAATATGCAATTCAACATAGAAATAGAAATTTCTATAACAAATTTGCTCGTTGGCAACTCAACTGAAGATGGGTTGCCATCCATAAATATAAAGATAGCATCTTCTTTGGCTCGTTTTCATTGCTCAAATCCTACGAATAAGGAAAAATCTTAAATCTTGGGCCAACTTTTTTTTCAGTGTGGAAAATAGACAGAGTGATCCCGTTACTACATAAGGAAAGGATGTAAGCTGATGCTTGTAGGACTTGGGCGTCGAGACCCATAAAAATCGGATCAATTAGTCTTGAATTGTCCAGACAAGTTTGCTTACCTTTATTCCAGGATTTCTTGGCCTAGAAGAAAATGTGCAAGGTGCACTAACAGCAAAATGAAAATACAATCAGAATTTAGGTCTTATATATTTACATACATGTCAGGCTTAACTTACTTCTAACGAAGTTTATTGACGATACTTTAAATATCGAGGATATTTTACTTACCAACATTTAGGGTTTTATAAGTTAATAAGGTCATATATACTAGTTGTCCTAATGTTTAGTCTCTGTCTTAACTGGTATATTAAAAAAAAAAAAACTAAAAACCTTTCGTGATTTATGCTATAGTTTCAATAATTGAATAAATTGATGACAGGGTGTAAAGCTTGTAAATGCTGTAGATTTTTCAGATAACATGCGATTTTTATGAAATAAAAAAGAGCAGTTGTTAAACGCTTACCTAAAACTGATACGCCATGCTTGTGAGCAGCATTTATCCAACCACACGGTGGTATTGTAATATAATTATGGCTAAAATAACAAAAATAATCCACAGCCGACCAGTGATAAAAGCGATAGTCATCATATTTCTTCGACGAATGGTAATGTCTACAAAGATACAATTAACAAAATGCCCGATTAAAGCTCACTTAAACACTTACACGCCCCATTATCAGCGCCTACTCACCTATCCTCCAGATAATTGCCCATCATGTCGTGACACACCAAGACTTTGCGTCTATTGTGATTGCCGATGGGCTCGCGATAATTGCTAATTAAATTAAATTGCCTCTGCAGATAGACGGGAGCCGAGCGCGGCTTCTTTGGCACCACATAATCACGCCAATCGATGTCCTTGCTGCGCACATTGAACTCCAGCAATTGTTCATTGGTATGCAGTGCCTCAGCTTCTAGTTGATCTGCAAGAGACAAAGAACGAGACATTGTCTATTAGTATTGTAGTTGAATTTGATTTATTTTCACTAAATTTAAAAATAGTTATGAATCGCTGAGAATTTAAGCTAAAACTATTTTAGTTGCTCACTGCAAATGAGGAAACAAGTGAACATACAACAATTTTTCTATTACTTTCTTATCACATTTTGCTATTGCAAAAAACACAACAACAACTACAAAAAAAAACACCAGAGAATGCACTTGCCTGGCCGTATGTCAATGTCGTCTGTCGATGATATGCAGTTTTACATAAAACTTGTATAAAATATGCACACATAACTATTTAAAACTATGGAACTGTGAATTTATCAGTTTATCGTTATGACATTGCACAGTGGCTTACAAGCACGCATGGTATAAGACAGCATTTAATTTGTTAATATTACAAAAACTGCACTATTAACATTACGAAAACCTACCTATCAAAGGATCTACCTACTACTTTAAATACATAGAACCTATGTATGTTTAGAAATACTTTAGCTGTGTATTCCTACTGAAATATCAAATATAATAGCATGATTTTTTACGATAGGACCTAAATTTTGGCTACCGCAGTCTTAAAGGCTATATGTTAATCTGAATTGATTTTTAAATTTTGCACACATATTGGGGCGTCAAATCAAATAATCTCATGCAAAATCATTTTAAGATCGGACCAAAATTGTGGCTTCTACAACCTTCAAAAGTCCATATCGGATGAAACATTTATATGGAAAATCAAACGTGTTCGTCCTTGGACCAAAAAAGTAGTTCATGCAAAATTTTACCACAATCGGACAAATGCGAAATATACCTTGATTGGAAGCATACATGGACAGGCAGACAGACGGACATAGCTAATAGAATCAAGAAGTGATGCTAAGCTGATCGGTATTCTAATACACAACGTTATAACTACAGTTGTGGTGTAGGGTATAAAAACCTTTTTCTTTGTACGCCATGTTTTCCTAACCATTGCCATGGCGATACCGCCAAACGTACGGTTTAGGTGGATAGGTTGAAAAGAGGGTGCGCATATTAATCCGCCCCCATTCCACTTTGGACATACACCGAAGCCAGTAATCGGCTTGTTGTGCGCTATAAATACTAAAAAGTAACCTCGTAAAACGAAAACCTAAGTTAGGAATTCCAAAAGCCGGGCAATGACTGATGAAATGCTCCAACTTCTCATCATCTCCTCCACATCCCCTATCACTTGCCGCACCGATCAAATAAATAAGAGATATTTTTCTAGATATAACTTTAACAAAATAGCCGCTACCAACTATGAAAACTAGGAAGTCCTTATTGGAAGACACACAATCTCTCTTGAGATTAATGAATAAAAAAATCAATAATTGTTACTATTACCAATAGAATCAAAAAAATATATGTATGCCTACCTTTATGAAATAGCCAATCTATTGGGTTGCCCAAAAAGTAATTGCGGATTTTTTAAAAGAAAGTAAATGCATTTTTAATAAAACTTAGAATGAACTTTAATCAAATATACTTTTTTCTAAAGCAAGCTAAAATTAACAGCTGATAACTGACAGAAGAAAGAATGCAATTACAGAGTCACAAGCTGTGAAAAAATTTGTCAACGCCGACTATATGAAAAATCCGCAATTACTTTTTGGGGAACCCAATACAAGTGTTGTTGTTGTAAATACCTTCATATTTAGATTATCTTTTCGCCACGTATATTGCCTGGTTTTGCTACGATGCCAAAACTTGTTGAATGCGTTCGACTTCGCTAGTAAGCCGTTTTCTCTGTCATTGAATCGTGGATGTAGGCTGCGTACACTATCAATACAGCTGTGATACACAGCCTATTCAGTGTGGGTATACTGATGGTATTTAGGATCCACTAACTGTACATACGTCTCCTACTACTCTTGTTTGGAGAGTTTCCTAACGAATTTCTATTGATTGAAATACAAAACACTTTTCGCTCTTTTTTAACATGTGACTCATCAGTCG